>NW_021938949.1:595893-959984 GCF_001715985.3 Manacus vitellinus
CCCAGGGCTCACCCAGGATGCAGGAAGGGGAGCGGTGTTCCATGCCCAGGGCTCACCCAGGATGCAGGAAGGGGAGCGGTGTTCCATGCCCAGGGCTCACCCAGGATGCAGGAAGGGGAGCGGTGTTCCATGCCCAGGGCTCACCCAGGATGCAGGGAGCGGTGCGATGCTCCGTGCTCGGGGCTCGCACACACTCCGTCTTGCCACAGCTGATGCCAGATAATTCGCAGTCACACAATCATTATGCTTGGATTGCCCAGAGAGGTTGTGGAATCTCCCTCACTGGAGATATTCCAGAACAATCCAGACGCAATCCTATGCCACGTCCTCTAGGACGACCCTGCCTAAGCAGGGAGGTTGGACCAGATGATCCACCGTGGTCCCTTCCAACCTGACTGATTTTGTCATTCTGTGGAAGGGACTTCTGGAGATCAGCCCAGTCCAACCGCCCTTCCAAGGCAGAGTCACCTGGAACAGGTGACATGGGAATCTGTCCAGGTGGGTTTGGAATGTCTCCAGAGAGGGAGAATCCATGACCTCCCTGGGCAGCCTGTTCCAGTGCTCTACCATCCCCAATGTAAAGAAGTTCTTCCTCGTGCTGAAGTGGAATTTCTTGTGGTTTATTTTATGGCCATAATAATTCCCAGTGCCTCGTGTTGTAAGATGTTTATGTGCCATGGGCACTGCATGTCCCTGGTTGTTCTCATGTCCCCTTCACCTACATAAGTGCATCCTTTGTCCCTTTCTGTTTGCCCCATATCGTGTCTGAAACTGTGGGTTGCATGTCCTAATGTGTCCTGCTTCCCCATCCTGCTAGGGATGTGTTAAATATCCTGAAAGGAGTGCTGGGACACTTCTCTACACTCAGACCACATGGACACCCCTCTGCCTGCTCTTATAGGAGCTGTGATTTGCACCCAAATCCAGCTTTCCAGGGTCCTCATGGGAATCAAGACTAGTAGGATTGTGAACATGGATGCTCAGATTTCTGCTTGAAATTCTGATTTGTCAACACATTTGGGTATTGCCACACTTGAATAGAAACTGCTGAAGTTGTGCAGAGGCCTGAATATGTTAATAACAGGTGTTTGAGCATAAATCACTATTATGCTGCTGAAGTTTGGGAGCTTGAAAAGACACATCCAGGTTAGGTTGATCAAGTGCTTTCAAAGGGATGTGCTGCAAGCAGAGTGCCAATTAGGCTGCAGTGGGTCAGAGACATTTTTTGAGCTAGTGCACTGTGCCAGTGCATAGGTAATGGCCCTACTTTAGTATGGCAAAAATAGGGATGACCTTGTGATTTGCATACAACTCCTTAAGATGAACTTAGTTTTGTTTTTTTTTTTTTTTTTTTTTAATCTGTTCCTTTAACAGCACTTTGCACTCTCTCCCCTGTTGAAATAGGTGTGGAACATGAGCTACTTTCTCACTTTTCTTCTCGATTGTTACTATTTTCCTTCTGAACTAGGTGAACTTAAGTGAATACAGAGGAGGAAAGGTTGTGGTACTCTCCTGATTTGTGCTGACAAGAAGGCTCAGCTTTATGGAGTTACCCTTTTGGATGTTGCTTTCTGTGTGTTGCATAAGTTCAGAATACACTTGTGTAGAGCCCTCTGAGCTTTGCCAGACTGGGAGAGTTTCATTTACTCACCATCTGGGGAGCAGGGAAGGTCCTCAAGGTACCCTAAGGGTCTGTTAAGTTCCTTGGTAAAATGAGGCCAAAAAAAGGAGGGGGAAAAAAAAAAGGCATATGGCATCTTTAATCTCAGATACTGTATTCTTTGGAGAAATTGCAAAACTGGTTACTATGATGCAAGCTACAAACCTGGTAATTTGTTTGCTGTTTCTTAGCAAATACCTGCAGCTCAATCTTGTTCATTAGAGGAGAAAGAAAATGAGGAGACAGAATACAAACAAATAAAAATACATGTTGCTGAATAGGTGGCATATTATTCACATAACTTGTTTAATGTAAAATTGTGTCCGTACTTTCAGCAAGGTGTATGGATTGGGGTGATCTTTTTTTTCCATTTTGTCTGTGGGAATTGAATTATTATAAATGAGTTATCGGTGCTATTTAATTATTGTTAGATTTTGTTAACTTCCTGTTTTATATCTTCTAGTTGAAAGTCATTGCTATTGATGAACAACTGAGAGTCATTTACGAGGATAATGTTCATTTTGATAAGGACCTTCCGGAATTTAAGTAAGGCTTTTTGTACTTTACCTGGATAATGTAATTTAAAACTTTGGAGATTGGGGTGAGGGGACTGTTTGATCTCATTGGCACGTATAGAGGTATGGAAAAAGGTCATGCCATGTTCATGTTTCATGCTTAGCAAGGGTAGTATATGCTGTTACCTTCCTTGTGTGTAAATATGGCAAGAGCTCCCAAAAGGAAATAAATTAAGAAAATACACCCCAAAGTATTACATATAAATAAACCATTTTTTTTTTCTTTTTTGGGAACTTCAGACTCATGGATGACTTGATTTTTTTGGGACATGAAAGTAAGCACTGCCTTTGTGTCAGGGCAGAGTGCTCTCCTAACAGCAAGAAAATTACGTGAGGAGAATATCTAAAAGACATTTGGAGACAAATTCAGTTGTTCCAAATCCCACAATAAGATGTAGGATGACAGTATTTGTTTACTTCAGCAATAGACTAGAATAGATAAGTCATCATTCAGTCACAAGTTTCAATAAAGTACATTTATTTACTTGATGGTTTAACAGCAAAAGTTAAACTTCCTTTTTGAGGTTCAAATGGTGACAGTCAGAAATAACCATGAATTACAAAGAGGCAATGAGTAGTATCAGCACTGGACTCTATCTCAGACCTTACTTCAGGATCAGGGCCTTTCTTTGAAAATTATTTACTTTGCAATTGGGTCAAACACGTCACCTCCTAGGAGCTGGCTTTTACTTTTTCATGTTTCAAACACCAATCCTTTCTCATAACATAAAAAAAAAAATTGCAAATTCTCTTTGGTCATTAATAATCTTGAAGAACTTTGCTTGTCAGGGAATAAAATACAGAATTTACCAAGAGAAAATTCTGTTTTTCTGTAGGACTCAAGGTGGAGTCTATATTCACAGTGACAGACTGACAGTCACTTCTCCTGTGCTCATGTGGGTCAAGGTATGAAAAAGCTTTATATAGTTCACCTTCTTTGCTGCTACAGAAATGGAAATTTATTCTGAGCAGAAGTAAAATTCATCACTCAAATAAACATAGTTCTTTTCCTTATATTCTGTTTCTTTTCAGTGTTATTCTCTGTCTTTGGTATGCAAATAGTAATGCTATCAACAAGAAGTGGAAGTTGCTAACAGTTTGATGGGTTTTTTTGTTTGTTTCTTCACTCTCTACTGTTACAGCACTCTGTGTATGAGAAATGCCTTCCTGCCTGTCCCTCATTTTCCCTCTTTTTTCTTTGTACACTAAAGGGGCAGCTGTTTCTTTGCCTGGCTTAAATCTATGTTTTTGTAGCATCCAGGTTACCTAAACTGTTTTTTTTAGAGTAAACTCTGCTAACCAGTTGATGTCGCAACTGGTAGGTGATGAAAGTGCACTTTGTTCAGTGCTTGATTCCCAGTCACTTTGACTGATGTTTATTTTTGAAGTACAGAATTCTTTTCTATTTTAAAACAGGGCCTTCCTTGCTTCTGTGCAGATTCTGCAACACTTGCTCTCACATGGTACTATGTAAATCTGTCTTACTAAAGGCATTTCAATAGTTAAAATATTTGAAAGGTCACAGAACTACTGTGATCCACAGTATTTGACAAAGGTTTGGTAAATTTGCTTGCACTTGGTCTTTCGAGCCACAATGAAGAGGAGCAGTTGTAGTTATAAAATTAAAAGTATGATGATATAGGTATATGATGTTTCTTTGGAAGTCTTGCAGTGCCCTGTTTGTCCAGACAGTCTGGGAAATGGTGATCTAAGTGAAACTATGGAAATATAAATTAATTTTTGATTTTAAACGTCAGAAAAATGAAGTTCTTCAGGCAGGAATGAAATTCACTTGATTTGGCCTTATATTAAAGAATCTGTGAGTTAGCTGATACTGGAGACAGTGGTATTGAGGTTACTCATGTCTTGTAGGATGGAGTGCAGGATGCACCCTGTTAAGGTTTCAGAGGTTTCCAAAAGTAAGAACAGAAAAAGATAATCCTGCTTTGTGTCTGGCACTCTTGAAAGTGCTTTTTAATGAATTGGAATTCTTTAACTCTTGACTCTTATTTAGGTTTCAAAGAATGGATCTTTGTGATTCAGCTTCTTTAAAGATCTTATTTTTCCTCTGTGTGACTCAATTTTTCCGTTATGGACTCTTACTTAATAAATTAATTTATGCAACTTCTTGAGAAGTCTATAGTCATTAGCTAATTTTTCATTATCTGCCAATGAACTCTTATCAGTGATGACATGAATTTATTGTTTAATTCCAGATTGTGAGTATGCATAATTTGATAGCTCGTTACAATCATTCTTGATTCTATTTTTTTGTTTTAGGCTCTGGATATGATCTTGGAAAAGATGAAATCTTCAGGCTTTAACTTTTCTCAAGTCAGAGCTTTGTCTGGTGCTGGCCAGGTTAGTTTATAAATTAAAAATCAATCTTACTGTATTTTTTCAGTAGAGTATAAGATACAGTGATAAATTTAGTTTAAATAATTGTATTGCAGAAGACCATAATGGCATGAAAGAAGATAAAAGCTTCTATGTAAGTGTTCACAGACACATTTCTCGGGGCAGCTTGACACCTGAAGCACACAAAGCAATCATTACAAGATAGTGGGAGTGGAGGATGACGTTTACAGTGCAGTTGTTTAGATCAGTGTAGTGCATAAGTACTTGGTTTCCTGTTGTTTTAATTCTTTGTGCATACAGATTCTGAAATGACAGGGATCATTTTGAGCTTCAGCAGATCCAGGTGCTTGTGGAAAATGGGGTAGAAAAAACAGTGAGGAACACAGTTTGCTGAAAGCGTATTAACATCCTCTTGAGCACAGTTTTTCATTGGCTAGGAAGGAGATCTTACTGGGAACAACAAAACCCAAATGACATGAGTCTTTGATGCAGAAATGGCAAAGATGCTACCATGATTTAGCCTGTAGTGCATAATGCCTTTTCTTGGGATTTATAAAACCCACCCTGACATTTAGTCAGTGAGCCAGTCTCCTGGTTCTCTGGTGAAACAGCATTTCACAGATGACATCCAGGGTGAGAACAGCACCAAAGTGATAGTTAATTCTGACATGTGAGGTACAGGTTATTCATCTTGGTTTATCTGGCACTAATTAATCAAAACTGTTGCTTTGATCTCCACGTTTCATAGATGGCAGCTAAAAGTCTGAGTAAAGTGTCTGAAAATCATAGCTGGTATGAAGGTCTCTGCTGTGAATTCTTCAGTGGAACAGAAGTGAGGGACTGACAAGTAACCCCAGCTTACTCAAGTGAAAAAAGGAAATGTATTTCCAGATTGCCTGTATTCCCTTTATTTTAGCCAGCCTCCAACAAGGTGGGCAGGCATGTCACTGGTGAATCAAGGAGCTGTGCTGAAGTAGCACAGAACTAAGTCTTGAGTGTGGAGCCCTGGTTACAGCTTGGAGCCTTCAAAGAAGTATCTAATGCCATTAGCAGTATAGTAACAGTTCCCACTAGAGTTTTCAGTAGTTCAAAATAATTTTCTGGTTTAGTACATGGTTTGCTCAATCTTAGAGTTTCTTAATGACACACTTGATTTGAAAAGGTGCGTTTTTTGGTCCTAGTTTAAAGAGAGTTCTCTTGTCCCTTAAAGTTCAAAATTCAGATCAGGATATGATCTTTGCAACTTGGGAGAGCATCTCCAGCTTCTGTTTGGGAGGGCATCTCCAACTTCTGTTTTTGTATTTCCTACAGCAACATGGGAGTGTGTACTGGAAAAAAGGAAGCCTCCAAATTTTAAAGAATGCATCATCTGAATTGCCTTTACATCAATCACTAAAGGTAATGTGCACAAAATCTCTGAAGGGAGAGCTACACTGTCCTTTTTCTGATGCTTACACATTGCTTTTCTCCTTGCAAACCTTTCCTCTTGTTTGGCTGAGTCTCATGCCCCTGCAGCATAAATGAAATGTAGTAGTTATTCCTTCAGCTCCAGGGCTTTTGACATTTTATTTTCTTCTGTATGACACTATATTCTTCTTTAAATGCTTACAGGTGCCAGTGGGTGTCCCAGAATGTTTCTGCATCAGAGTAACAGCCTGTTTGTTCTTTTAGGAAACGTAATCTTTTTGTAAACAACCTGTAAATACTAATTTTTTTGTGTGTATATATATATATATTTGTATTGGCCAAAAATTTTTATGAAAAAGACTATTGTACCTGAGTTTACTTTCAGTGCTTGTGATTTCATTAGATTATATATGTATAAAATAATATTTATTTTATTATATATATATAATATATAAATTTTATATATGTATATGTAAAAAAAAACAAACCCAGTTTACACTTACTCTAAAAGGATGGAAGTGTAATGCTCTGTGGACACAAACTCCTAACAAGTACATTGTTGAACCCCAACATTTTGTATGTGTGTGATCGGCAAACTTTTATTTAAAAAGAATAATAGGGAGGAATCAACTTTCTTCTGGAAGACCCTTATCTTCTTTGCTTTATGGTCAGAAAGGTCAGTTGTATGTTGAAAGGGAACCTTTTTGTAACTGATGTATTAAATGATTAGTTTTGGAACTATCTCATCCATTTCTCATGGAAATGGGATTAAAATGCTCTCTGGTGATGTACTAAGTCTCAGTTGTATTTCCAAATGATTATGCCAGCCATTAAAGAGAAATTTGTTAGTGGAGCTGTGGAAAGACAATCTAATTGTTTGGAGAGGAGTCCAAAAAGGGCCTGGGGTTTTGGCTGCTGGGGGAGTGTACTGAGACATCGTGCTGTAGGGGCTGTGAAGTAACAGCACAAAAAGCCTGTTGCTTCCCTCTAATGCAAAGTTTGGGTTGAACTTTTCACCACTGACTAACGTGCTGCCCAATATCTGCTTTTTGTAATTATTGAGAGGAAACCAGAAGGCGTCTCAGAGAACTGAGCAGTGAGCTGATAACGTACGGCTGCTCTATTTTTATTACTCTAGCGGGGATTTCTCAGAGATCAGACTTACTAATAAAGGGCATTGTTCTTTACAGGGGTGTTTTTCTGTCAGTAACAGTCCCATATGGATGGATTCCAGCACAGCTTCCCAGTGCAGTGCCCTGGAGGAAGCCATGGGGGGAGCCCAGCACCTGGCGAGTATCACCGGCTCCCGGGCCTACGAGGTGAGGAATGGGTGGGGAGAAAGTCCCCAGCAGAACCTTGTGATGGGAACAACTCTGCCATCACAGGGCAGCAGGTAACCATCAGCCATTAACTGTGAAAGAGGGAGTTTTTGCAGTAATCTCACAACGGAAGATGTGGAAATTTTACAGTGAAATTAACCAAACACTGGAAATTTTGCTGCAGGAGGCAGTTGGAGTGAGCATTTGCCTGGTGGTTCCCAATGCCTGGTGGTTCCCAAATGCACTGGTTGGTGGCCATGCTTACAGTCTCAGGACCTGGTTGGCCCCTGGGAGCGTCTTGTGCAGCCACATTTCCATTGGGATGGCAATCCAGTTTGTGTTACAGGTTTATTTGGGGTAAATCCATCCACCTATTTGTGGATCACTGCTCTAGGTTACCTCTGCAATTTAAAGACTGGCCTTTTAATGTTCCCTGGAGGTATCTCAGCACCTGGCTACTCATACTGTTGGTTCAACAGAATAAGGCTTTAAGCTCCCAAATGGATGATTCTGTTTTTGAATTGTCATGCAAGGTTTATGGCTGGTGTTGAAATTAGACTTCACATACCACTAGCAATTTATTTTTAACTTGTTAAATGTTAGGTTTCAATGTTACAAGTTTTTTTTATTATTTGATACAATATTTGGATGAAAAAAAATATATTCTTACAGCTACTTTTAGCCTATGCTGGAGTTGTTGCTTTGAGTATGAAACCTCCTGCTTTGCTCCCAATTCACCTGCCTCACAGGCAGGTACATAGATCATATAGCTTAAAGCTTTTCAGGGATTTGAAGGCAGCATTTGAACTGTGCTTGTTCCTGTGCACAGAATAAGTCTGATTCATTCCATTGAACTGTCATTTCTGAAATGTAAACTGGGGGTAGTAATGCTTTTTCTCTTGCCTTTTTTTTCAAAAGGTGAACAAAATTCTCATAATGAGACTATGTGTTATACCTTGTTTAGTGCAGATTGCCTGCTGTGCACTGACTTTCATCATGCATCAGGCAAATTAAATATCCAAAGTGCAATGTACTGAACTCATTACACAGAGTTAATGATTATTGACTCCATTTAGGGTTTGTGTTTCTAAGCGTTTGCATTTCTTTCTCAGCGTTTTACAGGAAACCAGATAGCAAAGATTTACAGCCAGAATCCTGAGGTCTACAAGCAAACTGAGGTTGGCTTAACTTCAATACCTTTATTGGCAAACACAGTTGAAAATCTTTTAAAATTAATTTTGTTGGGGATGTTTTTACAGACCTTTTTACTAAAGAGTATTTTGATTCTTGTGTTTGAATTTAAGCCTGAAATTGAAAATTTTATTATTTTATTTTTTTTTTGTTTTGTTTTGTTAAATTATTAGTAGCTGGGCAGATTAAAACCAGACATCAGTTCTATTTTGAATGTCATATTTGTCAAGCTGGTGAACACAGCTTTAAACTGAAGTTGCTGGGGGAGGGGAACTTCAATCCATCCCTGTTCTACCAGTTTGATGCCAGTGCCGAAAATAGATACCCAGAGCCTGGAGAGGGATGGCAGGAGAGCACTTGAAGGGCATCATCAGCCAGTAAGTTTCCTTCACTGGGGGTCCAGATTTAGTGCCTGTGCAAACCCATGGGATATAAACAAGAGGAGTTAGAGATGTGCACACACCTGTAGAGTTATGATCCTATTGGCATCATGGAGACACGGTGGGATGGCTCCTGTGATTGGAGTGCTGGAACGGAAGGATATAAGCTCTTGTAAGCTGGTTAATATTCAAGAATCACCTCCTCCAAGCTCCCAAGGGATACATCCCAACAAAGAGAAAGTCAGGCAAAACCACTAGAAAACCTGTGTGGATGAACAAGGAGCTCCTGGACAAACTCAAACACAGAAAGTAAGCCTATAGAGGGTGAAGGCAAGGGTAGGTGACCTGGAAGGATTGCAGAGAGATTGTCTGAGCAGTCAGGGATCAGGTTAGGAAAGCTAAAGCCCTGAAAAAATTAAATCTGGCCAGGGACATCAAGGGCAACAAGAAAAACTTCTATGAGTATGTTCATGATGAAAGGAAGAGTTGGAAAAATGTTTGCCCTCTCTGAAGGGAAGTGGGAGACCTGGTTACCCAGGCTATGAAGAAGGCCTGGTACTCAATGACTTTTTTGCCTTGGTCTTCACTGGCAAGAGCTCCAGGCACACCACCTGAGTCACAGAAGGCAAAGGCAGGGCCTGGGACAATGAAGAACCACCCAGGGTAGGAGAAGATCGGGTTCAAGACCATCTAAGGAACCTGAAGGTGCACAGGTCCATGAGACCTGATATGCCCATGGGTCCTGAGGGAACTGGTGGATGAAATGGCTAAGCCACTATCCATCGTATTTGGGAAGTTGTGGCAGTCTGGTGAAGTTCCCACTGACTGGAAAAGGGGAAACATAGCCCCTGTTTTTACAAAGAGATATAAGGATGAGCCAGGAAGGCTGGTCAGCCTCACCTCTGTGCCTGAAAAGGAGCAGATCCTCCTGGAAACTATGCTGAGGCACATGGAAAATGAGGTGGTTGGTGACAGCCAACATGGCTTTACCAAGGGCAAATCATGCCTGACAAATTTGGTGCCTTCTGTGATGGGATTACATCACTGGTGGATGAGAGAAGAGCAGCTGATGTCCCCTGTCTGAATTTGTGCAAAATACTTGACACAACATCCTTGTCTCTAAACTGGAGGGACATGGATTCGACGAATGGACCACCTGGTGGGTAAGGAATTAGCTGGATGGCTGCACTCAAAGAGCTGGGGTCAAGGGATTGATGCCCAAGTGGAGACCAGTGATGAGTGTGTTTCCTTGGGAGTTGGTATTGACACTGGTGCTGTTCAGTGTCTGTATCACAATATGGACAGTGGGATTGAGGCACCCTCAGCAAGTTTGCAGTCAACACACTGGTGGGAAGGGATGCCATCCAGAGGGACCTGGACAGGCTGGAGAGGTGGGCCTCTGCAAACCTCATGAAGTCCAAAAAGGCCAAGTGCCTTCCATTTTCCACTGAGGAGTTACTTTGATTCTATTAGTACAAATTAATTGTATCATTTTGTTGGTTTCCTTCTAATTTTTAATTTTCAGAAATCAACTTGTAGTTCCATTACTGCTTCAGTTTGATGTCTCTCTATCTAGCTGGGTCTGAAATGCCATGGCTTGTAGCAAGTAAAAACTCCATGGAAAAATGATGTAAATGAGAGAAAGACTCCTGTCCTATGATTAGAATATACCAAACATCGAGACCCGTGAAGCCAGGCCACTCCTGATTTTGTATTACTGCAGTTTTTGATAGCATTAATCATATTTTTTTGTGTTTTTTAAGATCTCACCCCTGCATGAAACAGTTAATTTCATGAGAAAGTGAGTTGCAAAGTTGATCTATATTTTGTGTGAGAATGCTTAATTTTTATTTTTTTTTCTTCTTTTCTTACACATTCTCTTTGTATAAGCTTTAAACTAGTGAGGTATGAGATGAAACAGAACATTAATACAGTCTGATCATAAGCTTCAGACTAAATTTAGAGAAACATACATTAATGGGGGGAAATGGGTCTGTGGAACCAAGAACTAGTCAGGCCAGTTTCAGTCTTTGAGGGCTGGTTTCATTGATGGCACCTTTTAGCAATAACGCTTATGCAAGATGTTGTGTTCAAGTCCAAAATATCTCCCTGCCAGCGTCGCTCTCGGGGACCCTCAAGAAGAAGCATTTGAGCTGTTAGCAGCTTGGCAATCTCAATGACAGGTGGAAGGTGGATGTTTTTCCTCCTGTAGGTCAGCTTGCTAAACTGGCTGATTCACAGTTTAACTTCATCCTTTTCCCTTCCATTTCAGGCAGCTAGTGCCCGCTGGGGCACCACAGAAGGTAGGCCTTTGTTATCTAAGCAAAATGTGATATATTCTTGGGGAGAGAAGCATGAAGAGCATCATTAAATTTCCTGGCCATTATAACCACCTCTCAGAGCTCTGGCTGTGGACTGTCCTTGAATGCTGTGTGAAGCAGTGGGTTTGTGATCATTAATAAAACACCTGTCACTGCTGACTCACTGGACCAGTAGAGACTGGATTCTGTTCAGTTATTGGGTGACAATCATATTTCTTTTGAACTAGTCACAGCACAGAATAAGGAATTTGTCAGCTTCTGTGCCAGCTTCTTGGGAACAGACAATGCTGGATCATGCAGAAAGCTTGATGGCAGCTGATTAACTTGAGAGTTCACATGGCAGATGTGAATTGGAAGCAAGTTCATGTTGGATCATTGTGTTGTGTCATATGGCTGGGGCATTTTTTGGCCAGTATTAGAAGCCCTACAGTTGGATTTAATGCAGTTGGAACATACCCTGAGGCAGAGCTGCAGGTAGCAGTTCAGTTTAAAGCCTATTGTTACCATCTCCTGGGAGTAATTCTTGGGAGGTCTGAGGTCTCAGCTGGGAGGAAGGTAAGGAGTCACATAAAGGTGTTGGCAGAACTTTGCCAGGGCTTCTAAAAAGCTTACAGACCTGCCCTTGGAGTGGACCAGAGCATGGTTTCTGGGCATTTCCCCTGTCATCAGCACACAGGTGGTTTTGTGATTTAGTTTTTTTTTTCCTTAGAAAGTGTTTTCCCTTGAAATGAGATTCTGTAATACACCGAAGTTGTGAATTAATTAACGATAACACAGAGTATGCTAATATACTAGGTGTGTTTTGCATGTTCAGAATGCAAAGCTATTAACAGCTCTTATAGTGCAGTTACTTCTGGATTGATATCTGCTGTATTACTGAGACAGTCAGAACTGAATAATCCTTCTATGTGTATTTTTGTGTGCTTTCTGTGCCTAGCATTAAACATCTATTAACATTTTCTGCTTTCAATTACTTAATTATTTACTTTCTTTGAAGTGAATACTGATGGGACTCACTTTTTCTTGCAGAGAATCTCTTTGGTTAGTAGCTTTGCAGCCTCCCTTTTCCTCGGAACTTATGCACCCATTGATTACAGTGATGGTAAGTATGTGGGCTTTCCTCGTAGTAACAATTTAACTAGGAAATCCTCCTCTCCATCCCCACCTTACATAAAAGGGGGACAAGGTCTCTGCTATTTGTTTTCAGCCTTTAAACATCAATGACAAGTATATTAGATTTTAAGCTAAGTTACTCCTTTCAGTTTGTTGCTTCTTTTGGCAGTGCTGTCAGCTGTGCTCATCTATCCCCATCATACTGTGATTACCACTTCTACAAAATGGATCCACAGAAAAGATTCTTAAATGCAACCGTAGCTTTATTTACTGTTTTTTGATGTATAAAGGGATGTTGAAATATCTTTTAAAGGCATCAAAAAGTTGTGGGTTTTTTAAGCTAGATTTCAGAGTTCTGATATTAGTTCTTGCTTTTGCTGGTTTAGCTCGGAGTTGCACAGGATGTGGACATGAAGTTTATTGTGATTATTTTTTCCCCGCCTAACTGGAGTGTGGCTCTTCAACAGAAGGATATTTTCAAAATGAACTAGAAAAAAAAAGCATAAATGAAGCAAAAAAGTACTAAACCCAGTTAAAAAAAAAAATCTTCCATATCTCTCTATTCATGATAACAAAGACAAAAAAGTGACAAGGCTACTGTCTCTCTTTTCTATTGTGTTATATCTCAGTTACCCAGCTTTTAAATGGCAATTTTAAATGGCAATTACAAAGGAAACCACTTTCCTGGGAGCTGTGGTGTTATTTCTAAATAGCATTTTTGATTCCTTCTCTGAAACTAGAAGAAGATATATTTCAGAGCTGAAAGGTTAGATAACAAGGCTCTCTAAGGAATTTTTGCATTATAGAGATGTAGTTGACACCCATGTGTTAAGACCAACTCATTTTTTCTCCTTTGTTGTTCCATCAAAGCTCATAGGAAAAGACAGGACACCTCAATTTTAGCTAATGGACAACTTTCTCAATATCAGATCTTCCAGTTATACTTGAGACCTTAAAAATTGCAAAGCAATCCATGCTTATTTTTCAGCACTTGTGAGATTATTACATCTGTCTTCTGGTTCTGCTCTGTTGCCAGGTATTTTCACAGGTGAATTTTATTTTTTTTTGGTGTATTATTGGCAACAATAACTCCTAAGAGATTTGCACTTTGCTCCTCAGCAGGCCCAAATACCGAGCACTTCAGCTGCTCAGCCACCCACAGAATAGCTCCATGTCCTGTATTTCAAGAAGATATGGTGAGATCTTCAAGGTGCTTTTTTTCGTGAAGAAATATGTTGCTTTTAATTTTTCAATGAGAGCGAAGTGTTAATTTTGATTCAAATGTTTGAAATTATACACATTAAAAATATCTTGGGTCTGAGGTGACTTTTTTACAATAATGTTACTTTTCTATTTAGAAGCAAGTGGAGGAAAATTGTACTTCTTCAATTTCGGAACATGAAAATTTGAACCAAGAATATTTTAAAGTACAGACACTTAAAATTTGCTTAATTGGAAAATTTTCTTAGAAAACGTGTCACGTTTTTCAAAGAGCTCTGGGGCAACCTGTTCTGTTACACCTCTGGATATTTACAGAACTTGAATAAATGTTATCTCCTGTTTAGAGCATGTAAGATTATTAATTGTGTGAAAAAAGACAAGAGGACTGAGCAGTTACAGTTCTCTTTACAAGACAAAAGATTTTCCGGCATTGTAATTTTGCCTCATTCATTCCTTTCTTCTGTAGACGTAATGAGAGAGAATTCTAATTCCAGTAATAAAATATAAGTATAGTGTGTGCAGTAGTTATTTGGATGCAGCTGAAAAACTTGTTTTCTTGTCATCTAGAATTTCTTGCCATTCACTTGATCTTTTAAGTTGCACCTGTGTATTGTAGTTTAAAATGCATCTCTCAAAATAATGTTCAGATAATAGACCTATTCTTCATTTCTGTAGGTTTAACTTCAGGTCATATCATCTTTAAAAGACCTTGTCAAATTGTTTAGCTCTGCACAATAACTTATCCCTGTAAATTTGCAGGTTATTGTAGGAAATGTGCTATTCAGTTTCAGGATTTTTTCCTATTCTTCTTAAAGGTCCAATCTCTTAAGGTTCAAATCACTCCTTGTGAATGGCTGAGCACCCTGGGTGATTTATTTAAAAAAAATGAAATTACCTTCTAGTGGAATGAAGAATTATTTTCATTTATATTGTGCAGATGTTAAAACTAAGATACATTTGGGAACACTTGGGGCATTGTTTCTTTTAGAAGACACCTTAAAGAACAGCAATTCAGCTCTTGACCTAGAGAAGCTTTATCTTTTGAAATGCTTTTCTAAGAGCCTTAGGCAAATCATAGCTTAGCATACTTCTATCAAAAAATGATGTGTTGGACCGAGGCCTTTTCAAAAGGAGTGTGGTGGCCTGAATTTACTCCTAATGTAGCATGTGAGGTGTCAGCAGTTACACTGCTCATGGTTTTAGCTCCCTGAGAAAGCAATCCAGAGGGGTGTAATACAGAGGCACTTACCTGCTTATAAACATGTGCAAATATTGATCTTTACTTTGTTGATTAATAAAACCAGTTAGTCTGCATCCTTCCATCCTTGTAATGGAAGTGTTTGTATTCTCCCCCCTCTCGCCAAGTGTTCAAGCACTTACACTTTTGTGTATGTAATAAATATTAGCAAGTCCTGATTGTGGTCCTGGTCATTTTATGCTAAAAGTATGCATTGAAATACAGAATCCTATTCATCCACATATTGACCTTTTCCTCAGTCCTTACTAGACCATGGCCTTGGCTTTTGACCTTCACTGCTGGTGAGGTATCCATTTGGAGTGACAAGTGGAAGGGCTGCCTTTGATTTTTGTTTTCTTCCCTTAGTTCTCAGGTTATTACTAATTTTATATGTTAAACTTTGTGGTGTAGATTGTGACTAGGGGTCCTAAAGTTAGGAGCTCAGTGTGCATCACTCCTCATATAATCAAAGGGGCATTCAGCTCTGGTTTTTACTTTCCACTGACTAGAGATTCTAATGCCCTCAATTGAATAGGATGAATCCAGGCCAACAGATTAATAGTTCTTCTAAAATAGTTGTTTCGCATCTTTTAAATGAGTTTCTGAGGTTGGGGGAAATTAGCTCATCTCTCTTTTCTCAGGGCCCATTAAAGTCTTTGTGCCACTATATCTACCACTCAATAAACTGAAGTGTTTTTTTCGGTATAATATAAACCTTCAGTTATAAAGGTTAGTGATTTTCCTGTTTTATGCAGGAAAGGTTGGAGGCTGCCCTTATGTCTTGCAAAATTGCATTGCAGGATACTGGTTAAATGTTTCTCAAGGCTTGCAGGGTGTGGAGCAGGAAGATTTTTTTCAAAAAAAATCCAGAGAAAACAACAAGTAACCTTTCCCTAGTAAAATTCCTATTTATTTAAAGATTTTGTTCCTCACTAATTATTGTAATTGAGTGAAGGGGTTCTTGACCTTTTAAATTAGGAATTTTTCTGGGAAAAGTGATAGATTTATGTATTTCCTCGTAGAAAGCCTTCTTGTGCTTGAGAATATTGAACATGCAGCTGCTTACACCCTCTGCCTCTGAGAAGTGCAGACGGTGACTCTGGTCTGAGTTTAACTTGGCAAGACTCAGTTTGCCCTTGGAAGAAGGGGATGGCTGGGTTTAAATCTAGCTCTTTACAGTGATCCTCCTCAGAGAGCTGAGAGAAGCTTGGATTATTCCTGTGTCTCAGCTGGAGAGCTCAACACTTTCTGTTTACAACACTGTGTGGAGCAATAGGTCCAGACCTGGCTGGTAGGTCTTAGGATTGGGCTGCACAAATGTGTAATCCCTTTATAAATGTTATTAAACTCGTTATTAAGCCTATGTAAAAAAGGCTACTGGGAGTTGATAGGGTGGGCTCATTTGTGACTGTGTAACCAGCAGTAGTGTATGTGTGGAGTGTGTTGCAGGCATGTGCCCTTCTGCAGAGTATAAGCACTGCTGGAACCTTGTGATGTGCTGGCTGAGATGTGGGCTGCATCCTTTTTTTCCTCTACCAGCATAACAAGCATAGTTTTGTCCCACAGGCACTGCATATGGCATCAGCTTCACCATCTTTGTGATTTTAAAGATGTACTGAATGGAAAGAAATTTCAGGTTTTCCATTGTGCTCAACCAAGAATGTGTTTCTGAGATAAATAAGTTATGGGCTAAATGGTCTTTAAAATGAAAATGCTGTTAATCTGGAATAAGACTACCATGTCCCTGAGCAGCACTAACCAGAAACATATACAGGTTTTCAAGTCTAATGAAATGTGCAATTAAATGCATCCTAGAAACGTAAGCAAGGGGTGTGGAGTGCTCAGGGTGTTATGTAGATATGGCCACTAACTAACTTCAATTAACTTTTAAACCAGCAATAAAACAGTGAGGAAAAAGCAGTGAGAAACCAAACCAAAACTGCACAGCCCTTCCTTAGAGCTAGTGATAGTTCTGCTGAGGAAATAGGTGACCAAACCAGTCATTTAGGTTGTAAGGTTGCCCTCTTGCAGGTGTCGCAGTTTTCAGCTGGGCTGTTCAGCATTTCTGAAAATCATGACTTTGGTATTCAAAACTGGACTTTCCAAACTAATCTCAAAATTAGAGGCTACGCTTGAAAATTTGTCCCCGTGCATATTTTTGACTTCTAAGCTTTTTTTTTTTTGTCATCTCTGAAGAGGGAAACATCGATATGGAGGAAGCTTAGTTAGCCTGGATTTAGATGCTTATAGGCTTCCCTGCTCAAAGGTAGGAGTAGTGTAAAGCCATCCCAACCAAGGAGGGATTTCTTCACTGTTAGGTCTCAGGTGAGCACAACATGCCTTCAAGTCACAGTGCTGCATCATCTTTAGTTAATTGCAGTGAAGTCTTTATCTAAGGTGGATGATTTGAGGAGCAGTTGATGAGGAGACATAATTATTTTTTTTTTTACTCTTAATTTGGGAATAACTGAATTGTCTAGTGCATTGTGCATCAGGGAAGCATTTTCTGCTACTTTTCCAGGTGAAAGCTCTCCCAAGGCTGAATTATCAGTATCCTTTATGCTTAGAAGAGCTGAAACCATTCTCTTCGAATGTAAAATATAAATCTGTAAATTTTCTGTTGGCAGAGTTTTCTGATACAGTGCTGTCTTTTTGTTTAATCCTGTACACTTCCTGTTTTGGTCTGTCTTGTAGGTTCTGGTATGAACTTGCTGCAGATTTGGGAAAAGGTGTGGTCAAAGTCCTGTCTTGATACTTGTGCACCTGGATTAGAGGAGAGACTAGGATGCCCTGTACCATCCCATTCAGTCCTGGTATGTGCCTGTCTAGAGGACTTAGAAGCAACAACTGGGGCTTTGTGCTGAGAGCTGTGCTAAAAGCATTTCTTGGAGTGTATTTGTGTGTGCACACAGACACAATGAATGCATGCACAGCTATCCTCAGAGCAAAGCTTCTTGATTTAATATTTCCAGGTGTGTTGTGAATGTGTCTGCCAGAGCATACATGGAAATCATTAACTGGCATCCACCATAGCTTTGATGTCTTTGGATTCTTGCATGCCCTGGGCTATGATGAGAGAATTTTTGGTTTATGCTCCAATGATTGGAATCTTTGGGGTTCCCTCCCATGCCCACAAGCACCTGGTCACTGCAGAACTGTGCACGGGTGTTTATTACTGCAGAAACAGAACCCCATATTTGCATTTCTTTACAGAGACCTTGTTTTAAACAGTTTGTAGAGTTAATGAGGTAATCTTTGTGAATAATTTGGGGTATTTAAAGCTCCTCAGTTTGTGTAGCATAATGGTGAGATCAAATCAAGCCTCACATCTCCTAGACTAAATGAGTTTAGTCTTACTACCCAGCACATGTAAAACAGCATAGATACCCATCACCTGATCCCTCTGCATTCAGTGCTGACCTGTAAAGGAGAGGAAGATATAAGAAATCGTTATAGATGTCCTTGTACATACAGTTTTCTTCTCCTAATTTTTCTCTATGGCTTTTATTGCTATCAAATATGGCTTAAAAGAACACAGTTCTTGACCTCTAAAATAATAGGGGTCATATTCCAACATTTTATGTTGTGATGTGATGTTGTGTTTCCTCTTATGTTTGCATTGAATTTCTAATTTCTATGTATTAATATTCATGTATGTGTGCAAAACAGATAGGTGTGTTTATGTTACTTGATGTGAATAACTGGAGAAAACCCCGAGCTAAAATGCTGCTATTTACTAGCCTATTTCAATATCTAATCTGGGAGTATTTCTGTATGGTTCTCAACAACAACAAAAAAAGTGAGTTAAAAATATTCATTTATACCTGAAATGCACAAAATCCTTATTGTAGCTGCTCATTTTTTTTTTCAGTTCTATGTTGTAACACATTATGTCATACATTCCAAGATTACATTCCAATTTTTTTGAGCTTTTTCTCCTCTCTTTCTTTCTTTCTTTCCTTAGGGGACCATTTCTCCATATTATAGTCAGCGTTATGGGTTTAGCCCAGACTGTAAAATAGTAGCATTTACAGGAGACAATCCAGGTGAGATGATTAACTGTGTAAAATTCAGTGAATATGGTTATGTATGTACTAAAATTCTAAATCAATGTCACTGATTCTTAGATGCTCCCTATACAATGAAAGAATATTGTGTTTATCAGCATTAATTCTTCTTTCCAACACCCTTCCATCACTGGTTTTTCTGAGATGGAGACGTCTTGGATGAGCTGTGTATGACAAATTAAGTCTCTTTTACCAAGTAATCAGGGATGAATTCATTTGCCTCTTGATAGCTTCAGTTTTTGTTTGCCTGCCCCTAAGAAACTATCCTTACTATGAACTGCCAACATTTTAGCTTAGAAAATATGAATTAAATCCATTGTATCTTTTCCAGCTAAAAGGTGGAGATGGATCTCACTGTCTTTCTCTGAGAGTTAAAGCTGTCCTTTTGTCAGACTGATAGATCTCAGTACAAGGGAAGGTGATAATTTAGGGTCAGTTTTTTTAATCCTGGAGATTGTTTCAGTGTAGAGCAAATTTTTCTGTTTCTCAAGACTGTGAAAATAAGATACCCATATTACAGCAGCATATGCAGGTCTGAATCATGATGGAGGCTTCATCATGATATATTTTACATTCATATTCTGGGAGTTGGGTAAACTGCATTTTCCAAAAGTCCAGTTTTTTCTTCTAGAGATTCAAATCCAGCTTAGTCCAATAAATATGTGAGTAGTCTGATGGAAGTGGGAGTGTTTCTTCTTTAAAGTGTGTTGTTAATCAAGGGTCCACTCTATTTTAAACCTGAATACATAAACCATTAGATAATTATGCAGTTCTGTAGTCTGCTGTCTTGAGCATTTTGATTTTGTTAAAAGCCCCTCCCTCACCCAAATGCTTTGCCCATCTTTTATGATGTGTAGGCCAAGGCTATCGGGAGCATATTTGCCATTTATATTGAACTTTGGGATGGTGAATCCAATGTATTACAACCTCTCATATAATGGGCTTAATTGAGTCAAAGAATTACCTTTTTATCTGGTAGTTTTTTTTGCTTTCAGCATCATTGGCAGGGATGAGACTTCAAGAAGGAGATATTGCAGTAAGTGAAAACATACTCCTGAAAACTGCCCATATCCTCTAATCCTCTAATACATAAAAATGTAAATAGTTGTAGGTTATCAGTTAAATATACCTGCTAGTGTTGATTTTCTGTTTATTGGATTTGCACTTGTTTTATTTCTGTCAATCTGTAAGCTGCCTGAAAGATTTTAAGTAAACTCTTGTGACTGTTTTTAACTAATGCTCCATTAAAACCTAAGTCTCCATCTAGTACGTATTTCACTGGCATGACAGCCTAAGTCAGAGCTAGCTTCGACACAAATCCAATTGACTTAATGTGTAATTTAAAAACAATTAGTGGTAATAACAAATGGTTTTAATTTAATTTCTGTATTGCTTTCCATGCACATTGTGATAATGCTTCAATTACTTTTTTTTTCCCCTCCAGATTAGCCTTGGCACGAGTGACACACTGTTTCTGTGGATCCAAGAGCCAACTCCTGCCTTAGAAGGCCATATCCTCTGCAATCCTGTTGATTCTCAAACATATATGGCACTTTTATGGTAATACAGTTTATTTTTTTGTACAACTGGGATCAATAGCATATATTTCCTTCTCTGTGTTAGTGTTTTTTATTTCTTTTGCAAAATGATAATGAATAGAACATTCAGCATTCTCTACGGTATATTGCAATCTACCGCTGAAACATTTCCATCAACGTTATAGCATCCCTATTGTTTAATTTGAGTAACTGAAACTGCAGAGTTGTGGAGGATGAATTCTCATGGCAATAAAAAGCTGAAATTATTTTTGCGTATACGTAGAGCCAGTTCACCCTGAGTCTCAGGTGCTACATTTAATGTGCAGGAATAACAAATCTTCTGAAATAGAATGTGAAATGTGTGAACCCTGACCAGGCTGTGGAACTTCTGTGCTCTTCTAGTGGTCCAGGTGGGACATAAATGGAGCAGGTGAAGGTTCCCCTTCCAGAGAGGAGTATGATCATTGCTGTTCAGGGATGTGTTAGGCTGTGCATGAGGAAAATAGTGAGATCTCAAGAAACCCAGCTGAGAGAATGATCCTCGTGGCAGCTCTTGGCTGCTGTGATCTGGGAGTTGTTTGGCCCCTCTCCAGTCAAGTAGGTGGAAAGGTGGCCTGAAGCTATGTTTGCCCTCACTGAGTCACTGTATTCCGGACTAAAACTTCCAAACCAGGTCATAGTGTTTAGGCAAATATTTTCCAGTAATACGCAGGTAAATTTTGTGTCTAAATCCCCTGGACTGTAGATGCTTGTAGCTCAAAACTTCAACAAAGATCAAGTCTGCCTTTGAACTGTAGTGTTGAGTCTTACCTGTGCAGTAGTAGATGAGAGTGGGAACAGTGTCCATGAAATTGAGTTCAAAAGCATGATGTTTATTGCAAGTTACTTTCATATTGTGATTTCCTAGCAGGTTTTTTTTGTTTTGTTTTGTCTTGGATTTTTGTATGTTTGTTTGTTTGTTTTTTAATTTACATTTGAGTTTCTCTTTTACCCAATATGTTCCCTACTTTTCCTGTGTAACAGAGCTATATAAACAACCTGTTTGTAACAGGAAAGGAGATATTGAAGCATTTTTCTGAATAATTGTTACACTGCTGTTCTTTACTGCAGCTTAACATGTGGTTTGGTGGAGTTGGCAGTGCTGAGTTAATGGCTTCTGTTCCTCCTGTCTACTAATTTCTGACCTGACAGTTTCCTTTTTGCACCAATGCCCCTTTATTTCTAGAATATTTTAGTTAATGGGGGACCCTCAGTAAAAGAAGAGTGCCTGACCTACCGGGCAGAGTATTTATATAGAAAACTCAAGTAACTTCAGCTGGTGCTACTGAGCAAGTTCAAAAATTTCCTTGCTCTCATTTTGGATATTTCTATGCCTCTCCTACTGAGTTTGTCTGAATACTCTCCAACACAGAGTTATCAAACTGCCTTCCCCTGGGTATGAGTCCAATGCTGCAGTATTTTGTAGGAGTGTGATATTCACAAGGAAAGTGGCTGTATAAAGGGTGCAAAGACCATAAACACTGAAGAGATGCATATTTTACTGCATGGTTTGTTTACTGGCTCTGGACCACAGCCTGCAGGTGCAGCTGTTGTGCCCTTCCTTTGCCAGATCCTGGCACAGAGCTAGACCTCGTAAGTCTTGTTGGATCCAAGCTGGTTCCGTACTGGTACCATGTTCCTGAAACAATAAATGCAATGTAGAGACACTCTTTCTGCTCCTTGCAGAGCCATCTCAGAGTGACCTTTTGAGTGTGGTGTCAGAGTACTTCTCCGAGGAGATGTCTCAGCTGTTCAGAGCTAGGCTGGGTTTAGCATGACCTGCCAGGCTGGATCTAAGCTCATTCAGTGGAGATGTGTATACCAGCATCTCTGCACTGTGTTCCTCAACATGTCTCATAATATTTGTTTTCTCTCTTATCTCATTTTCTCCCTGTCTTTCCATAATGAAGTGATTGTATCTTTTAACTTGGCCACCTTTATTCAGGTGATAATCTGAACATCAATATCGAGTAAAGGAACAAAATGCTTTAAAAATCTGGAGCCAAATGTTTTGGAAAATACATATGGTATGTTTGTGTGTTTCAGTTTTAAGAATGGTTCTCTGATGAGAGAGAGGATCAGAGATGACTGTGCTTCAGGCTCCTGGAATGAATTCTCCAAAGCCTTATCATCAACTGTTGCTGGAAACAATGGAAACTTGGGTATGAGCCTTAGCAGGGCTGGGAGTTTGAGGGTTTGCTTAGACACATATTTGAGTGGTGTTGTACCTACTCTTTACTGATGATAAAGGCCAAGAATTAAGCTGACTAGAGCAAGGGAAATTCGTAATGTGTACTTAGAAATGCCGTATTGACAGCCTAAATGTCATAATAGTGTTTTCCTTCAATATTTACTAAATAAGAAAATTGTATTTATGGAATTTTTTTGGTCATTGAAAGGGTGTTAGTAACATCTTAGCTGTAGAATGTTTAAAACTAGTAATTTCTGAATGAGGCTCTCTTTAAAGTTAGTTTCTTTTTCTGAAGACTCAAACCAAGTGAATTAAGTAGCTCCATGTTATTTCTTTCTCAGTCATAACTCTAGAATTTTGTTTGTGCATATTGACAAAGCAGTGATGTCAAGGGATACCCAGATTTCCTGCATTTTCCCCAGTGTATGTCGCAGAGTCATTTTATCCCTGTTTTTCCCCTTGTTTTGGTAAGGGAATGAAATGAAACAAAATTATGATAATGGAAATATTTTTAAAATACTAATAAACCCATGGATTTGAGATTTTACATTATTTTCTTTCCTACAGTTTAACATTTTACAAGTCTATTATATAGCTCTGGAATAAGCTATTGAAAGGTGAGCATATGTGTAATCAAGATTAAAATTAACCATTGCAGAGCAGGATTTGAAATCACTGTCATCGTCCTAGGTGTGAATTGATATGAGTAAAATGAATGTAAAAATTGTAGGTAGTAAAGTTTTTAAATGTAGATGTTTAAGCTATAGAAGACTTCCACTCCTTAGAAGAGTGAATTTATGGTACAACCTCTTGACACTGTGTGATTAGATTTTTCATTTTTAGAAGCTCTGTTATGTTGTCTGTCAAATCCAATCTCTGTGGGGTTTTAAAATGACCAGGAATCTCTTTTCACTAGAAGACAAATCAATTCAGGTGTTTTAGAAAATGGGAAGAAATAATTCTAAAATCCCAAAGTCAGCCAATTTAGACAGTATTAAAAAAAATTGCAAGTTGATGACAATATTGTTGCTGATATCAAGGATACCTGGACAGGGCCTTAAAGTTTTAAAACATGTGTTATAGTATTTTCACTTGGATTCTCTCTGAATCCTCTATAGAATGGATGTTTCATGGAAGTCATCCCCAATAACCTGTATGATAGAATAACCCCTGAGTATATATGCAAAAGTTCAGCAATCTCCATAATTTGAGTGCCTGGGGGAATCAGAGCTAAGGTGTAACTGGTTATGCACCCACCCTTTTATCCCTTGTTCCCCGTGCTCCCTGCTCGGTGAGGAGATGCCTCTGCAGAGGTTTGGGGGTCAGAAAGGAAACTTTGGGATATACATCCCTTGACAGGGCCTGCAGATCTTTAACACACAGTGTTGCTTACTGGCAAGTTTTCAGAATGTTTAGACAGAAAGGTTATGTGTGCTAAGGCACAGAATTATTTTTGGTGGGTTTTTTACCTCATAATCAGAGAGCTCATAGGGCAGCACAGTCTTGTTCCAAGGTTTGCGTCTTAGAAACTCTCTTTAGTTTCTTAGCTATTCTCTTCAGTTTTTCTGTCCTCATTTTTTTTTGTGTCCTCTCTTGAATATCTTTTCTTATTGACCCTTCTTGCCATTAACACAAAAGAAATCTCTTTCACAGTTTTTTCTGCAAAGCATTGCTGCATTTCTTCAGATCTCATCAAAACTATTCAGAGACCAGCTCTGCTTCATGACTTAAAATATCTGATGTTCTCTAATAAGCTCATGAAATCTAATCCAGTGTATGAAGTGTTCTAACATTCCTGTACTCTTCTTATTAACTTGCCATTTTTTCTGTGTGGTTTTTTCCCTTCTTTCACCCTTGCATGTGACCTACTCAGAATATTTCCAGTATGTGTGATGTATTATCTGTGTTACTTGCATGTGTGCATGTTCTGGTGCATGTGTCCTCTTTTGTTGGCTTATAATAACACAAAAGTGTTTATTACACTTTTGGGATGCCTAGAGCCAGACATGCTGAAGACCCATGTTTTGTAAACTGAAAGAATCACAGATTCTGTGGTGATTCAAATGTCCAAATCTATGATAAACACTTACTTTCACTTTGGCTGTGTGCAGAAATAATATTCCAACTTCGGGCTGGGAGCAAACACGACACTCTTTCATGTTCCTTGGTGCAGGTTTCTACTTTGATGTGATGGAAATTACTCCTGAAGCAGTTGGGATTCACAGATTCAACAGAGACAACCAAAAGGTAGTAATAATCTATTTAATGTCTGAAACCTTGAAGGAGTGATGTCAAGGTTACAAATCTTTGCCATTATCTTCCCCCCCCTTCTGTCTGAGATACTTGTTGCCAGTTATTGATGCAAGTCCCTGGGATGATTTTTATAAGGAAGTATTTGGTCTGTAACTTAAGAGTATCTACAGTGCATTGCCTGAACTAGAACTTAAATGGTATTTTTTTTATGAAATATTTTCTTTACTGGAAAACATGGATTTACTGAAACCAACACTGTCTTTGAAACAGGATTAACTTTAAGCTTACAGAGAGCTTAGTACACGTACATGACTTGGTCCTTGTCTTCTAAATTTCATGAAACACAGATAAGAATCTGTTGAAACTTTGGGCTATAATATTTTCTCTTTTATCTTGCTCTAAATGTGTATGTAAACTAAAGACATCATTTTGCTGTCCTGCGTGTCTTGGAGTAACCTACAAGCCACACAGTGGTATGCAAGTAAACACAGGCTCAAATCCAAGTGGAATAAAAAAGAAATTCAGTTATGGAAAATTCTTGTTTTTTTTTTGGTTTTTTTTTTTGTGTGTGTGTGGTTTTTTTCCCTCTTTTTTTTTTCTCTTTTTTTTTTCTTTTTTTTTTCTTTTTTTTTTTTCTTTGTATTGTGGAATGGGTGTTGTTTAAAGTCTGGGTGATACTGCAACTCAGGAGATGTCTTTGATCAATCATGACTCCCAGTTGATTAGACCTCACGTAGGTGAACAGAGATTGATACAATCTTGTGTTTGCAGTGTAGCACTAGTCTCATAAGTATTTGCAATTAAATGAATGCTTAATCACTTCTAGCTGTTATACAGATGTAGGCACTTACTGTAGTGCATGGAAAACCTCAACTTCTTGTGAAATATTCCTTGCATTTGTTTGTAGTTCAATATTTTCCTGCTTCTGTTACCTTTCTCATATTCTGGTTGACAAAAGGACAGGAAAAATGTTATATATAAAAACTAACTAAATTAATGAAAAGATTACATGGTTTCACTTCAGTGCAGGCAGAAATATGTTTAAACTTCTGTGACATTGCTTAATGCATCTGAATTTTATCTACTTGATTTAATTTTATATTTTTGAGATATTGATTCTTAAGCAGCCCTTGGTGCTGGGAAATGCACAGAGAAGGGTTTACAACTTGCCATAGAACCTCTTCCTGTTGTGCATGGATTTCAAATTTAATGGATTTGCCAACAGCACCAAGGATGTGGGTTGGGTTCTCTGTCGTGAGTCTTTAGGTCCGTCTTGTGTGTATGGGTGAAGAACTGGGGCCTAGATGGAAGCAGACCTCAGGGTGAAGACAAGGATAATCAACTTTAAATCTGTCTTATGTTTTTAACCACTCTCCAGCTTGGCAAGGTGTTAACTTGATGCATTCCCTCTTTGATACAGGTTTCGGGCTTTCCAAAGGAAGTGGAAATACGAGCGTTGATTGAAGGGCAGTTCATGGCCAAGAGGATTCACGCTGAAAAGCTGGGGTATAAAGTCTGTAAGTATGATGAGCAGCTGCAGAACTAATGGCACTGGAGACCAAACACAAAGGTGGGAGCCCCCTGCAGTAATGTCAGTGTTGTGACTCTTGTCCTGCCTGATGGATACAGAAACTGGTATGGATCCTCAATTAGTCTCTTGGAAAAATTGTTGATGGTGTGTTGGGTGCGAGGTTTTGCAGATGTTAACTTTGGCAGAACTGGTGGTTTAACTTTGAGATGACTTCTTTTTCAAGTATTCTTGCTGTCTCATTGTTTCTAAGCCGCATTGGGAATTTTTAAATAAGAGTTTGGGCTTTGGTAGCTTGTTAAGGGAAAGGAAGACCAGCCTTCTGTCTAAAGCACGAGACTGTAGCTCAGAAAATCTGAAATCCGTGTTCAGTTCCTGGATCTTCCATAAACTGGTCACTTACCTCATTACCTCAGTTTTCTGTTAATAAAGCAGAAGCCCTTTCCTTGTCTTGTGATTTAGAAAAGAATAGACCCCGCTTCCTAGAATTTATTATATGAATAGGTTTTAGCACATTGGAACAACAAAATCAGCCAGTGTTTTACCTATAGAAGTGGGACCAGATCATTACTAGGTGTACAGTTCTGCAAAAAGAATACAGTCAAGTCTGTAAGATGTTTTATTGGTGTTTTCTGTCAGTCTGTCAGCTAGTGGCATCTTAAAATTACTGAGTTAGTTCAACTGAAGGGTTTTTAATCAATGTTTCATTTTTAAAAATCGTATTATTTTTATTTACATCCTGACCTCCTCCTTCACAAGCCATTGCTTGACTCCTACCTCCAGGCTTTTATCAATAATCATGAAGGATGGAATTTTTTTATTGTTTATTTTTAAGAGAGAACTCCAGGAGCTGGAAGTTGAGAAAATATAGAGATACTGGAACAAATCACAAGGTTTGACAACACCACCTCATAAATTTACGCTGTAAAGGTTTTCCTGTTATATATTTTCTTATATACTTGAAACTGTATTTATTTGGGGAGGTTATTTATGGAGACAGGCAGAGTTTCAAATAGATTGTGTTTAAAATGCCTGTTTATCCTTCATTCTTAGATGCTGCTGCGCCAAAATCTTGGCTTATATAGCCTAGAAAGCTCATGGCTGAAGAGGACACCTCTGCACTCTGTAAATGTCAGGGGTTGGACAAGCACTAGAGTGTGAGAAGAGCTATTTAAGATATCAGACAACTCTGACCCGGAAACAAATGGGGAGAAATTATCTGTAAATACATTTAGGCTGAGAAGGACAGCCAAAAATCTAACTAGTTTTAGGATGTGGCTTAATAAGCTTTAAGAACTCTTCATTAATACTTCTTTAAAATGCTGTAGATGCCTACAGTAAAAAGGAGATAAGTGTGATTGGATTATGTTCCTGTAGATTTGTTGGAATAGTTTATACTTTTGTTTTGCTGCATCCCTAGGGTTTTTTAGCTATTTGGTAACTTAACAGATGAGTTGCTTTAAAAAAGAACTGCTGTACATAGTGTAGGCTGTGTGCATCTCCCACTTCTCCTTAGTGGTATTATTTAAATGTCATACTCTGTTATTTGTGTAGTGATGGCAGGTTCACATCTGCATTTGTTGTGTGACAGCTCTGAAAACAGGGTGTGTTCAGAATGTGTTTCAGGGTATGGATGAGCATTGTGGGAATTACTCCGGCATTGCCAGACTTTCTCTTGTTTAATAGCTGCTGTTTTTCAGGCTGGTTTTTTTCCCTTTTAATGTGATTTAAAAGCTTATTTACTTTTTGGATGAAATACACAGTCAGGACCCTTGTGTTTGTTCAATTCCTTTTAGGCCTTGTCTACATGGGGAATTTACTTTGATATTTCCCGGAATCAAGCTGATTTACGTTCAGAAATATAATCACAGAAGTGTAAATCTTGGATTTTTTTTTTTTTTTTGTTACTCTTGTTTAGACCAGTGAGAGAACACAGTAAAAACTTCTCACAAGATCTGGAAAGTTATATGATGACACCTATTAAAGTGATCTGTAACAGACATGTGCGTGACATGGTCCGTCACAACAAATGCCTTGCTGTGGTGCCTCGAGATTTGTGTGGTGCATATGAGTCAGAAACCTGGCTAAGAATTTCCCCAGCTCTGGCACCAAGGTGCTGGAAAAATGATTTTGGCAGCTGTGAACCTGCCTCTCTGTTCTTGGGCCAAATGCAGTTTGGATGACTGTAATCAGAAAAGCAAGAGCGTACGTGAGAGAGAATTTTTGTAAAAATAAATTAATAAAAATCTGACGCGCAGAGTTCTTGGTTATGCACCGTGAACAGGACAAACATTAGATAATCCCTTAGAATTTACTTTCAGTTAATGAATGTATTATCTTGCCAGGAGCAGTATTTTGAATCCTCAGTCTCACTAGTGCTGTGGGAAGAAGTGCAATGATGCTGAAAGAACCTTTCATAGGTGAGGTTTTGGTCCCAGTCGGATGGGTCTGGTACGTTATAGATCTTATGTAAATTACAAATAATAGTTTAAAATACCCCTTGAAACAGCTCTTCAGGTGCTGGTTGTGCTGCCTGCAGGCCTGAGCTCAGGTTTCAGTGTGGCCCTGGTGCCAGTAGAGGGCAGGGGATTCTGTCTGATGAATTTTGTCTTTGAGGCTGGGATGTGTGTGTGAGCCTTGTTTTGAAAATGGCACAGAGTCACCAGATGATCCTTAGTAGAAAGGTTAAACCTTACATTAATTGTGATTTAAGGCTTTTAAAAGTGTGTGTCACTCTGTTCTAATTGCTCTAATCTTTCTCAATCAGATTCCAGGGGAAATCATTCAGTAACACCCTGTATCCTGTTTTGCTTATGTGCTTAAGAGGCGGACTGAATGTTGAATCTAGAAACAAACAAGTGAAGTTTGGTCTGTCCCTGTTGTTTACATCCTCCCATTCAGAGATTCATGCAGATAAGGTGAAGTTTTGCTGTTCTGCCTTTATTTTCCTGAATTTTGATGGTATCACAAACACCTTCTGTTTTGTCACTTCCTTTTACTCTTGCAGCCATCCCCCTTTGAAAGCTGAACTGTCAACAGGAGTTTAGAGGCTGGACATACAGCCATGCTTGCTGCATGGTTTGGGGACTCTCTGAAGTCAAAACCATGGTAACTTTGTAGAGAAATGACAGTGTCTGCAGCTCAGTGACACAGGTGATCACAGCAGCCATAAAGCTGTCAGTGGTATAGACTGATCTGGCAGTATATACTTTAATAATCTTGACAATCACTTCAGAGTTGCTTCTATTCCTGACCAAGCAATCCTAAAGTTCACCCTAAAATTGACTGACTAGAGAATGTTGCAGTGGTCCTTGCTTGGACCTTGTGAATCTGTCCTGGTGAAG
This sequence comes from Manacus vitellinus, assembly GCF_001715985.3. Taxonomy (NCBI): domain Eukaryota; kingdom Metazoa; phylum Chordata; class Aves; order Passeriformes; family Pipridae; genus Manacus; species Manacus vitellinus. The sequence continues at coordinate 625,636 of NW_021938949.1, forward strand.
ACTAAAAACCTGATTATTTTTGGGAGCAAAATCTGTTCCCCTGCCTACTAACAGGTGAAGTAACTTCTGTCATGATGTATGCTATGTATGTGGAAGGAAAAGAGCACACATGTAGGGGTTCTGGTGTTGATCACACATGTAATCAATAGATATTTAAATTATATGCTGGTATACAGTGTAGAAACCTTCATGTCATTGGTAATCTGAGCCCTAAATCCATACATACTGAGTCAGGTGTGTGTTAGAATTGTGTTAAATAAGCCTTTGTGGGACTGCAACAGCAAATAATAAATTCTGCCTTGTACGAAGATGGATTATCTGGGATGGAGCCTCTGCTGAAGCTGTAAACTTTGGACAGGGCTTTCTGCCTTCATGTTGTTGTGCCTGTCAGTGATTTCATAGTACTCCAGTTGCCCAATGTGTTGTTCTGTCACATTTATACCTTTAGGAATCTTATTCTACCACGTAACTGTCATCAGCAGGGGCAGGTGGATAGAAGGTGCCGCATTTTACAAGTCGGGCTTTGCCCATAAAACCCTGTGTCTGTGATTATTGTGTAATTTATAGTTTCTTATGTACATAAATCCATCACTAGCAAATAATGTTGGTGCCCTGAATTCTACTGACCGTACTTGGGGCTTAAGTACTGACTGGGGTGACACAGACATGCCTTGGCTTCGCACTGGTGTAAGAATGAGCCAATTTTTTTCAGTGAGGTGCATTCTTGAACAAAACAGCAATCCTGCAGTGCTTGGAAAAGAAAAGGGGAATACCAGTGCATGCTGGGTCTGATTTCTCAGTGATTAGAGGGGGGACTTCTGTTTCTGAAGAATTCAGTCTAAGATTACATGAGGGCAAACTCCAAAGTGAAAAATTTCCCTTTTCTTCAGGTGGTGTTTTCTTCCAATGCTCTTTTCAGCAGGCTGAAGTTAGCAGTAATGTGTGACTCTTTATAAGCAGGGAAGGCAGTCTGATGGTGTGAGGAGAGTTCAGAAATAGAATCATGGAATTACTGAGGTTGGAAAAGACCTCCAAGATCACCAAGTCCAAAATTTGACCTAATACCCCCACGCCCACTAAACTTGTCATGAAGTGCCACGTCTACTTGTTTTTTGAACACTTCCAGGAATGGTGACTCCACAGCTTCCCTGAGTGGCCTGTTCCAGAATATCAATTAGTACAACATGGAGCAGTTGTGTTTCATCCTTCATGTTGTCACGTGGAGGCACAGAAAGCTGAAGGCAAGATGTGAGACTGTCACTTCACAGCAAAGTGTGGGCACGTCGGAGGATGAAGTGTCTCTCCAGTTTGGCAAGGCTGGATGCCACTGGTCCTCAGGATGATCCAGGGATGCTTTTGTGTCAGGCTATGAGACAGGCTTTTCTGTTGGTGGTTGTCTTTGGCTGACTGGATTTTGTGATTGTAGTCTCCAAAACTCTTAGGAATTATTGGGAACATGGGAACACTTGTTCTGTCAGTCGCTTTTGCCTTCCCTGCTAAGCATGTTTCTTCTCCAGTTGTTTTGGCTGAAATGAGGAACATTGGGAGTGAGGCCATTTTGTAGCTGCATACAGATTAAATTGATGTTTATGCCCTGCGGGATTTAAATTTCTTAGAGAAATCAATACTAAAATGTTGTGTTGGCTTCGTGCTTGTCTCCTGCTGTTTGCTGCCAAGAGTGCTGATGGTGTTTCAGCAGCATGAGGACGACGGCTTTGTTAGGGGCCTTTTGCTTCAGCAAGTGAGTGAAAACAGTTTAAAAATGATTAGAGGACAGTGCCCCTGATGGGAGGTTGAAGTTTTTTGTTTGAAACAATAGTGAATAGTGGTAACAGTCGGATTGGAATGTGAATAGATGTGAGGCAGAGTGTACTGTTTGGTGTGCAGAGCAAACAGACCATAGATATGCCTTGCCATCAGATCTTAAATCTATATTTTTGAGGGAGGAGTGTTGGCTCAAGAAGTACTTTGAAATTCATCAGAGGCAGGATCTTCCTCCCAGATAAGCCAGTCATTCTGCTACAGAGGATATTTGTATTTTCTGATGAAACTTCTGGTTGATAAGAGTGCCAGTGTGAGACGGGCAATACCTTGCCAAGAACTTGACTGTGTGCCCTCTTATTTTCCACAGAGCATCAGACTTTTATCACGTAGCTGAGCCTTCTAGGCACGATCAAGCAAGGCTTGGTTTTAAGCCAGTGATCTGGAGTAAAAGGTTGGTTAACTCATTACCAATTCCCTGACCAAGTATTTTACAAAAAAAGGGCTTTTTTTTATTATTACTTGGCTCAGGAGGATAAAGTATTAGTTTAACTAATTTTTTAAAGGATTAGATAAAATGTCTCTGAAGGAAATGACCTCATGTGCTATAAGGAAGCTGCTTACGTGCTCTAGAATTTTTCATACAGTGGCTATTGTCTTGCTTTTATTTTGTTTTATTGTTGTCATACATATACAGGAAACACAGTGAAGACAGAAAATCTGAAGAGTTAATAAAAAGATTGGAAAGGGTACTATCTGTCTTTCTTTTCTGACACGATGATAAAATGTTGTCACTGCTTGAACAATTGCTTTTAATGTTTGGTCAGCAAAAGACCAAGTATGTAAATGGTTCAATTCCTGTGCCCTGATGTTAGGAAAGATTGTTTATGACTGTGTCAGTGGATATACTGTTGAAGCAGAATTCAGAAAAATAGTCAAGCTGTCAATTTGCAGGTTTTGTTAGAGCTTTGTGGATCTCTGGAAGCTGGGGACTTGGAGATCAGTTGGGCTATCTACTAAATCTCCTTTTATTGCTTGTTTTTTGAGACTGATCTACAGTTTTAAATCCAATTAGATTAGCAAGGGAATGACATGACTGCAGTCTATAAGTACCTTCTTGGGGAAAGGAAACTTGATAGTATAGGACTCCTGAGCCTTACAGACAGAAACATTATGGTTCAATAACTGGAAGCTGAAGGCAGGCAAGCCTCAAATGACAAGCAAGGTGCAGATTTTTAACAGAAACTGAAATCAAACAGTGCAGCAATTGACAGTGGTGTAGTGAATTCTTTAGCACTGGCTGTTTTAAGAACGAGATTTATTTTTTTTTCCCTAAAACCAGGTGCTCTGGTCTAAAGAGATCTATTTATGTAATAGAAAGGTGAGCTCAAAAGATGAGAGTGGTCCATTCCATCTTGGACACATGGGAATCTTTAAGAAATGCCATTGCTAGGAAGTTCATCTGATTCACAGCTACATACACATTACTGTGTATTAATCATTTATCCCCATAGCAGCTGTTGTATCACTGTAGGTGACGACCTTTTTTCACTATGATTCTGCTTGTAAAATATTACATTTACCTTAGTTGACACTTAGTGAAATGCTGCATATTTAGTACTTTATATCTTTCTTTCTGTGTCTTTCTGTATTTTCATTTTAGTTGTTCAAATTTGACAAGCCTGTTAGTGAACTCTAATGAGCTCTCCCAAGATTCCCTCCAACTGTCTTTCCTTTTCTCTGGTTTAAGGTAATACAGCTTCTTTTACGCATCTCAGGTTATGCATCACTTCTGAGCACTGTCTCAATGCTTTCACTTGCATCAATCCACACTTGAGGATGTGAATGTTAACAGGGGTTCTACTTGAGAGGTCATTCTTTCCCTACCTACTCTACTTACCTGCAAATACAGTGATTTTTAGCTGTGATTCTTTGTGGCATGAAATTAGGCAAGGCAATTTTGCCTTACTTTAAAAAAGATTATTGCTTAAACTTTAAAACCAATTTTAAATATCTAAAGCTTCGCTTCCATCCAGGCTTTGACTTCCAGAGGACATCTACTCAGTGCTTACTCAAATTATCTCAAGAAAAAAATTACCAACCACCTCCCACATTTCTTGTTTAAGTAAAACCCAAGTAAAAGTTCACACAACTGTGGACAAGGGTGATTTTCAAGAACACACACGAAGGGTATTCTTTAAACTATAATGTTATTTAACCAGTTCATGGTGTCTAATTTATGCACTAGCAAAAGTGTGCACGGTGCATGTAAAATGACAGGTCTCAGCCCCAAGGCTTTCACAATGTCAGTTTAGTCCAAGTGTAAAGGGTGGGGAAGGATGGGACTTCACGAAAAATAAGCTTCAAGTGCAGTGTGTACTTCTCAAGTTCTCTCTCTGAGGTGAGTAAGAACAGAAATGTGTTTGCTTTGCGCTTGTAGGCTGGAGTTTGGGATCAGTGTCAGGACTGACCCAAAGAAGAAAAACTGGATGTGTGGAAGAGTGAGATTACAGCATCTGTAGAATTAAGTCCCTTAATGATATAGTAGGTGACATGAAATTCCCGATCCCAGCTTCTGGACACTGATATAATTTTTCTCTTTGATGTTCAAAAGGCTGGACTTGACAGAGTCTTGTAGTGACCTTCAGCTTGTCAGTGCTGTAACTTCCCTAGTTGGAAAATATAGAGAATGGATGAAAGAACACAAAGAAAGTTTGCTTGAATCTGAAGTTATCTTTTTCTGACTGCAGTTAGAGTGATTGTACAGCACCAGACAAAGTAAAACTAAACTCAGGAGTACCTGCTGAGCATTGTACATCAATTACTATTCAAGTAGAAAGTGAGTTTAAAAATGGCCACTTCTCTACCACTTCTGTTGGTTTTAAAGTATTTGTATTCCTTTTGACAATATCTGAAGCTTAATACAAAATGTCAAGAAATCCCTGAAAGCTGGCAATTTGAAATTAAAAATAGAAGTATGTATATACATACAAGCAAAGGGTGGGCTCGTGATGGTTTTATTTTTCATAGTGTCTCAAAGTGAATTAGCTCTTTAGAGGATACCTTTACTGCAGATAACTGCACTTGTCAATCTTTGTCTGAAATGTTCCTAAAGTGTGGCTTAGCTCTTAATGTTTCACCTCTGGTTGTGCCTGTCTCAGTGGAGTCTTCTGAAATGCATATTTATGATACATTTTCAGAAGTTCTGGTGGATGAAAGTTCAATTAGCTCCCATTTGTAGAAATCAGCTGCATCTTTATCAAATATAAATCTGTGGGATTTTCTATTTCCACTTTTGCAGTAACACCAAGTGAAAGGAATGGCTGCATAGGAATTTGAGTGAGCTGCCAGACTCTTTTATGAAGAGTTGGGCCTGTTCAGCCTCAAGAAGAGAAAAATGAGAGGAGACCTTGTCAATGTGTGCAAGTGTCTGAAGGGAGGGTGTCAGAGGATGGAGCCAGGTTCTTCTGCAACAGGCTGAAGATGATGTACAGGAAGTTCCACCTGAATTTGCTTACTGTGAGGGTGACTGAGCACTGGAACAGGTTGTCCAGAGAGGCTGTGGAGTCTCCCTTACCGGAGATATTCAAAATCCATCCGGATACAATCCTGCTTGACAGAGGGGTTGGACTGGATGACCTCCAGTGGTTCCTTCCAACTTTATGTGTTCTGTGATTCTGTGAATGCTCTGTCGGAAAAATCCCACCAGAAGGTGTTCAGTGTGCACAGACACATAATTTTGGATTCTTTCTTTGTAGAAATCAGCAATACTACCAAAGGTAACGATACTGAACAATGTGTATTCATTATAGAAGTAGGATCAAATATCAGTATTATTTTGGACAACAGACGAAGTGACTTGTAAATATGTTCAATTTTGCTAGCCTAAAGTTGGTAGCCAAAGTTTCAGTGTGCTTGCCTATCTAGCCAATGTACTCCATCATTTAGCAGCTTTCTTCAGAGTGTTCTTATGTCTTGTTTTCAACAGGCTGATATCACTTTAATTACATTTCAAATATGGGCTTTGTTGGTAGAGGGCTTTGTATCCTAGAGGTATTCATGTGCTGAAGGGAAGGCTCCTGGGGGTTCTATTCCAGCACATCATTGGCTGCCCTCTCTGTTTCCAGGACCGGATCACTCAGTTCCTTCCTTCTCCATTGCTGGTGTCTGTTACCAAACAGGGTAGATGCCAGTATTTATCTGCACAGAGACATTTCCATGTGTACACCTCAAGAAAGCCAGAGGGTGCTCAGCATTGTTACAGGTCAGCAAAATATTTCAGTTCTCTTGGTGGCCAACTTAAAACACGCAAAACAGCAGAAAATAATGTCATATATTAGCCTGTGTAGCAGCAGCCCTGTGGGTAGAATTGGAATGAAAGTGGTCACTGGTCAGAGAGCTGGAGGGATTTTGAAGGATATTTTCAAAAGCATTAACTCTCTTCACTCAAGGTGCTCTTGATCTTTTTTTTCTGTGTTTATGCTGGTCAAAAATGAACTTTTTGTTATTTTGAAGTGGTTCTAATTATGATGGTAATACAAATGTACAAGTGAAGAGCTGCTTGAGTAATCTCTTCAAATTAAGTGCACTTCTAGTTAAATGACTTAAGTTTACCTGCAAATGAACAGTTTTGCTGCAGAGAAAGTGATACAAAGCTCATATTGGGTACTTAATTTTGTAAACATAAAGGCCTGGTGCTCACTGAGAGGGAGGTGAACATCTAAAGCCATTGTTTTTAAGTATGACACGTTAGAATAAGAAATTGTTGGCATATCTATTTGAAAAGGTGGAATTGTGTTCATAAGTAAATTGCAAGTAATCAGGACTTAGTGACTCCTAGTTCATTTTTGTGCTTTAAATTCCTTTTTTACTCATTACTCAAGGGTATTAAATTCTATAAAATATAGTAGCTGCTCTGAACTGCAGTTCAGGTCAGTGCCAATTTTGGGTGTTATCTAGGCTGTTACTTATGAGAGTAATCACTGCAAGGGCATTACTCTTGATTTCAGTGTTGCCATTTGCATGAATAATCATGAGAACCAGGAGAGTGCAGGATTATTACCCTGATTTCCAGTCCCTATTATATGCTTGATAATGAGCTTCACAGCTCCTGAGAGGCCTGGCCATTTCACCTTTCTTCGCTTCAACCAAGGGACTAAACTTTTTTGGAGTGAGCAGTTCCAGTTGAGAGTGGCCTCAGTTTGACTTCTTGCTTCTACCTCCTCCCTGCATCCTCACTGTCTGACATGATGGCATGTCCAGATTCCCCAAATCAGCTGGACAATCCATGAGACTACAAAACCAAAAGTGTCTTGAGGGCTGAGGTAGGATGTGCTGTATTGTGCTTGCAAAACAAGGAAATTTTATGTATAAAAGTGGCTAGTTATACACACACTATATAAATGTGTGTGTATGTATATAATAATGCCTATAGTAATGCCTATATCATACAAATAACTTTTCTGTAGAGGATGGGAGGCAAAACTAGAGATTTACAGAAACCTTTTTGTTGTTATAAGTGACATTTTTCTGAAAGGAATATTTTCTCTGAGTAGTCACTCATGCCAGTGACTGTTGCACGTGGAGAGGCAGAAAATATCTTGTGGCTTGGATAACTCATCTGTGTCTGATGCTCAGGAGTAATGCCACAAGTGTATGGAAAAAATGATTTAATGGATGGTGTATACCTAAGAGCTCCACATAAAAGGCTCAAAGAACAATTATCTAAGTTGAATGCAGTGTTTTAAAAACAGCTTCATCCATTTTCCTGCCATTTTTTGTGCTTTTCCTCTAAATAACTCTAATGTATATTAATTAATTGCTTGAAATAATACCAATAAATCTAACAAGGCTTGTCTAAAGCTTGATTGCACAGAGGAAACTTCATGTTTGTTCCAGTGCTGAGAGAAAAAAAAAAATCATTTACTGAAAATATAAAGAAAGCTAATATTAATTTAGATGGAACTTAATGAAATCTTGAATGGCTTTTAAAAATTATTTTCTTTAGATTTTAATTTGAATTAAATCATTACTATTGTTAAATTAGTTAAACACTAAATTAAGAAATGCAAATGAAGTGAGCCCAAAATCCAATGTGGTTATTGTTTTTATTGATATATGTAGGCTAGTGGTGCAGAGCAAATTCCAATTATATCTGATCTGTTATTTGCAGAACAAGTTCCTGACTCTTCATTAAGTGTAATACATTAGATTAAATGCTTTGTTCGATAAGAGCTTGGAAAATACCAGTATTACAATAAAATGCTTGCTGCTCTCGCCTCTTTGTTTGGGCTGTTAGCACTGTGTATAATGTGAGCTTCAAGGCTTTCTAGTTTAAAGTTTTAAAATCCTGCCCAGCTGGGATCATCAGAGAAAGATAAATGTAGGCAGTGTAGTCACAGGAGGCCCAGGAGCGAGGGAGAGTTGCTGAAGGCAACTCCATTACATACATGAGTTCACCTGAATAAATATTCAGAGGCTTCTGTTTTGCTAACTTTAAACACCAGTAGCTAGCGAGGAAAATGCTCGTTTCACGTGATATATCTCCCTATATGATTAAAACATACAAAATAAATAAAGCGTGTCTTCGCGTATCAGAACTAGAATTATCTGAGTTGTTCTTTGTCATTTGGTTTATTTTTTTTTTTATAAAATAGAGACTGAAATCAGTAGAAATCTGGGGAGGAAAGAGCAAAATGTGTGTGCCCGTTTTGGGCTTGTCTGCTTTGTGCACAGCCAAGGTACTCACCTGTGTAAAAGCCCCTTTTTCAATTTTAAGCGATTGTTTTCCCTGGAAGCTGTTCTGGAAGGTGAAATGGAGCAAAGCAGGTGCCAATCCTTCCTATGGCTACCCTGTGACAGTCCCATGTGGAGAGAGGACACTGTAACTGAGGGTGCACCTTGCTGTGTGATGGGCATGTGTGGTGGTACCAACATTCCTGAGCTGTGGCAGGTTTGTTCCAGTGCCTCTGCATCCATCCTGGTGCTGCATGGCTCTGCATAAAGTGGTGGGTGTTTTTCAGAGCTCCTGTTTGATCTACTAGAGGAGTTGTATTATTACACACCATGGAAGAACTTGCCTGTGCTGTTGATCCCCCATGCAGAAGTGTTCCTAGGTTGCCAGTACAGTAATAAAAACCACTTTCAGCTCAGTGTGCTCCTCTATTCAATTTATTCTAGTGGTGTCAAGGCACGTGTCCAGCACAAGTGGATGAGCTGCCTCTGCTCTGGCTTCTCTGCATTATTTACAGCACAATGTAGAGAAAAAACATGAGACCTCATCACTGTTTTACAACTTTCTGGAAAGCACTGTTGGACTTAGGAATCCATGCAAGTGGGATGCTGACAGAGCAGTGGTGACAGCTGATGTTTGCAGCAGTTGCTCTGGTTTCACTGTACATGGATATCTTTTTTTCTCCCAGTGTATGAGGTAAGCAGTGCTAGTATCTTCATCATCATCCATGTGAGCAAAACTGATTCAGCTTCAGTTAACCTATTCCTGGCAGGATAACTGTTGGAGTTGATGTGATGGAGGCTTGTGAAGTGGTTACTCTTCTATTTTAGCCTAATGTGACGGGCATAGCTAGTGTATCCAAAGTGCTGGTTGGCACTGGGAGATGGGATTTCATGGTGGAATTGGGTTGTTTGCAATGGCTTTGTCTACAGGGAGAGCACATGGCAGAGTGAGGACAAGACATTGAACACTGAGCATGTCTGTCAGCCTTCTTCCCTGTTCCCAGAGAAATTTTTGCCCATTCTACTCCAAATATTCTACTCCAAAACCAGTCCTTTTCTCATGTTCTCTCTCTGTCCTCCTCCTCTTGTTTCAGTTTCTTGGAATTCTGAATCATCCTGCCATCCAGAGTCATTCAAAATGGTTCTGTGAAGGCATTGAAACACACCATAATGTTTTATTACTGGAATGAATTAAAAAAAACCCTGTTTTCTGCATCATGATGAGCACCCTAAGGATATTTGCCATGTTGCTTTGCTTCATGCATTTGACTGCTCAGTAACTGCTACCATGCAATTAGCAAAATGCTTCCCTTTCTTGATGCTTTCCTCCCATGCTTGACTCAGGGCTCAAATGCTTCAACTGTGGCTCCAAAATGACCCCCTGAAACACTTTGATCTGTCAGTGCAGTCTATTCATGCTACTCCATTCCCATGGTCATCCCTAATCCATGCCTAAAAATGACACTGTTTTAGCTGAAACACCGCCTGGATTTTACACTGGGTTTGTTGCTGAGGGTGATGGCAGCTACCAAGTGCCTCCTTGCAGTGGTGGTGTGTAGCTGGGGAGTTTCTGGTTTGCAGGCAGAGATTTTTACCTTGCAGGAGATGTCTTGTGGTTTTGATGCTTTCACCACTTGGGCTTCTCTTCTTGAAGATTTTTGAAACTGGTCTTACATAGATGTTTTCAAGTGCTCCTTCCAAACTTACGGGTCTTTTTGCCACACTGTCATCAGAGGATAACTGGACTTCCAGAATGATCCTCTGGCCTTCTTAGGACCGTGTTGCGATGGCATCGTCTCGTACTTGAGCTAAACTGAATGATGTGGCACTGCAGCAATCTACAAAGAACGAGGATCTCTGCATCCAGGCAGAGCCAACAGTGGTTATTTTCAATGCACAATGTTAAATAGGAACCAGTTATGGAGAAGTCGTGGAAGCACTGGCATGGAGGAAAGGTGGTTGGTATTGACCTTTAGGGTTTGGCCATGCTGCACAACAGGAGCTTGTGTTGCTTCCTCCTGCAAAACTGGCTGGTTTCAGGTGGCTGGAGGGGTTTGTAGGCTCTGACCCAGCCCAGGCAATCAAGCCAGAATCAATGGAAGCACTGGGTTATGAATAGTGCAGGTGCTATGAATAGTGAAGATAAGTAGTGCTGGATTAGAATATAAATCTTAATCAGGATTAAGCCACAGCAAATATGTACCTATGGAGCAGAGCGTGCCGTATGAATAGGAAAGCAGCTACATAAACAAATTCTGTAATTTCAGAGAAAGCTCTGCTTCCAGTCTAGAAGTGGTCGTGCCCTTTTACACTCCAAGGAGAACTCTCATTGCACTGAGGATGAGGCTTTTCTTTGAAATCAAATTTGTTCATTGGCCCACAACTGAGAAAAACTCACTGCAGCATTTGTGCAGGATTCACTCACCCCATCTGAAATTCTATCAGGGCTGAAATGAAATGTGAGCAAGAGGAAGAACCATGTAACAGCACAGGCTCATTTGTTTTCACATGAATACATTAGAGCAAAATCTCACTTTCATGAATCAGCATTTCCTTTGTCAATAACTTTCAATATTAAACAGTAAGGTGACACCAGGATTACATTGGAGGAAAAGTAAATTAAACTGCAGCAAAAGATTCTGGAGGATAAATTGACACCTCAGGTCTTGATTCATGGTTCAGTTATGGAACAGGATGGGAGTAACTGTTTCCTCCTCACTGTGTTTAAAATTGTTTTATAACTGAAAGATAAAAAGAATATTTCCAGCTTCTTAGTGGATACCAGCTAATCCAAATCTTACACTGTATTGAGAAATGATTCTCTTATTCCCTTCCACGTTTTCTGAAAATTGTAACACTCATTCAGTTTGCCAAGGTATGGAGCATATAGTAGTGCATGCCCCTTGTTGCCTTGAAAGAAAACAGCTGATGCTTTAATATCCTTGTGCTGAAATGTCATATTCTTAGCTGAAGTGCACTGTTTCTTCCTCTTCCTTCTTACCAAATCCATTTTGTTCTTCACACATTAACCTGTTCCTGACCCAGTGCTGCTCATGCATGAAATGCCCAAGTGCTTCTGGGTTGCAAGTGTAGCAGTTGTCTGATATGTTAGTCTTGACAATGATGCAAAGGAAATGCCCAAGTGTATGAATGTTATTAATAATTTTGGTAAACAATCCCTGCAAAGTTATTTTGGAATGTGTATTTTAGTGAAAAGGATGTTTTTAGGCCTTCTGAAACTGGTTTTTAAATTAGCTGTCCTGCTATTCTGATCTAAGTGGCAGAAGTTATTTTACCTTGAGACACTTGGTTGACAGCCATAAGTATTCATGGGTTTCCATAAAGACAAATACATGCACTTCATTGACTTGGTGTTGCGGCATCTCCTCCCTCACAGTTATTTGTGTGTCCTGTATTCTTTCACTTGCCATTACCATTTCAGGCAGCCAGCCCTGAAATGTTCTTAAAATTCGCAGAACACACTTTCTGCAGGATTGACAGTGGAAATTCAGGTGCTTCCTTAGTGGCAGAACAGGTTCTGTACAGCCAGCAGCAGTGAAAGCTTCCCTACCTTTCAATCCCAGCTGTGCCTTAAGAAGGCACCTTTAGAAGAAAATGTACATATTTTTATATAAATGGACTTTGTCTCTAGTCTGGCCATTTTTTTTTTTTTTGTCTAGATTTAAATACAGACATTGTCATCTCATTGACTTGTTGATACCGATGATGCTATTTGTGTTCAAGCATGCTCTGAAGCAGTTTCCTAAGTTCCTAACTTTAATTTTTCACCTCCTACTGAAAGCCAGCAAGAAAACTGAGTCATGTCATTTGCGACCTAGTGTGTGCTTAGCAATTCCTGGCAGAAATCCCTTAAACAGGGACACGTGGCTTGGGCCAAGGCTCTGAGAATGGCAAAGTATTAGCAGTGAGACCCCCAGTGTTTAGTCACTGTGAATATATTGAGAGAGGTCTTAAGGTATAATGAGAAAAGGCCAAAGAGGTGAGCTGTGCAACACACTCCTCCATCCCTCCAATGTACACCTAATCCTGTCTTACACATTCAACTCTATCTCCAGGCTTATCCTCTGCTATGATGATGGGAAGCTCATGCTTGTGACTTGAATAAATCATGTAAGCTGCATGTTAAACAGAGGAATGGTCTGTTGGGAGCCTCATCAAATTCAACAAGGAAAAATGTCAAGTCTTGCACCTGGGGCACATAAACTCCCTGCATTGATAGGAATCTGGGGGGAAGCTCTGCTGAAAAGGATGTGGGAGGTCTGAAAATGAGCCAACGGTGTGTCCTTGCAGCAAGGAAGGCTGACAATGTGCAGGCTGTACCAACAGGAGCACAACCAGGCAGTTGAGGGAGGAGAATTATTGTTCTTTATTCAGCAACCCATTAGATGACACCTGGAGTACTGCACCTTGTTTGTGTCCTCTTAATTTATTGACAAACTGGACCAAGTGCAATGGAGAGCCACCAAGATGTCTGGGGGCTGGAGGACCTGCCCTGAGCAGAGAGGCTGTAGGAACTGGGTTTGTTCAGCCTGAAGAAGAGGAGGCTGCAGGAGGGCCTAGTGGCAGCCTTTTGAGGTGCTCTTTGCTGAGGTGCACAGCAGAAAATGGTGAGGCAATGTCCATAAATCGATAGATGAGAGTTTCTCATTGGATATACAAAAAAAAAAAAAATCACAGAGAGAAGTATAAATTTGAAGTATTTTATTAGTGAGCTCTGGGTAACTGAAGGTATTGAAACCTTGTCTCAGAAATGTAATGCGACAGGGCTAATTTTGTGTTGTCCTCCTCCTGAATAAAGTTGGTATATTGACCCAGTTCTGTCACTCTGCATCCATGAGCCAATTGGATCCCTCAGCTGCCACCCCATCTCATTTTACCTCCTTTGGACAGATAGAGCTAATTACAGTAGGTACTCTATCCAAATTTTCATGGATTAATTTACATCGTGATGAACAGAGTCAGTGATGGAGATGCAACCAAGGAAGTGAGGGATGCTCTGACCTTGTCACTCAGATGGATGTGGAGACATACTGCTCTTTTCCCAGATGGCTCTTGAGTTTTACAGAAAGTCAGTGACAAGTTTAATTACTTCTGACAAATAGAGAATGCTTTCTCTTTTATCTGCATTGTGTTATGCCCTTCATGACAGTGGAAAAAGGCAAAGCAGCATCTTGACCAGCCACCTTTTGAGTTGGGTATTATGGACTGAAGTTTCAGGGTTGAAGTACAGGCTTTGGACTCCCATTAGCTCTTGGTGCTGTCAGGATTAGAAATGCCTGATGCAATAAGGTGCTTAGGTACCTCTGAGGTCGATGAAACTTAAATGCCTGCCTAAATAATGTTCTGCAAATAGATATTTTCTCAGCAATCAAGATGCAGTTTACACGCTGTATGGCATTTGATAACTTGTTAAACAGAGAAGATTAATTTGAAGTTGCATTAGCATGTGGGAAAAAAGGTCAAGATTGTTGCAATCTCCAGAATTATGATAAATATAATTAAGGTTGTAAGACTTTTGTCTTCTCATAAGTTTTAAAACAGACATGTTGAGAGGGGGAATGGCTGTACTTGGAAATCTGAGGCTGGTAGAACCAAATGTTTCTTTGCAAGTTTTGAGGGTGCCTTATTTGTTGGTTTGATAGTGAGTTTTCTAAACACTCAGTGCAAAATACTTTCATGTATTTTGTGATAGAGAAAGGAAAAATGTGCAAAGTGTGTCTTCCCTGCTGAAAATTCTTTTGGACCACCTCTGATTTGCCCTGATTTGAAGTCTTTCATTCAAAAGTGGCAGAGAATTAGGGGGGGGGGGCGTCCTTCAAGAGTGCTTGAGGCTGAAATAGTTTTACTGCTATTTGTGAAGGTAAGAATGGTTATCCTGAGTCAGGCCAAAGGCCCAACTAGGCCAGAATCTTCATCTGACAATGGCCAGTCTGTCATACACAAGCAAGGGTTGATCAGATTTTACATCCTGCCACCATCCAAAGCTTCCACCAGTCTGCAGTTTAGAAAGTCCCCAAGCCTCAGGTTTTTTCCCAAGTGATTTCTCTAATCACTTTTTAAAAGCATGTAGTTTTTTGGAGTACTTCAGCTGAGCTGTGCATTGTTTGAGAGGTCCCTGTTTTTTTGTTTGTGTGGAGCATGTCACATGATAATTTCATTTGCACCTCGGTAGGTTTTGTACTGTGAGAAACAGAGAATAGTCACTCTGTATTTATCATCTCTTTGACTGCCTGTGCTCTGCTGGCCTCCCCCTGGCATCCCCTTAGACATTTCTTTTCTTGGCTGAGGAACTGTAATCAAGACTTACTCATGTCTCGTTGGAAGCTGTCCCACACCTTTGATCAGCTTCATTCTGTTTCTCTATATTGTTTCCATTTCTGTTTTGTTTAACCTTTTGAGATCTAGGAGTGGCATTGCACTGAGTATTCAGAGACTCACCTTTTGTTTAAAAAGTGGCATAATACTGCTTCTGGTTTTATTCCTTTTATAAAAAAAATTATGTTCTAGCTTTTTCAATTTTTGAGTGTTGATCTGGTGTTTTCATGAAATTATTAAAATTTACCACACTTTACTCAAAGGTAATACTTCAGACCCTGTTGAGTATGCAAATTTAGGCTTGTTCTTTCAGTGTACATTACTTTGTATCAGTCAACATTGAATTTCATATGACTTTTTTTTCTTATCCCATCTCTATCATGAGAAATTTCTGTAACTCTTCATGGTTGTATTTGTTGTCTAATTCTCTGCCTTTTCCCAGATTACTTGTGATACCCTTTCTTTAGCAGCTGTGAAAACCGATCACTTGCTCCTGCTGTTTGTGTCATGTCTTTTTTAAAAATGATCATTAATTCACAAGACCACTTCAATTCTTGCCCCATGGCACCCTTCTTTCTACAAGAAAATTTGGTGAAGGACCTCATCAAAATACCTGCTGGAAATCAGTGTTTATGCTTGTGTAAAGCATGTATATTTTCCATGTGTAGCATTATAATAATTTGGCACTCCACTTATACACAACTTTTGCGTGGATAACGTGATTTGTTCTAAAACATCCCTTGTTCACACCTCAGTCTGGGACAAGCTTTCCAACACATCCCAAACTAAGACTTTCTTCATACATTGTCCTTGAACAGTCTTAGTTAAGTGTATTCTAGACTTTTGACTGCTGTCTTTAATTTTTTTAATGTACTTTTTCCTTTTTATGTTATTCCACTTCACTGAAATTATGTATTTCTGCTGTGGATTGATTGTTTATTTTGACTGATTGGCCCTTCACAGATGGATTTGTCTTAATAAAAGTGTAGAATAGTTTTTATACTGGAAGAGGCTTCCAAAGGTTTTCTAGTCCAAACCCCTGTAATGGGCAGGGACATCTTCCACTAGATCAGGTTGCTCAGAGCCCTATCCAACCTGACCTTGAATGTTTCCAGGGATGGGGCATAAAACATCTTCTCTGAGTAACGTGTTCCAGTGCCTCACCACCCTCATTGTAAAACATTTCTTCCTTGAATCTAGTCTGAATCTTCCTTTTAGTTCAAAACCATTACCCCTTGTCCTATTGCAACAGGAGGTCCTGCTAAAAAGTTTGTCCCCATCTTTCTTACAAGCCCTCTTCAAGTGCTGAGAGGTGTCAATAAGGTCTCCCTGGAGCCTTCTCCAGGCTGAACAACCTCAACTCAATAGTTCATGGTCACTTACACAGTGGTTCTTCAGCAGTAACTTTCTGAATACAGAGGTTTTCTGCTTAAGATAAGTTAAGAGTTGCTGCTTTTTTTTCCTAGGGTTCTTGAGAAGTTGTAGCAAAAAGCATATTGTGAGTGTGATGTTTACCCTAACTCACACAGGGATAACTGCAGTATGCCATTGTTACTGTACTGCCTGTCCAGGCAGCCTGTGTGTCATCTCTTTGTGCTTTAGTCATTGTCATCATCCTGGGCAAGTGCTCTGTTGTATGGTCCTGATATTGATGTGGTATTCAGACCATATGGATTATGTTACAAGTTGGTACAATTAACTGGTTTGTCTGCTCTGATTTAGGTTTTCATTAGTGTGTAACATCACTCACCACTGTGGTTTTCCTATATCTTTGCAATATAATTTGCTCTTTTATTTTACAGCATGTAATGACTGCCTGCCTTTCACCAGTATGTTGCTTCTGTCAATATCCTCAGTGAAAACTAGGTATTTTAAGCCTTTCTGTCTTACTTTTTAGATGTCTAGTGTCAATATAGCAGCACTTCCACACTTGACTCAGTATCTCATTTCTGTACTATGATTAAAATGCAATTATTTCGTTTTTGTGGTTTCTTGTTAAGATATATTAATGTTCGCCCCATCTTTTATTTATAGATACAAAGTTTTAATGACTTCAGCCCTAGAAAACGTGCCATGTCCATTTTTGCCAGCCTTACTATACTTCTTATTTTAAAGATTCTCTTGTAACATTATTAATTGTAAACGCTGATAGTTTGGTACCAGCTTGATTTTGATGAAATACATCTTTTCTGTATGAGCAACCTTTCTTTCAAGAGCTTCTGTAGTTCCTACTGAATCAAAAGTTCTGAGTAAAAGCTCACATTTGTGAGAGGAGAGTTAGACCAGTGTAAAATATAGCTGAAATATTTAATAGACTTTATTAATGGAAAGAGATTTGTTAGAACAGGTGAATGTGTTTGATATACAGTAATCTGTGGATACTGAAAATGCAGAGTGGTAGTTGCCAAAGCAATAGGCATCCAGGTGTTGTCTATGACTTTGGAAGGACTAAGCTATAAAAGAACATTTTGTTCTACTGGTGACTTTGCACGAGACATTCAGAATCCTCAGCAGAGGGAAGAATCAGGCTAATAAAGGCAGATGTGGAGTGTATGGGTAGGATTTGGTTGTAGGAATTTGAAAGTTGAAGACAGTAAGCTAAGCAGCTTAACATCTTCAGAATAAGAGGGAGTGAAGCTTGTAAGTGCGTCAAGCTGTTTGCTTAGATCTAGACTAAGGAGCTTAAGTAGCTTATAACACCACAAGCTTGGGAGCTCTAGAGGAAGGGACTTACAAGCTGTGCAACAGCTACACTTCAAAGGCCTTACAAGAGCAGCTGATGAAGCCTGCAGGGCTTCTGGGGAGCACTGTCAAGTAAATCTGTCCGTCTGTCTGTTTCTCTGCAGCATCCCAGTGCTTCCTTTTGTCTCCTCCTTGCAAAGTTATGAGCCACTCTCCTCCCTGGAGTTACCACAGTGTTAAATACCAGGCACTTTAAAATCAGGAGGTTCTCAAAATTAATTTAGTCATGCCCTTTTCCTTACTTAAAAAAAATACTATTATGCGTGCTAGGATGTACCATTTTTTTTCTCTGATGAAATATTGTATGAGGAACTTGAAAATGATGAAGAGTCCCCTGCCTTTTTAGTAGGAAATAAAAAATTATCTGAATTGTATTATCTCAAGCTGTAAATTAGCTATCTTAGAGGTCTTCAGCTTTAAAGGTGTTTGTCTCTTGTTGAAGTCTTTAGCACTAGCTTGCAAAGCTGCACTGTGTGGCTATGGTCCCACCCAGTTCCCATTGATATCAGTTGGCTTAGATGGAGTCAAAGGCTCCTGCAAAGCTCCTGAATGGCTACATTCACAAACTTTTGCTCTACAAAATAACCACCATGTCCTCAAGAGCGTCATTACTTAGTAGTAAAAAAATTACCTTCATAATGGTTCTTTCTTGAGTAATTTTGTCATCTTGAGCTTGTTCTGTCCTGATTTCATTAATTCTGCTGAAGACACACTTTAAATTACAGGCATATGACCACATTTCTGTTTCACTCTGACTCTTTGTTCTCTAGGTATTTAGTTTCTATATATTTCAAAGTAGATTCTTACAGGCAGTTTATTATTTTTGACTGTACTGATACTGAAAAATATAATGATGAAAAATGGATCTCTGTACATTAATATCTCACACTGATTTTGCAAAGTAGTCTTCCAGGATATTTTACGCTGTTTGCAGCTACATGTAGTAAGTCATACTAAGAGTAATTCAAATCACAGTATGGAAAAGGATGGAAATGACCTCTGGAGCCCATGTAGTCAGAGCAGGGCCAGTTGGAGGAGACAGCCCAGGACTGTGTCCAGTTGTGTTTTGAATCACAAAATCATGGAATGGTTTGGGTTGGAAGGGACCTTAAAGATCATCTCGTTCCAACCCCCTGCCATGAGCAGGGACACCTTTCACTAGACCAGGTTGCTCAAAGCCTCATCCAACCCGGCCTTGAGCACTTCCAGTGTTGGGGCATCCACAACCTGCCTGGGCAACTTGTTCCAGTGTCTCATCACTTTCACAGTGAACCATTTCTTCCTCATGGCTAATCTAAACCTGCCCTTCTTCTCAAAGGATGGAGGTTTCACAACTTCTTTGGAAAACCTGCAGCACTGTTTGATCACCTGTACACTTAAAAAAAAAAAAGTTTCTGTTTAAAAGGATTTTTTTTTCTATTTCAATTTGTGCCCCTTGCCTCTTGTTCTATCACTGGACAGCACAGAGAAGAATCTGGCTTTATTGTCTTGCTCCCCCTCACCAAGTATTGATAAGATTCCCAGTGGGTCTTCTTTTCTCCAGGCTGAGCACTCTCTCAGCCTTTCCTTGTATTCCAGGTGTTCAAGTCCCTTAATCATCTGCATGGCCCTTCACTGGACTCACTACAGTGTCTCCATTTCTCTTGTACTCTCTTGCCCAGGCTGGATCCAGCACTATGGATGTGTATTCCATGTGCTGGGCAGCGCTCCCTCGACCTGCTAGTGTTCTTTTTAAATCCACCCAGGATGCTGTTGGCTGCCTTTGCTGCAAGGACACATGTCTGGATCTTGTTTACCTTGCTGTGCCTCAGGATCCTCAAATCTTTTTCTGCTAAGCTGCTTTCCAGCTGATGACCTCGAGCCAGTCGCCCCTCAGCCTGTGCTGGTCCATGGGGTGTTTCCTCCCCAACTGCAGGACTTTTCCCTTCCATTTATTGAACTTGCTGAGATTCCATTTGGCCTGTTGAGGTCCTGCTGATGGCAGCACAACCCTCTTGTGTATCAGTACTCTTCTCAGTTTTGTGTCATCTGCAAATTCGCTGAGGGTTCACTTTGTTCCATCATCCAGGTCATTAATATTGAACAGTATCAGACCAGTATTGACCCTTGGGATAAACCACTAGTGAGTTGCCTCCAGCTGGACTTTGCACCACTGTTCACAACCGTTAAGTCCAGCAGTTCAGCCATTTTTCAGTCCACCCCACTGTCCACATATCTAGTCTGTACTTAATCAGCTTGTCAGTGAAGATATTGTGAGAGACAGTGTAAAAAGGCTTGCTAAAATTGAGATAAACAACACACCCTACTTTCTCCTCATCCATCAAACCAGTCATCTCAGCTTAGAAGGCTGTGCTAACTAATGCTAGTCACCTTTCTATCCTTCATATGTTTGGAAATGATTTCCGGATTTTGGTCCCTCTTCCCAAGGATCAGGGTGAGCCTGACTGACCTGTAATTCCTGGTGTCCTCCTCTTTGTCCTTGTTGAAGATAGAAGTGATGTTTGCTTTCTTCCAGACCTAAGGAGCCATGAATTGCCACTACCTTTGAAAGAAAATCAAGAATGGTCTCACAATTGTATCAGCCAACTGCCTCAGCATTCAAGGGTGCATTCCATGAGGTTCCATGGAATTCTGTACATTCAGTTTATATAAATGTTCCCTAACCTGGTCTGTTCCATTGAGGGTAAGTTTTCCCTGCTGTGAACTTCCCTCCTGGCCTCAGGGACCCGCCATTCCTGAAAGCAAATCAGACTGAGGCAAAGTTGGCACTGAGAATTTTGGTCCTTTATCACCCAGCCCTGTTAGTTTGCAGTCTGTGCTACAGACCTGGGTCTGTGTGTGTGTAAGTGTGTTTACGTGCAGGCTCAATTCCAAATAAACAAGCCCGAGTTTTTTTGCTGATTTCCCAGACAAGCTTTTCCTGTCCGTGGCTCAGGATGTCAGCCAGCTGCCCCAGTGAGCCAGCGATTCAATTGCAGGGGAAGTTCAGCTTGGGTGAAAACAAAGACAGCAGTACACGTTTTTCTTTGGGTTTTTAATTACTTCCGTCTCTGTATCTGAAGCATTTTTCTTAAAAATACTTCACTTTGCAGGTGTAGCCTCACGGACTTTCTCTCATCGTAACTTTTCTTATCATTTGTAGCCATTAAAGAATTCAAAATACTTTTTGGCAGGGGAGTTAAACCAGGTGCCCTTGAGCAACTCCCATTGGGATAACTGCATTCTTTTTACTTAAAGTCCCCTTTTTGTCAGGTGTTATCTTAGGGTTCATTTCATGTCAGGAGTTGTTGTGCTGTACTGTGCTGTCTGCCAGAGAGGGATGTATTTCACTGTGGACTTTTGTAGGCCTGAAACTTTTGTATGCAAAGTAATTTTTTTTTTATTTTATTTATTTTTTTTTAATACTGGAAGGACAATCCAATAAACCATTTTCTTTCTTATTGGAAATTGAAACAATATTGGTTTTTTGGATGGAAAGAAGTGTACAAGCTGGACTTTGATGTCTAATTGATTGTAAAGCAAGCTTTGGCTGTAGTTTACAGTGAAAAGGTGGTGAGATTTCAGTGCTGCTTTGACCCTCAGGAGGCTTGGCCGGCTGTCCTAATTCATCTAAATGAGTATCTTCTCTGTATCTTCTTCTCACATCTGAAATCAGGATGGTGATAATTCTTATCTGTTAAGGGTGTTAATTCTGAGCGTGAGTTGACTATTTTTAGACTGGGATTATAAACTCAGTTGTTAAATGGGAAATGAGAGTTAGGCACAGAGATTTCTTTTTTTGTGGCTAATTCTCAGATTAAAGCTCTGCTAAGGACCCTGAGCATCAACACGTACAGGGGTCTATACCTGTGTAACTGAAGTTTTCAGGTTCACAGGGGTTTGTTTGCACCTTGGATGAGATGTTTGTATACAACCAGAGGAGAATAAACCAGGTTGACACTTATCTCTGGAGAGCTGCAGTTGTTGCTTCTGCTGAAAACTTTGCAGCATATGGTTTAGATTTCTGTGTTATAGGAAAATGGAAGATGTTTGGTAGGGCTCCCATCGTTTCTTCTGGGAATTTGTGGAAGGAAACAGTAGCTGATAGGCCATGTAGCCTTTGCATGGTGAGCATGATGTCTCTGATATGTCAGATCTCTGACACGTGTAGTGCACAGGAGACCAGGGCACATATGGTACATCTTGATGCATTTTGTATTCTTCTCTTTTCAGCCAGTCAAAATTTGAGGCTTAAGAAAGAAAACATGAAAGCAGAAATCTGAACATATGGCAACCCTAATTAAGGGGTGGTGTTGGTTTTTTTCCACCTTCAAACTCATTGCAATCATACTGACCTTAGTGCTCTTTCCTTTCCTATGGTGCATTCAGCTATTTGCATGAAAAGTTTGCTTTCCTGAGCAGGGAGACTGAGGGAGCATCTGCAATCAAACACTTATATTTTTGTTTCATGAGAAATTATGGGCTTTCAAAATTTCTTCTCAAATTCACAATTAAAGTCATGTTTTAGGGGGCTTTTGTGAGGAAACATGAAGGATGCATCTCCTTTTGGAAACTGTGATTGCTTTTTTTGACTGATAACAGAAATGAGTCTTGAACCTAAATTTAACATAAATCAAGCCAGTGTCTTTGCTATTGGGTTTTGAGCCAGTCTGTCTTCTGCTTGGGGCTATTCTGCTTCTTATGAAATATTCACCAATCCAGAGAGACAGTGTGACTTTGTATAACTTGATGGTGAAGGAAAATTTGTAGGATAAAGCAGACCCCAATTCAGGGTCTGTCCCTTCTCTAAATCAGGATCTGAGTCCATAGGCAGCGAGGTGCTGGTGTTTATCTACTTCCTGATCTTTCTTCCACTGCACATTTTCTAAAGTAGCCGTGAAAAACTCTTCAATTAGCTACTGTGGTCCAACAAAACATATCTTGCAGAAAAATTCTTGACCAGTTCTTTCAGGATTACTTAGTAGGTTATGAATTACAGAACAAAGGTGCTAATATGTTCTAGATAATAGTTCATAGGGTTTTCCATTTCATTTAGTAAGTCTTTGCTAAAGTCAGCAAAGACTCTCTTTAGATCTATCTTTGGCTTCTTTGCTGCTGCTATGTTCCTACCTTGCATATGACAATATAAAAAGAGAGTCTAGCACAGTCTTTCTCATGACCAGAGCTTTGTTTTTCCCTTTTTGTGTGATTTTCCATAATTTAGATAGCTTGACAGTGTGCCTTAGTGGATTTTTAATTTTGCAGAACTTGAGTCGATTTGCTTTTGAAAAATTAACCAGTCCGTGCCCTTGAAAAGTCATTGCATCTGTTATTACCTCCACATGTGATAAGTTTAAGAAAATGATTAGCAAAGGTGTCACTCATTTCTGCATGCTGTATATCAGATCGGACTGGCTGTGAAGTAGTGAACCATATTAAAGCTGTGAAATCAGCCCTGCTCTACAGGGACTACAACCAGCTGCACCAATTTTACTACTTTTTTTCCCTTGCAGATTCAGGAATGATTGGAATGGAGTTTGACAGTTTATTTACAGATTTGCTGTGACTGACAGGATGCCAGAGGGGAAATGTTTGTACTCCCTGAAGATAGTTTTTGGTAACTAAGGCTAAATATATGACAGGACTTCTGTTACAAAACAGAGTGTGATCAACAGTTGTGTTACTGCAGAATTCAGTGCAGCTTTTCATTTAAAGGACAGCTAAAAATACAGAACTAAAGCCAGCATTTGCTTTGATGTGAAGTGTCCCTACAGAGGAGTGTGGCACTGGTTAATTCAAGCCTTCCAGTCCAATTCTGATCCCACACCCCTGTAAGAAGTTAGGGAAAAGAGGATGAAAACCACTCACATTCCACCTTCTTTCCTCTTGATCACTGATTTTCAAACTTAAAATTTCTAGGTCCCCTAAATTTTTCGATATGGGACTGGACCTCTTGCATAGTAAGTTCAAGTCTCCTTGACAACCAGTGTGCTTCTCTTACCTTATGGGCTGCCAAGAATTCATGGACCATGCACTGAAAACTTATGTCCATGTGTGGGATGTTAAGGTTTCTTGCAGTTTAACCTTGAAATGAATAAAACAAAATTAATCTTGTTTTTCTGTTACATTCATCCCTTGGCTTTGAAACTAGGGCAAATGGGCTTTTTCTTTTTCTTTTTCATGATCATGTAATTCTTTTTTCTGATACTCGGTGTAAATCTGCAGTAACCTGACTAAAGTATCCTTATGCTGTATAAAAGTCCTATACAATGGTACTTTGAAAACAGAAACCTTTTAAAAGAAGATGCATGAGCTATATACTGTATTATATACAATATATGGGTAGTAATATTATACTCTGTATTCCCAGAAATAGTATTAAACTTGTAGTCAGGAAAGTATTTTTTGTTCATTAATAGCTCTTTGTTCATTTAAGAGGCACAGAAGCTTTTGCACATTGAGAAGGTTAATTATGCTCAGAGTAAAGGTATTTGAATAAATTGTGTGTTTTATGGGTAGCAGAGGTTTAAGGTGGGCAGATTTGTCTAGCACAGAGAAAAAAAGTATTTTTATTAGATTGTTAGGTGTTAAGAAGTGCTGCCAAATGTAATCTGAGTATTCATGAGCAAGAGATACTGATGTATTGCAGGGGACAGAAAACAGTCACCTGAATGCCTGTGTTCTTACTTGCATTTAAGCCAGTCCTACTGGTTATGTCAAGTGTCACAGATTTTAGTAGGGTTGTTTTTTGATTGATTTCATTGTTGTTGTTCTTGCTGGACTGGTAACCTACTGTAGACTGTATTCTTTGCTCTCTGTTTTTGTTATAGTAAGACTATGCAACAAAAAAGGGATGTAGAACAAAATTAACAAAGAATAAATGAGGCAAAAGGAATCTTTCTCAGTCAGCATCTTCTGGTGAATTAAGTCCCTTTTCACTGATATGTGAGGTATGGCTTGCAGAAAAATCTGCATACCACAGGTCTAAGGAAAACTTCCCTGGTTATCATCAGGCTGAGCCTCCCTGCCCAGTAATGGGGGTCTTCCAACATAGGGTTTACCTTGAATACAACAGGTTTGACAGGTGAATTCTTATTTGCCTTTTTTAATTGTTGATGATAAAAGACATACTTCTGGGAACAGAGACTGACATCCAGCTCAGCCTTTTCCCAAGTGAATTCTCCTTTCACTAGAGTACATGGCCATAGTTATTCTGGAACTGTGGCTCTGGCAGTTCTGGCTGCATGATGGCAGACTGGTGGTTTTCTGTGTCTGCGCTGTTGTTATCCATGCAGTCAAGCAGCTCCTTAGGGAATGGGAATGATGGTTGACCTACTCCTGTGTCTTGCTATCCTGACTATTGAAAAGCTTTTCTTGCAACAAATCTAACTTTAGTGTGTCACAGCTTAATACTGTCAGGCTTCCTTCAGTCTGTCCCAGTTAGGGAGAAGAGAGATTATTCCCTTTCTCCTTGGAGATCCTTTTCTATGATATTTCTACTAGGCTTATTGTTAATACTGTGTAGAAGCTCTACTCTTAAGTGTGAAGGAAGATTGCCCAAGGTAATGACAGAAATCATTGATGGTGTAAGGCATAAATACAATCCAGCAGCCTTGAATCCTGCTTTTCAGCTGTAGTTCTAGTTCAATGCCTTTTAACACAGAGAAGACAAAAGTAGGTGGAATGTTATATTGTTAAAGTTCAGACAATCTTAAATGTGGATCATAAAATCCTTAACTTCAAGGCTCTCCCTGTTGCTGCAAGAAGTTAAATGTCCACTGAGCTGCCATATTCCTGGCTGATGGCATCATTCCTGCCTTATTCCTGGCTGGTGGCATCATTCCTGCTGTGATTAGTACATCAGACCACAGTCACTATGGCTCATAGCCGTGTACAGGTTGTGACTCTGTGAGCTCAAAGAGACCCTGATGCTTTTTAAGGCTTAAGAAAAGAGACCGGAATAGTTAAAGAACAGTCAGTGACCAGTGTGCCTAATGTTATAGTTGAAGTTCTTCAGTAGCTGGATTATGTTATTAAAAAAGGATTAGATGATATAGCAGGAATGGAGTGCTTTGAGATCAGCAACAGAGCTGTGAACTGGAATCATGAGTATTACTGAGACTGTCATCCAGTGCCTAAAGACAAAAGCATAATTACCATGAGAAGGTCATTTTTCTAAGCAAAGGACAGTTGTAAACTGCCTTTACCAGGAAAAAAAATCAGTATTTGTTGAATTGCATCATTGAATTATTCATCAAGATCAGACACTTTCTTGTTCAATTTACTTTGTCATTTTCTTCTAGCTTATTCTCAGCAGTTCGGATGAAAATATAACACAGTAGCACCTGCTTACAAGAGATATTCAATTCACTGGATATCTTGATTGGAAAGATATTTCCTTTGGTCCAAGCCAAAATCAAATGCTCTTTGTTTTAATGGGATGTTCATGTTTTATGGACAAATAACTAGAATTGGTGTTATGATATCTTTCTGCTAACCTGTTCTTATTATTTTAGTAATTTATTTCAGGCCCTCAATTTAGAATAAACAAGATTTACTTCTGGATCAAATCCTGCATCTTTTCTTCTGGTCAGTACAGCCTCTGTTGAAACAAGTGTTTTCCCAGCAGTAAGATTTGATTGTCTAGAAAGGTGTAAACATTCCTTTTTCTGAAATTGCTTCATGTATATAGGTGAAAATAACACTCTCTTAGGAAATTCTAGGCATGGTTAGATTGTTTCAAGACCCTAGTCAGAGTACTGAAATGAGTAAATAATAATTTCTCTGTCACTTGACAAGCTTTTCTTCTTATACACAAGTATATAGAGAAATTCAGGAACACAACATGATCAGAATCTGCCCCCATATGTTCCTCTCACCGTGATCCCTTTTTTTCTCTTTTGTTGCTTTCCCCCATAATTTACTTCGTTTGCATATTTTAGTGTTTCATACCATGGTGCCTGAGTCAATTTTCTTTTGAATAATTAAACAGGTACGTGCCCTTGGAAAGTCATTGCACCCTTTATTGCCACTTAATGTGTTAACTGTGAGGAATTGGGAAAAGATGTTGTGCATTTTTGTTGACTGCTGTTTTATGCGAGGATTGGATGTGATGCAGCAAATGGGACTCAGAGAATATGCTGGATTTTGATGAACCACATCTTGGGTACCCAGGGGATGTACCCAGAGGGGAAAACCTTGTCCTTGTGCCATTTGAAAGGAAGATGTGAGCAGCCTCTTACTCTAAAATAAAAATAATTATGATAATAAAAATAATAATGAAAAAGTTGAATGGATTGATAGAATCAGCAGCTATTCAGGGATGTCTCATATTTAGCTGGGGCTGGGTTTTAGGTAGTGGAAGGTTTTGGTGTCTACAGAAAAAAATGTAAAGCAAAGAATTGGTCCTGAGTCCTCTGTGCTGTGGATTTGGGAGAAGGGGGAGAGAGAGTGAACGGACAGGAGGAGTTTTTCAGCTTTTTAATAAAGGTAGCTGAGACTTCTCTGGAGGGATGACAGTCATACAGGGGTTGGAGAGGATAACACACTCGGAGCTGCTCTGGGGATGGTTGGGTTAACAGGGAAGTTTCTGTAAGCAGTGGAGAGCTCCAGGTTCTCATTAAAATCCCAAGCCAGGTGAGCTTGAGCATAGCTGTGCTACAGATGCATCTGGAGCAGTGATATTATAGGGATTTGTTAAAATTGTGCTGGCTTGGATAACTGAGACACTATTTCCATTGTAGGAACAATGAGCTTGCGCCAGGGTAGGCCAGTGACAAAATGTTCTTTGCTAAATTGCATTTTATTTTACTATTGTCTGGTAGTCATGCTTTACCCCCTTCTTTAGCTAGTGAATACTCTTAATTGTAAACATATTTCAGTGTCTTTGGTCACTCTAAATGACATTAAAATGTCGGTTTGCCTTCATTGCTCATTCAAGCCTTACTCTTTGCAATTAGGATGCTACTAGAAATTTATATTGATTTCTATGTGATTTTTTCTTTTTCCTTAGGATAGGACATATCTCTGCTTAAATGTTACAAAATAAACCAAGGCAGCTTGCGTTCTTTAATGCCAACAAATAGGTTATTGGAACTGTGTTACTTGTTACTTGGAGTGCAATGAGAGCCAGGGAGAGATCCCAGCTGATCCCTGTGGCCAAGGCAGCTGCTGGACTCCAGCCCCATGGCAGGGAGGTGAAATCTCCCCTCCAACTGTCAAAGGCAAAGAATTCCTTTAAAACATAAACCTTCTGCTCAGTCAAGCTTGAGGAAAAAGTGCAAGACTGCAGCTTATGCTTTTGATGTGTGAGTTGATTAATAAATGTAGAAATAGAAGGAAAAGGTTATGGCAGGGGGGTTTTGGGTTCAGTACAATCGATAGTGATTTATCCAGAGAAAAGGGATTCCACCCATTGATACAGTTATTTTCTTTTGGTCTTTGGAAGAGCTTTCTGTAGAATTGCTCAGCTGTGGTTAAGGTTTCCCTGTGTCACCATGTCTGATTTAGCCAAATGCTAAAATGAAACATGTCCATTTTTGGGGTTCATCAGTGGGAGAAGACATGGGGAGTATGACAGCAGTTTATAAAAGCAGCCTCTGGAATTATAGAGATTGACATCTCAGGGAAGGCTACAGGCACAAAGCATTCCTAAGTAATGATCATTGGTTAAAAGGCATCAGTGCCTTGGAGATAAAGAACTGTTATAGATTTGAAAGGAGATTATCAAAATCCCTCAAACCAGACAGTGTTAATGATGCAGATCATGAAATGTGTGGTGACTGAGATTTAAATGTGTGTTTTGATATGGACTGTATGATCACTCATCAAAAGCTTCAGACCTGTTGTTTTTTTAAGAGTGTTTTCTTTACTATCTGAATCAAATATGTCAGCTCTGCAATCTGTGACAGGTTAATTGAAATGCAGTGAGAGTGCAAAATCTGAATCAAGCATGAGGTTGGCAAACTTTGTTCATCCTTTTATTTATGCAGAACTCTAAAAGCAACTGCTTAACTTGAGAACTGTTGATGAAATTAGTGTGGTTTTCCATCTTTCCTTAGATAGGAAGGATTTGGGCCATAAAGGATGTCTTATTTGGCTGGATTGAGTGAAGCAATATCAGGACATTGAGGAATGTATTATTGTAGTAGTATTGTAGTTACTTTTCAGTGTCCAGTGATGGACTTCATCAGACTTGAGTGGAATTCTGCAAGTGGCATGCCAAAAATACACCAAGGTGATTTTTGTTGTCCCCCTTTTCCTCAAAAATGGTTATTTAATTATATGTGATTGAATTTGGTGGCATTTAGTGCACGTTAAAGGGAGGCATTTATGATGCTAACTAAAGCATCTATTATGATGCTAACTAAAGGGTATTTCAAGTTCATTCTTTGTGAGCTGTTCTTGCTGTCCTGCCAAATCCATGTGCACCCCTGGCTGTTAGAAACCTGTGCCACACCATGCCACAGCTTCTAATTGGGCTCCTGCCTTAAGATCAAGTGATATCTTCAGCAACTGTCACCAGGAGAAAAACAAACCCACCAAATATGAATTTGTAAAAGTTTTTGAATTACGGTGCGAGGGGCTGAAACGATCTTTCCACCTCCCTTGGACCTTTGGTTCCCATTGCAGTGGTCTCTTTGTGTCTTTAACTTTTATTGTGTGGGAACATGATGGCAAAAAAGGGTGGTTCATGTACTAGGATGATCTACCAGGTCCATGTATGCACAACACAGCTACAGGGGATTGTGTCAAGAGCAGGCACTAAAAAAAAAACAACCCTTTGCCATCAGAAAATCTCCTCACTTTTGAGTGACATGAAGCCATTAGGGTGCTTGGGAGCATATGTTTGCACTAAGGGGTTGTGTTGTTTGGTACCCAACAGTGTACCCTTCCCGGGTCTAGTATTTCATTCAAAAGCAATTTGCCTGAATAAAATAAAATATGCATGATGGGTGAACACAGATGAGCTCTGTTAATGTATTCTAATTAACTTGCTAAAAATATTTTAAAATCTTAATAAGCTTAAAGAGAATTTCTGATGATCAGATGCAATGTTAATGAGCTTGGTATAAAAACATAAGAAGGTAAAGCAGATAGCTGATTGGCAGTTGCAGTGCTGTCTGTATACCTAACTTTTTTCTTGAGCAAAAGAAAGATCCTTGGCTTAAATTTTATCTTTTGTCTTGGTAGCTAATTTCTCATGATCTATTTCTAGAAAGCTTAATGAACAAAACATAAAAAAAATTAAATAATTTACCTGTTTGATCTGGGGAGTAGTGGGAATTTTATTGCTTAATTATGGCTTAGAAAAACATGCTAAGGACATTTATAATAAAGTATCTGTGTTCTTTGTGTGTGGGAGAATGACTCTTTTCCTTTTATAGATGCCATAAATCTCAGATTGTAGTCCTTTTTCTCTCCAGGCTATTAGGTTTCTGCAGACTGTATTTCATTCCTTAGCACCTATAGTTGCTTGGCAACAACATCCGATTTACATGAACCCAGCCCCGTGAATGAGTAGTTACCTGGAACCTTTCTGTGCAGAAACCCTGAGAAACGTAGCAGTTCTCCCATTTTCTATGACAATTATTAGGAAATATTAATTGCTTCTCTCTATTCATCTTCCTGTAGCCTTTGTTTTTCAGTTAAAGGGGAACAAACTGTATTCTCTGTTTAGTTCTAGCCTGCCAGAGGTCACAAAATTAATTTATAAATAATCCACTTAGAAAGCAGGAGGTTTATTAATAACAGAAGACTCCAGCAGTTGCTCAGAGACCCAACTGGTACAAGTGGTCCCCAGTGTTGTGTTCTTTAGATACAGAAAGAATGAGGTTCAGAGGAATGAAATAACTCACCCCAGTCACACAGAGAATGTCAGTGAACGTGTTTTTTCTCTGCTAGTTGGTCTGCTATAGTTTTTAGGGAGAAAAAGGAAAAAATGTTTCCTACTCAATGTATTTTCTTCACTTCTTGACATTTGGAACTTACTGAACAAACAAAATAAGCAGATTTTCTGCTACCTCAGCCTAGTGTTTTTTTGAGCAGGTACACCCTCCTACCAATTCATTTTATTCTTGTGAAATGCTTTACAACCTGTAGATTATTTCTATTGAGAGGAGTGGGAGGTATGAGAAAGAAAAATAAAGAAGAGATGTTCTTCACCAGCACTGAACACAAAACAGTCTTACCGGACCAAGAGATGAAGAGCTACAGGCAGTACTTGTGGACGTCAAAATAGTTGTAATAAGTCTTTTGAAAAATCTTATAAAGAAAACACCCAAACTGCCTTGTTTTGTAAGTTCTTTTCTGTTTTTCATCTGGCTTATCCTTTGCAAAAATAAAGTATTTCTTGGGCCTTGACTTTTTTCTGTTGCATTTCCAGAGGCCTTTATTGGTGTTTATGATAAGATGCAGAGGCTGGTGCTGAGAGGAGCAGAGCAGACCTGAGATGTGGCAGAGATCTGCTTTGCAAAGGTAGATCCCAAACTGATTTTTCCCAAAGTTTGTGGCAGTTTGGGTTTTTCTAGAATCAAAATACCTGATAGCATGTTTTTTCCTCATCACTCCAGTGGCATTCAAGGTCAGGTCATTGCACCCTGTGCCTTTTAATTATATCCTGTGGCTTTAGGTAATGCTGAACTTGCAGCTCATTATTATTATATTTTCTCCTGTGGACATGTCTTGCTTCTGATGCTCATACTCTGCAGATTAACTAATGCAGAATCGAATGCATTTGTGATCTAAGTAATGAAGAGGCCTTTGTTCTATTCTTGGTTGTTCTACTGATTTTGTGCGACCTTGGGTGGCTCATTTATCTCCTTGCTTGCTTTTCTCATTTTAACCTTCGATGGATGGTGTCATATGTTGATTTGCCAGTGTAATTTTCTATTTCTCTTAGAAGATTTGCAAGGCTGAATATGGCTATGTGAGGACAAAGAGTTTTTAAAAAATGAAGCGATGGTTTTTGTGTTCCTAAATAGCTCAGTATCAAGCATTATTTACTGATGTGTGATCTGTAAAGCCTCATGTGGTACTTATACACATCAGAGTTGTGATAGGCATGGGAGGGTGCATATTTTGCAGAGATTCAAGCATGAATTTCTCCTGTCAGAATATTTTGAGGACATACTGAGCTGTGCTGCAATTCTAACAACTGAGCACATTGAAAAAAGAAATTGTCATTTTAAGTCAGTGGAAAATGCCTAAAGTAGCAGTGAACTTGTTTTAAAACTGATTTTTGGGAATATCTTGCATGTTCCTGTCTCTGGGTGAATGTCTCACCTCCACTTTGGGAACTGAGCCACAGGAGCTGTAAGTCTGCATTTCCAGGGTTCTCAGAGGTGCTGGAACGAAACTCAGTACAGAGCTCTCCAAAGCCCTGGGGCTCCCTGCAGCTGGGACCACAGGACACCTGACCTCCTACCACAGGACTCCACAGAGTGTGAATCTGTTGGAGCTACAGACATTCAAAGCCAGAACATCCCCCCAGGAGGAAGTTCTCCCAGGCAGTTTTCCAGTGCAAGGTTCTCTGTGATTTATCAGGAGTTTTTATAAACTGGCACTTTCCTTCTAAATATTTGGATAGGCAAAGTGACAACATGCAGTGTCAGACACTTCTGGGACAGACATTTTTAATGCTTTTACCAACTCTGCTCTGTTTTGATAGTGTTTTCAGTGGTGAAGACATTTCTGCCAAGGCACTTGTAGTAGACCAGCAGCACTAAGCATCAGTGGTTTGTGGTCTTGAAATGATGCCTTTTAATGAGTGGTAGAACTTAATATCCTTAGCTTATCAAAAAGAAATACAAGATGTAATTTAATTGTGGTCTGTAAAGTGTCAACATGTGAAGGGGAAACCCAATTTTAATGCTAATTTTTTAACTGGAAGGCTAAAACCACAAAGATCAAGTGACTAGAAAATTAAAGAATGAAAAATATAACTTACTGGAAAAGTGCAACTATTTAAAGGTGTTTAATTTAAATTTAAAGGTATTAAACATGAAACCAGCCAGTTGGCACAATAAATTCTCTGTCACTTTAAGTCCTTCAGCTGAGGTTCTGTGTCTTTTTAAGGTTACTGTAGTTCAGTGAATACAGATCTGGGCTGGACAGTGGGATCACTGTGTGAAAGTTGTGTGATCTTGCTTAAGCAGGTGGTCCACTCTGAGCTGTTACTTTTTTGGAGCTGTCTGTAGGATGGTTATTAAAAAAACTGGATGTGATGGCCGGATTTCAAATGCCCAGTTTGGATGTTCTCTTAACTTTTTGTATTCAAAACAATTTTTGAGAATCAGTTAATTTGTCCCATTGATTCCAGTGTTTGCGGAATGACAGGAATTCTGAAGTGGAAGGTGAAGGTAGAGGTGTTGCCAAGAGTCTATGAATAATTGTGGAAGCATGGGATAAGTCAAAGCAGGTTGTGCTTTGTTATGTTAAGCTTTTAGTTGGAGCCTTGGGTACTTTATGGATGTTTGGACAACTGCTGAATAGTTTTTGTGGTGATTAGTATTTTCCCTCAACCCACAGTTCTTACAATATCCAAACTTTGGGTAACAAAAGAGGAAAACTTTGAGTGGCTAAAAAAAAATAAATAAAATTAAAATTGATATAAGCCAATTCCATTGGTATGTGAACCCATTTCACTTTACTAATAATTGAAATATATTACTTATTTTTTTCTTTAAGGAATTAATTCAGAACCAAGGGATTACACAAATTAGAGACAGCAAGGGTTTATTAAATTACTTCAGTAAGAATGTCTTCGGGAGAGGACTTCTACCCATATACATTTTCAGTGTTGACTAAACATTTTAAGGGTTCATAGAATCATAGAAAAGCTTGGTTTGGAAGGCACTCTAAAATCACCTAGTTCCAACCCCCCTGCCATATCTTCCATCTCTTTCCTTAAAAACTTTGGAGAAATACTTTCCCAAAATATTCAGCCTTTATCTACAAAAAATTTTGATCTGAGTCTGCTTCCCCCCCCCCCCTGCTGTAAACTCTAGTGCTAAGCTGCAGATTTTTTATTTATTTATTTTTTTTATACATTACCTTTGGAATCTGTCCCAGGCTTCATCGTAATATTCTGTCAAATAGAGATCTGTGTCTAAAAAAAAAAAAAAAATTAAAAAATCAGTGTGAATTGATAAGCAATGGCAGCTCTGCAGTATTTCTACAAGGACTGCAAGTATTTCAGAGGTCTTGTTGCAAGTGTGTCAATGTATATGTTATAACAGTGTTATGACTATTGATCTGCTTGTTCTCAAAGAAGTCTTTACCACTTATGTACCAAAGTTTTCCTTGCAGTACAATTCTGCTGAAGTCAATGAAGCTGAATTGTCAGAGGGGTTGTATCTTGAGTAGATTTTGTTTCCTCTCTTTTGGGGGGATCTGCGGTAACTTAAGCTGCTGTTAAGGGAGAATTTATATACATGTTTTTCTATGTTTATTTCTTTCTGAAACCCATCAAGAAGGGAAAGGCTTTGACTCTACATTTTAAATTAATCTCTGAAGTGAGGTAGGCTGAGAGGGTTTTCAGTTAGGTGACTTGGTGTCTTTAAGCTTCAGGTTGTGAAAAGTTCTGTCTTTATCGAAACAAGATATCAGGAAAGCCAAATTTGGCATCCTCATGAAGAACAGTTTCTATCAGAAATATCTGGAGAACATAAGGTGACCTATGACTATCAGTGGCAGATGAGTCTTGGCTATGGAGACCATTCCCACTGTTCCACTTAGTTATGTGCACATCTACTACTTTAAGTGGCATTATTCTTGCCTTGCAGCAGCGTGAGCAAGAAGAATCATGCCTGGTCTCCCCAACATCATTGTAGAGACTTTATCTATGTAAGTAGCATAAATGTCGAGAATATTAGGCATATTTGTCATTGCTGCTGAGAAAATCAAGTCTTTTTTCCCCCTCTGTTGAATTACAGCTGGTTTGATAGTAGCTCTAGTGCAGCAGCCTTAGAGGCTGATGATCAGTTCTATCAGTAAAAGTTGTTTTTCTTCCCCAGGCACTGCATTTAAAAAATAAGAATAAATTCTGTGTCTGGAAAATTTGTGACATACATTTGAGCAACCCTCAGTGAAATTAAAGCATGTTACAAAATATGAAAGCTTTGCTAACAGGTAAGAAAACAGCCAACATCTATGGCAGATCTGGCTTACTTTTCTCTGTAATAAATTAGCATATGCTTCAAAGTGAAAGCAAGAAATGCTTCTCAAAAGTAGTTTTTTAATAGCTTTTATGATTTACCTTATTCTTTTTAGAATTGTAAAGGTGGCTGAATTTGTGTGAATATTTAACTTCAAGCTTGTAATTTATTTACTTGGGCAATTGTATTGGTCTAAATAAAAAAAAAAGGAAAAGGAAAAAAGGGTGTTTTCCAGTTTATATTACTTTTGCTTCAATCAGGTAGATATTGTCTAGTGTGCTGAAGGCTGGTGTGTGGCAGTGATTTTTTTCTCTGTTATCAAATACTTGCAGATGTGAGAAGTGATGCAGCACAATGAGGTAGAGAACAAGTGCCTTTGGACCCAATCCTAGAACTCATGGGGACATAAAAGGCTCTCAGGCCTTGTACATTTTCATTTTTAAGAGAATATAGACAAGAGAAACCTCTTACCATAGTGGGAGTTAAATTTCAGCATCTTTATATGAATAAAGAAAATTAGCATGAATTTTGGGAGAGTAAATAAGCAAGGAGGATGATTTTGGAACATTTGTTTGACAAATGAGACAAAATAACCATATATTTTCATTTTGATTTTTTCTTGAATGAAAAGCCAGCAAATACTTTTTTTTTTTGAAATTATAGTGTTTGGAGTTAATCAGAGAAATAAAGGAGGGGCTGATACTTTTCTTGTTGCTTGCAAATTGTAAATTGCAGTTATTCGCAATCATGCTTATAACTGGCGTGGGTTCATGTGCATAATCAGCTGCTTTTTGAATGCATGTTCTATTGTTCTGTTTTATTTATGGATTCAGTTGTGATGAGAGAGACATTATGAAGTTGTTAGGATGAAGCCTTGGAAATGTCTTTTAGGAGTTTTGAAAGTCAGCGAGTGCCTGGAGTTCGGGGTACAAACCGGGGCTGTGGGTAGTACTGGATATTTACATGAAAAAGTTGAGGAGTTTTCAGCCCCAAAATGGAAGGTCAAATGCTGCCTTTGGACTTTGCAGTCCATGAACCACCAAAATTCTGTACTGACACAGGCACACTTTTACTGTCCAGTTGAAATATAGCCAGATCCAAACACCCTGAGGTCGGGAATCATCCCATCAATTGCAGCATCCGGATCTGTTACCGGTCTGCTTTGGCCCACTCCTGGTGGAACAGGAAGTTGAATTTCTACCTCCAGTCTCCTTGCACAGATGATGTGTCAGCAGACTTTTGGTGCTAATTATCAGCACTAACTTTCTGATTGGTGCCAGTTTGCTTATATAATTATTTTTCTTTAGTATTTACATTTATCATCATAGATCCACAGAATATGCTGAGCTGGAAGGGACCCATCAGGATCATCGAGTCCAACTCCTGTCCCTGCACAGGACCATCCCCAAGAGTCACACCATGTGCCTGAGAGTATCATCCAAATGCTTCTTGAACTCTGTCAGCCTCGGTGCTGTGACCACTGCCATGGGGAGCCTGTTCAGTGCCCAATCACCATCCTGATGAAGAACCTTCTTCTAATATCCAACCTACACCTCCCCTGAGACAACTTCAGGCCATTCCCTGGGGTCCTGTCCCTGGTCACCACAGAGAAGAGATCAATGCCTGCCCCTCCTCTGCCCCTCTAGAGGAAGTTGTAACTGCAATGAGGTCTCCCCTCAGTCTCCTCTTCTCCAGCTGAACACACCAAGTGCCCTCAGCTGCTCCTCACACGGCTTCCCCTCAAGGTCCTTCACCATCTTCATGGCGATTCTTTGGATGCTTTCTGATAGCTTTATATCCTCCCAGTTTTGTAGCACCCAAAACTGCACACAGGACTCGAGGTGAGGCCACACCAGCACAGTTATGTGCCAAGACCATAAGAGGGGATGTTGGACTGCTCAGAGAAGTCTTATCCTGTGTTACAGGTTCCGGTGTCTCACTTGATGAATCCACTTGAGCAAGGCTTTTTGAGCCTTCAGTTTATAAAATCTTAGGTTTTCCCTCCACTTCTGGTCTTTATCTTCTTAAATAGCTTCCTTTTCTGGGAAGGCATTGGTTTTATGTTTGTAAATATACAGTGATGCAGGACTTCAGTCTTTTTGGGACCACTGACAAAACTGAACACACATAAGAGTAATTTTCCTCTTTTCTCAGTGACAGATTTTTTTATTTTCCCTATGTGCCTTTCAATGAAAGCAATATTTTTGCTGAAAGCAAGAGCCAGGAGATGAACTTAAACAGCACTCAGTTCTTGCTGGATCTCTACAAAGGCAGAATCGGTATTTTTTGTGTGCATAATAACATACACAGAGTGTGCTGACTTTTCAGCCTTGTGTGGGAAAGTACTTTATGCTCAGTCTTCCCACTTAAGAGAATTTCTTTACCTGGGTCTTCCCCTTTCCTCCTATCCAGTGGGAATCATTATTTTAAGTCAATTTTGTTAGTTCAGTCACCAATGTTTCCCAGCAGAGAATAGAAGATATGCATATGGCAGGGCAACACTGGGCCATGTGCAGCTGCAAACGTTTTCTAGATAGGGTTAAAATTCAGTACCAGCTCTCTAAAAAATAATTAGTTTTTCAATAGGAAGGAAATAAACTGGTTGGTTAGGTACTATGCAGGGAGCTTTTAATTCAAAGATGTTTAAATATGATTTAACTGTCAAAGAATTGAATTCATGAATTATATTTGCTACAGTTGTTGTTGGTTTTTTTTAATAACACTGTAGAGTTCTCTCTGTGCAGAGCTGTAGGGGATGGATGGTAGCTCCTGACAGATTCAAACACAACTGGCTGAGAACACCGCTGGTGATGGATGAACGATGTCTCTGTTAATGCCCCTGTATACATAAATGATGGGCTTGCTTTATTTATTTATAAGATGTATCCAATTACACATCTTAGAGCAAATGTCCACCGTTCAGTAAAGCACACAATATTTGCATTAAAAAGACAATCCCTGAAATCAGTGATCAGTGCATTTTCCTCACTCTCCAGAGAGAGACTGAAATAAGGGGTAAACCTAAAATTCAGCAAATTCAAGTAAGAGCTTTTGGAACCTAATCCTTATCTGTAAGAAGTGACTGAAACTCAACCAGGGCTGCAGTTGTCTCTGCTCTGGCCACACGCAGAGCACCAGGTTCATCTGGGATCACTGTTTTATGTGGCCTGGATGGATCAGTCCCATCTGTAGAGTGGGTCAGAGTCTGTTATCAGACAGTGATGGCTCAGGTTCACCGGGCTGTTACTTCCTGGGATGTGTTTCAGCGAAGCGAGCCATCCTAATTATTTGAAGTGGAGGAGAATGAATGGTTTTGCCCTTCGTGTAGCTTCAGCATAGTGGGTTTGGGTGTTTTTACTTTGTATCTGTGTGTGTTTGTACTCATAATTGGATCCAATTTAAAACTTGAGGCGTCCGACCAACATTAGAAACTTCACAGTGTAAATTAGGTTACTTTCTTTTGTCAAGTATGTTATCTATATTCGGAAATAATTCTTAGTATTCTGCTACAAAAGAATTAGTCTGAATTAAGGTGAATGTGCAGATAATTAGCATGTTAAACATTTTTAGACTCGAGATCTGGTTTGTCCTCTTGGAAGACATCTAACTCAACTAATAGCAGGGTAAATGCACATTTGTGTGTGGTTTGTATTGAATAGCTAATGCACTGTAAATTCACACTTACTTTTTTGATGGTAACTTATCTATATAGAAATAGCTTGAATTACAGCTATGGCATAAATTGATAATGTAGCCAAAACCTGAATGTTCTGACCTAGCAGGGAATAAGTCTCCCATGCATTCCTCGATTCCAAATGCAAACGTGTCACCTGTTACAGGGATATTGGAAGGCACAAATCAGCTGTACCTGCCTTATCAAATACTGTGCCAGTAAAGCACACAGCAGTACATACTGACAGAGCTCCAAAACGTTTGGAAAATTGGGCGGCAGAAGCCCTGAGACAGAGATCTGGAATGCAGATGGAAGTGCAAGAAGCAGCTGAGCTAGGAGATGTTTGCTGTTCTCACAGGGGTGGTTGCTGTTTGGCTTTGCCACTTTTATGTTCTCCACTGTTCTCTCCTGATGGTGGGAGCCCAGCAGTGAACTAGGCCCCTTTCTAGAGGCACTGGAGAGCAAATGTGCCTTATTCTTTGTTTTTAGCTGCTGGAAGTGTAGCCAATATGTTTGTTTCTCATCCTGTCTTGCTGGCTGTCACTGAAATGTGGTGTTTTCATGTTGGATATGGTAGTTCTGCAAGAATTTATATTCACAACGAGGTTTAGCAAGACAGAATTGTGACTACCAGGCAAATCATTTAGAGTTTGGTTTGGTTCCTAGGAACAGAGGCTTACTAG
Organism: Manacus vitellinus; assembly: GCF_001715985.3. Taxonomy (NCBI): domain Eukaryota; kingdom Metazoa; phylum Chordata; class Aves; order Passeriformes; family Pipridae; genus Manacus; species Manacus vitellinus. Next base: position 664,701 of record NW_021938949.1, read on the forward strand.
TTATTTTTCACTGGTTTCTGTGCTATTATGTTGTTGTGATAATCTTGGCAGGAATCTGTCACTCTGTGTTGGTATAATTGAAACTTGTTTCCCCTGAGGAATCACTCTGCTGTTTGTTTTATTTGTTTACTGACATTGACAGAGATCCTAATGGCTTTTAAAACCCAATTTGTGCATCACTGAATATCCTCCAAAGAGGAAAATAAAATTAAATTTATCAGTAAAAGAGGGTCCCCCATGCAATGCTTTGTCTGGGTCTTAGGCTCCACCTGAGCACCCAGATGTGGGTCTGGAAATGGTGTGGTGAGCTGCATCTTCTGATTATTTCTAATTTTGTCTTCAGGGCTTTTGTCATTAAGATACTTAAAAGGATAAATGACAATAAGTTATTTAGGGCATCAGTGTAAGTTGCCCAGCTTTGCCTTGTGAGAAATAAATTATCTTTAACTTCTATTAAAAAGGAAGTTAAGATAACAGAACAATAACCACAGTGAAATTTCCCTTTTGGGAGGGTATACATGATGGTATCACTTATTATTGTAATAAATCAGGGTAATTAAGTGTTTAGATTTTTTTTTTTAAATGTATGATATCAAAGTATTTATGCATTTATTTTGGTTTAAACCTTTGAATAACTTCAGTGAGATCGTTTGGACTACTTACGTTCATTATGCCTTGCTGAACTGTGATTGTGGATAGATGTGTGGCATGTTGCACACTGTGCTGCAGAGGAGCATGCACACAAATAAGTGATGAGGTACAGGACAGACATTCAGGAATGTAGAAGAAAGGGTGGGTTTCTTTAAAGACTAAGGAACGCAGAATAATTTTTTTAACACCCTCAAAGCTCTGGTTTCACACTGGAGGAAGATTTAGATATTTTTCTATTTTATTGAAGTGACTTAGACCACCTCTAATGACCTTTTGACACACTTGCTTGTCATTGAAGCGCATAGGGATTGCCCAGGTTTCAGTGAACTCTGACTGTGAACGTCATGAGGAGATAAGTTTGGAAAATACTGCTGATTTTAAAGGTTATCTGTCAGTTTGTATATACACTACTATGAGCCAAACGAATCTGACCTCAAACAGAGCTGTAATGTAATAACACTCTGCCTTTCTTACTGTGTAACTCCTCTGCAAATCTCCCCGACTCTGATAGAGCCATAATAACAATAGATCTGCAATATTTATGTTGCCTCTTCTAAGGAAGTGCTCTAATGTGCCTTGGACAGGTGGGTAATTAGTGTTATCTCCTTTTTTACAGAGGGTAAATAAAAGGGATAGAGAGAGAACCCTGGCTCCCACCTCTATGTTCTCATTGCTTGGTTCAGTAGTACATATCTCGACCATATGCACTTTCAGTCTGACTTGTATTTTTTATTGCATTGCAGTGCCTAGAACTAGGATTTTGGCCACTGGTGGCGCATCCCACAATAAAACAATCTTGCAGGTAAGTAGAAAATTAAATTCTTTGAAGTGAACTTGCAGTTACATCGTTTTTATTTTGCTCTACTGAATCCAAATCACTGCAGCTGTGTAGGAAGGTGTGGATAAGGGACTGTGAATCTGCTGCAGGTCTTCGGGGCTTTTCTTCAGGTTTAGTATGGAAACCTTTAGCCCACTGTTAATTTTATACTGAACTTAAAGGTTTTTTCATGCTTGACTAGTTTTTTGAATGTGTATCTGAAGCACTGATGTTTTCCAGGTCTCATCACTTACATCAAATCAATCACCAAAGAAATCAAGAAGAAACCCCATATATAATACCTGAGATTTTTATAGTTTTTGTCATTCAGGTCAAAGTTAGACCATGGATTGCTTTAAGATGAAGGGGGATTATGCTGGTGTTGAAGACTCAAAAACCCAACCCCAAAGAAACAACCCCCTCATACAGAACCCAAATCCCTGCCCTTCTGTTACTTATTAGCATCATGTCATGTACTGGGAGGAGGCTACACTTCTGTACAGTCTATCCTCTCTCTTCTCACTTTCCTCTTCTGCTGCTGTTGCCACACATCCAGCCTGGATGAGATCCTTCATCCACCTTCCTGAGAACTGAGCACAATGTGCTCTCTGTTTCTGCCCCCCCTGAGATTTGGCAAAGCCTTGCTCACAAATGGTGAGAGGTGTCTCGCCTGGATTTTGCTAGCACAGAGCCAGACATCTAGATTGGGATTCACCTTGCCCAAATCCAGTCATCTGTGATGTGATGTCTGTTTACGATCTGTCAGCCCTGTAATAGTTGGAGGAGATCCCATCAGTTACAGTGCAAAGGGAACTGGATGGTGTTTTAACTTAAGTGTAAATGTGTCTCTCTGAGTGAGCCAAAGAGCTCTCTGGGGTAGATTGTTTTCTGGAGATGCCAATCCCTTTCCATCATCTCCAGAGAGTAGAGGCCAGCCTTAACTGCACTCCATGCTCTTCGACAATTCCAGTCACAGGAAAGGAAGGTTCTTTACTCTACAAAACCTGAGCTGGAATAAATGGAGGTTGAAGAGCAAAAAGCTGTTTCTCCCAAGGCATCTAAACCAGATGTTTGTATAAACGTTGGTTGTACAGCTGATTGGGGAACAGCAACTTTGGCATGTTTTGCCTGCAGATGTCACTTTGCTTCATCTGCTTTGGTTATTTTGCCTAGTAACTTGACATTGGAAAATTAACTGATAGGTTAATTGCTTAAAACATTGGTCCTTACAGGGGTAATTCTGCTAAGAATACATCAGGAAAGAGATTGGATGAGTTTGTTTTTAAAGCCTTATTTCTATGTTAGGTGCCAGGAGGATCTCCTTGCTGTGGAATGAAGGCAGAGAATTGAATGCTCTTATAACGTGTAATTTGGCAACATAAAGAGCTGAAAAATCATGGGGATGGGAGAGTGGTGGCTGGGGTGCTTGCTTTTCACGTATAACAATTCAGCTGGTTTTAAAACTCATTAGAAGTGTCTTAAAATAATATGATCAATACAGTGTCATTCACTTAATTCAATCACTGTTTAATTGGATCTTTCTTTTTAATTTAATCAAAACCTCAGAAACCATATCAGTTGCATGAAGAATAACAGCTTCCACCCTTATCATGGTCAATTTTGGATAATTTGTTCCAGGGCTACAAAAGACTATCATTTAATTAATCAACGTTCAGTAACTCCTATATTTTACACTGCAAAGGAGGCTACATAGGAAAATCTGTTAAAAAAATTTAGTAGGGCAGCATTCTCCATAGTTCTGGGAAGCTTTTTATAACGTACGTGGTGCTTGATTAATGACCACATGAAACACAGTGAAATATTTTAAACAGTAAAACCTCTAACTGTTTCTTTTAAAATTATTCATGAGAAATACCACAGTTTCAAATGACTTACCAAACGTATGAACTTTGAGTAATTTTAATTTTATGATCACGCGGAACAAAAATTAGTTGTTATTTGTAGCATTACAGCACTTATTAGCATTCAGTGCAGGACAGAGCTGCATTGTATGAGGCTCTGCAGAGATGCAAAAAAAGAAACTCCTTATTGTCCAAAGGATTGCACAATTCAAGCTTAAGACAAGACAAACCTATTAGAGATGAGATGAAGAAACAGATGGGGAATGTGTTGAAGCAACATTGTAGTATTGGCTGGCAGGACAGGGAGTGGAACTAGTGCTCTGTGACCTTATAATTTCCAGAGGGCTTTTTAATAGATACCATGATTAATTTTTCATTTTTCCTCTAGCATTGAAGCTCATGTGTTGCTCAGTGCTTGCTTGCAAGTGAAGATAGGCAATACTGACTTGGCTATCTTACCAGAAGAGAACATTTTAAGTGTATAAACTAAGGCTTTGCTTGGATTCTAGTTAGCAATCAGCTATTTTTGTTTAAAATTATGAAAATCAGTGATTTTCAAAGGTTTTGATTTGCAGATTCTCCACAAACCTTCAGAAAAAAGAAGAAAAATCCTTTAGAAATGTCATATACAATGTTTTTCCATAGCTGATGTGGATTGAATTTTTTAGTCATCTTTTATGAAGCCCTGGGGCCTGTCAATCAGCAGGGTTGTAAATTCCAGGATCAGGGTTGTCTTGCACTAATTCAAGTGGTTTGGATTCCTGGACATTCCGGCCTTATTTTCAACTTGATTCCATGGCTGTAAGTTGGGTGAGATGCTTTTCCCTTTGGCAAAAGTAATAAAACCAGCATAAGTTATATCAGAATTGTTGCCTGTGTTTTGTCCTGCTCAGCCTGAGAGGCACCTGCAGCCCGAGAAGTGATGAGACCAAAATGGAAAGCATTTGTTGACAATGTTTTCAGAAAGGAGTTATTGAACCTTTCATGTCCCTCTCCAAACATGTCTTAATTTTTCCCCTTCTGTATTGTTTTCGTAAACCTACACTGTAGGAAAGAGCACATGTTCTCCGTGGATGTGAGATGCCTGGTGTTGATTTCAGTGCAGAATGATGTGTGGTCGAATAACTTTATTATCTGTTGGATACCACAACAAATTCTTTGCCTGTAAAATTTTATTTGTGTTGCTCAAGCCAAGTTAAGAAGTGTCTCAATATATCTTCATAGCTAAGGTTGCCTTAAATACAGGAAAACTCCTGGTAAATGTAGAGACTGTGTAACCAGCTCCTGTATCATTCTTCCTGCTCATCCTAATATGATGGGAATGGTGGAGATGAAGAAGACAAGCTTAGTAGGCCTTCATATTCCTGAAGCTTTATTTGTGTCCAGGTTTAGAACTGAGGAGCCATGACTAGTTCTTCTCTCCTTCCTGCTGGCTTGAATCAACCATGAATGCAATGGAAAAAACCGATCTCCAATTGTGGTTTCCTTAGCAGGTCTCCTTGCCCTGATGTAAACCTTTGGCGTGGGCTGATTGTGCAGGCTTTTGAGGGAGATGGTGCATGCACCCAGGCCCCTCTGCTCTTGTAATCAAGAGATCTGGAGAGAAATGAGACTTTATGTCCTGGCTGCAGTTACCTCTCCAGCTCAGAACTGCCAATACCCTGTTGCGTGACAAGCTCAGGGCTCGTTGTTGTCTGCGGTGCTTCTTTCCATGGGTTCCTGTGTGCTTGGCTGGGAGGGGATGAAAGTTGCTTGTTTTCCCAAGCAGCAACAGGGGTTTGCTTGTCCCTTGTCTTCTATGGACAATGCTTTGATACTTCTCAGGTGCTGTCGGATGTGTTCAACGCGCCGGTGTACACCATCGATACCGCCAACTCCGCTTGCTTGGGAAGTGCTTACAGAGCAATTCATGGTAAGGCTGCAAGGGGATACTTGCGAGCAACCAGGGAATTTAATTTCAGTTGGTTAATGCTTGGGATTAACGTTACTGAAAATGAGGGGAGAGTAAATCTGTGTGCTTCTGACTGGGAGGTCACTCCGGTCAAAGAGGGGGTTTTGCCCTTAATACACTTGGATTAGGCCCAAGAATAATGTTTACATTATAATTACAAGTCTTATGGCTGCTTCTCAACCAAGGGATAGGGTGTGGAAAGTGTTGATACTGTCCAGGGAAAGTTTAGGATCTTAATGTGTTGAGTTGCACATCCATGGAAGAATACAACCAACTGAAGGTGCTGGTGTAACCTGCTGCCCCAGTTTGTGGACTGGACTGTAAACAGGGTTGCTGAAACACTCAATCCAAACAAAAGGTAGATCCTAGGATGGAAGATCAGTGAGGGCAGGGACAACAGAACCTGTAATACTGCTGACCAAGTAGGTGCTATTAAACCTATGTTTATCTTCCAGCTTTTAAACGTCAGGTTGAAGGATATGGAAGGTGTCCTGGGCTCCATGCACTTTCTTTTGTAGGAGAATAAATCTTGGGATACTCTTAGGTTGACCATTTTGCTTGCTGTACTGCATCACTCACTGTAATGCAACAGTCCAAACCCCAGATTTAGTGTTAATTAACTTATATCTATTAATGCATGCAGTTTTGTGTTAAGGGTGAGCCATCAGCTATTTAAGACTTGAATCCCAGGCATGAAATTTTATTCACTTATTTTAAAACAGTTTCTGATATCTTACAGTTAAACAATTCGAGGAATGTGTATAAAATTCTGAAGTCCTTATTTAGGTCAACTTTCATTAGCCTCAGTTTTTCTAACTAGAAGCTTTAGGATTTGGTCCTTAAAACACGGGTAGTTTCTCTACAAGTTCATCTACGATCATGGGATTGCAACAAGTCTGGAAAAGATAACATCAGCCATCAGAAGAAATCAGCCAAGTTTTAATTTTAGTAGCAAATTCTGCTGTCACATTATAGCATCTGAAGGCTACACGCTCTCTTGCATTTGAAAACAGCACAGAAAATTGCACAGCCAAAACTTCAGTTGGTGTGTTTAATGCACACAGCATGCGCTCCTTTTTATTTCCAGAAAAAACACAAGGGTTCTGTCAGGTAGAGTACCCGTTTCAGGACAGTGGAAACAGCACTGTTCAATTATCAGTACATTTGAAGCCACAATGGGACCATTTTTGCACCTTGGGGGTCCAGTTTCCAAACTGTTTTTCCCTGTACTCAACTTTACCCTACTGCCTCAGAAGCCACCATAATCTTCCCAGCACCTAATGCTGCAGGCAAATTCCTTGTCTGTGGGTGTATGTGGAATAAGGAGCCATCATTAAAGTTTGTTCAGATATTTTGTATGTATGGGAACTCTGTATTCCCTCTGCCAGTCTGGCATGTGAAATGTGGAGGCTTGGCTGACAGAGCGTTTGAGTGAAGATTTGGGATGCCATGCTGAAGGAGGGACTCAGGTCCTCTGCCAGCCAAGCCCCAGGGGCTTCCTGTGTGTGTTTCTAAATGGCATTTTTGATTGATGCTTTCAGCTGACTCATTCTTGGCAAGGCAAAGAAATTGAGGAAAAGTGAAGACTTGCTAATATAAATGAAATACTGATGGCAAGGGCTCTTTAATAATATTGCAATGTACATCTGTAAGTGGGGTGTTTCACAGTTAGCCTGGGGTTCTTAGCAGGTGTACAAGAAGCTCCTGAAATGCTCTGATTCACTTGCAATGCAGAATGCTGCAGTAGCAGAACTCCCCTATTATTCTGCTTCCTTATATAAAAATATATTTAATAATTTGTAGCATATTTTCTTGAAAGCATTTTAACTTCTCTTCCTTTTTATGTTTAGTAACATTTTGTCCTTGAATCCTTTGCTTCCACATATTTTCACTGCTGTTTACTGTATTGTTTTAGCCATAAATATTTACTGATATTGTTGAGCGGCGTTTCTGCTGCTTACCTATTCCCCAGGGTACAAATTAGGTGATTGGCAAAAACTCAATCAACGAGTCCCCCCTTCCTAGGCTAGTGCACAGGAATGTAAGATCTTCTGCCATTTATCCTTCAATCCTGAATGCTGACCCGACCAGGGAAGATCAATATAATGTATTAATTTGCCAGGGAGTCAAGGCACATCCCTCATCGTGGTTTTTTTTTTTTTTTTTTTTTTTTTTTTTTTTTTTTTTTGCATTGATCAGGATTGTGATTCTCATTGCAGGACTTGTAGCTGAGAGGAATGTGTCCTTGGCTGATGTCGTGAAATCAGCACCAGAGCCCAGGTTGGCTGTTACACCCACAGCTGGGGCTGAGGAGGTGAGCAAGCTGGGGAATACCATTTTTCTTTTCATTTCCTGCCTGCTTCAAAATGTAGTGGTTTATTAAGTCTTCTAGTAAAATAGATAATTTAAAAAAAAAAAAATTGCTTACACAATTCCTATTCCTTGTTGTAAAGACAGATTTGATTTTGGGAGATTTTAGTGTTGTAATGGTGCAATAATCTGGTCCCCTCCATCCAGGTCTGTGAGAGTGAATTTCCCTAACAGGGTGTGATCAAAGAGCAAAATCTGTTCCTTAAGGGACAGAAAAAGTTATAAAGTAGGTTGCATTTGGATACAGGTCAGTCAGGTAGTAACTGATATTATTGGCAAAACAGTCTTGTTTGCAGCAAGCAGCATGGAAAAAGGGGTGGTGATGGTGTTTTCTGGCCTCTTGGGAAACATCTCCAAAGATCCTTCCTGTCTGATCACAAACAATGGGCAGTAATTGTATATATTCACTTGTAGCTCCCACTTGGAAAATGTGCCAGCTGGGAGGATACAGTAGGCACGGTGCCCATCCTGTGAATTTCAACACATCTAATGGTGAGGCTTGTGTTTTAAGGCCCAGCAGATAAAGCAAAAGAGATAATCATTGTTCTTGTCTATGTGATTCCAGCCCTTGTAAAACCAAGGAAGGAATCATTGTCTTAGCCTGTCCAGTGCAACCCTGCACCTCTCACTATCAGGTGCCAAAGGCTTTAGTTTACAATAGCTTTTGAAATACAATGTGCAATAATAAATAAATAGCACAAATAGAGCAAGATTCCTAGAGAACACAAGTTTAAATAACAAAGGTGAATCTAACTGTCTTCAGCTGTGCAAAAACTTCGTTTGCATCAACACAGCCTTGCACACTCTACCATTAATGAGATTTGGATGTGTCCTAACTACAGGCAACAAGGTTTTAAAGCTTTTATTTAAACTGAGAAATTAATGATCTGCCAAAACTACTGACTCCCAGCTACATGTGTAGTGGAGCACCAGATATCATCATGAGTAATAATAGAAATGATCATGCTGCATTGTGCCTGCCAGCATATTATTTAATTATTAACTGAGATGGAGGAGCTCGGTAATCGAATAGAAGTCCCCTTCAGAAATATTAAGACATTGAATAATTTAAACTTGATTGATCTGATCTCATTTACTCAACCTTCCCCCCTCATTTTAAAAGATAAAATAATTAACAGCGATGGCCTGTGCTGTGCATGTTGCAGTTGAAGCTCTCTGCAGGGAACACACTTCAGGAGCAGATCCCTGGTGTTTGATTCAACCTCACGTTGCTGACCTGTTCCCCCCAAAATGCTGTGTGATGAAAAGCTGCCAGGCTGGCTTGTGAAGAGGTGGGGAGTGCTCAGAGACCAGCTTTTGACCCCCTGGTGCTGCTTCAGCTATAAAATTCAAGGGCAGGGAATACAGCTGTCTCTCACAGGGGCCCTGCAAACACCTTGCACCCCTGCAGGGACCAAGCAAACCTGACTGGAAAGATCACTGGGGAATTCACCTACCTGTTTCTGTTTTACTGTCTGCATAAAATGGCCTGGAAGCTAAAAGAGTTAATTATCTCCCTCTCTATACTTTTCTTCTCCTTTTCCACATGGTTAGACCTGGCTCTCACAGCACATTTTATTATTGGTTTTAAATGATGTACAGCAGTGAATTATTGCCCCAGTATATAGGAGTGAATGATAGGGAAGGTAGTGGCCAAACAGCATGTGAAGGAATAACCATTCCTGCTCCTTAGCTTAGTTCTCCTGCTCCATTCCATTAAAAACAGCTTCTTGCAATTACATATTCCACACCATTTCTTTTTCCTTCCTGTCTTATAATTTTGCAGTTGATGGTGGATTCCCTGGCTAGTTTCACGGCTGTGAAACTGCAGAAAGCCAGAGGGCCTGTCGGTAATACAGTGTGTTAGCATGAACAGTGCAGTAAAAATTCATAATGCAATGAGTCAGTCTGATTCTGTTTTTTTTACAGAGCTGCATCTCCCTGTCCATCCAATTTCATTCTGTTGAGGTTAGAGCCTTTCACTTAAATGATGGTTCTTTTTATAAACTTCAAAGTCATCCTGAGGATAAGTTCTGTCTTGCTGAGGAGCTCTTCTGAAAGAGTCTGGCTCACCAATGTGAAATTCCCCCGACCACTTCTATACATTTTTTGGATGGCTACAGCTAGATCTTGGCAGGGTGGAGAAAAAACAGGTCATAACACAGCAATCTGCTCTGGCTTCATCCTTTCTTCCTGGTATAGGTTGGAGACAACATGTGTTAGATCATCGGAGAGAGGAAAACCTCCCATAGATGGAGGTCAAATGCGACAGTCTGATGTAGCTTCTTCTTCATTGCCAAGGCTTATTCACACAGTAGGGGTTTCCAGGAACCAAAAATGCAAAAAAGTGTTTCTTTGATTGCTGAGGGATCATTTGTGATAATGAATGTGATTTTAAAATGTAAGGGCAGGGCACACAAAGCAGCTCTTCTGGTTCAATTAAACTGATGGGCAGGTAAAATAGAATAAAGTCACAAGATGGAGAACAGAGAGCTTGTGATGGGAGATGAATTAGTAGTTAGTGGAAACTGAAGTCTCAAAAGTTCCAACTTGTCTGGCAAAAGTGTGACTTTGTCCTGTAGCAGACCATCGTGCCTTGAAGAGACCATTTCAAAGAGGATAAATCCCTCTCTGTGGCTATGACCCCACTTCTCCTAGCTGAACCTTATTTCCCAGTACTTTTGGGTTAAACTTGATCTTGTTTCTAATTCTGTCGATACCCAAGTGGGTCATAAGGTGTTCTGGGAATAACCACTGTGGTGATAGTCCTTGGTCACTTACTCAACCAGGGCAACTCAAGTCATCTGTGGATTAACCCGATGAATCCTTCTTCCCTGTTTTCAGAATTGCAAAAATTAGAGTAATCTCACCTCTTTGGAGCCTCCTCTCTCCCCTAATGAGAAAGATTAATCAGAACCACTAAGCATGACAAAAATAACCAGGAGATTCTAGAGCAATAAAGGTATGACAACAGACAGAAAGGATCTATTATTCCAACGTTAGAATTCAGATCTATTTTAGTAATCTATTAAAACAGAGATGGTTGGCTAGTTGGTTAATTAAGCAAAAATAAAAAACATGAGAGGGAACATGATTATCTGGGAGCTGGTCACTTGTGTTTATACAAACTGTGTGCCTTGACGTAGTGTCAGATGGGCTGTGATATTGTCCTGTGGGGTTTTGTAAGGGAGAAGGCACAGTGCAGTTCACTGCCTCTGGATGTGTGATTTTTGATTGCATTATTGACTCTGCTGAGATGTATTAATCCTGCAAAAATTCGAGAAGGGAAAATGTAAACCTAACGGGTTTGCTTGACTTTAGTGAATTGCCTTGTAAGTAGGTGGATTTATAGAAGTGACCCTATTACCCAGGAAGGTTATAATGACCTATTTATTGATTTTAAATAATCATGTTTTCTTGAGTTTGATTTTTGGGGTAGGAGTGGGAGTGGGTTTTCTAGATTTTCTTCAGGTTGGCAATTTAGTTCAAAGTAGGTAATAATAATACAGCCTCAAAAATATAATAGGTATTGATGGGACTTTGATTAAGGTGATTTATGTAGCCAATAATATTTTTTTACCTATTAAACTGATTAAGATAGGCTTGAAGAATGGATATCTGAAGTAAACAAAGTAGCTGTTTGAAGTGTGGTTCCTTGGAGAAGTCTTCAGAGTATTTCAGAACACTGTTGAATTCTTTCTGCTTTATGAACATTCTTTCTGTGTTAAGAAAGGTGAACAATTGCTATGATTTGAAAAATAAAACCACTGATTTTTTAAGCAAATCTCTTTGAGTAATTTGAGTTTGGTTAAAAAAAAGCAGTAAATGTTTGTGAGAGACTGATTAATTTTAATCTATTCAGGGTAGATTAAATGTACCTAGGTAGATTAAAATTAGATAATCATCAGCATCATCTTTGTAATTTGTAAATTTTGAATTTCCCAATGATTGGCTAACGGAGCATTGCAGGATATAGGGGGATCTATGTGAATTGTCACTTGTATTAAAAGTTTGTAGCTGGTTTTGCTCTTAGAGGGTGTCAGGGACAATGTAAACAGTAAAAGCCCTGTTGAGTACATAGGTTGGTTCTGAGATATAGTATGAGAATGACATATTTGGTTTGCACTACAGAAAAAGGTAACGTAGTATGAATGCATTTTTCAGAGAGGGCAGGTTAAGTTATTCTCTGTTATAATGCATTATTTATCATTAGCATTTTCTTTACTTATTTGTGGGACTGTCAGAGGGTGACCAAATTGTCCCAGGAGAGAAGTTTAGGGTTTGTAAACAAGGCAGTAAGAGTACTGCTGATGTTGTGGGGTAGGCTATGGAGATAAGCCAGAGAAAGGGCAGTAATATAGCAAGGACAATTAAATTACGGACAATAATAAGGTTCATGTTGTGATACATGTAATTACTTTTGTTAAATATCATGGTTTGATGGATTAGGTTTGAGGCTACGACAGAGAGGGAACTTATGTTCTTGCGTTTTTATGCATCACTGAGAGTCTTTTATTCCCTTAGGACCTCAATTATAAAAATAGATCTATATAATTGCCTCAGGAAAAAGACTCCTGGAATTGCACAGGAGGAGTTGCCCAAGGTTCTGTGGAGTCACTTCAGTTGTGACAAGATGTGGAAAAGCATCTTTCACAGATACAACTGTGTGCACACTCAGGGCGTGTTCTCTGCTGGTGCCTTTTGGCTCTTCCTCTCTGTGCTTTCATGGGAGCTGCACCACTTTGGCCACAAACTTCAGCTGGTGTGAAAAGCTTGTAGTCCTGCTCCCCTTATCATCCATGATGGACTGGTGGTATTACAGGCAAGTTCCCTGAAGAGGAGGAATTTAAGACATTTCTTATCCCTCTGAGCTTTTTACCCCAATGAACAGGAATAGAGTACAAGAAATATTCTTGTGTTTTTGTTTGCATTTTTTTTCTGAGGGCCCATAATGCAGCATTCATTTACTGTAATGGCTGAGAAGCTTATTGCAAATGCTTGAATTGTCTCAATTAGCAAGCTAAGTGCTTAAGTCCAGTAAACAGGAAAAGAAACTGTATCACTAAATGTGGTTGTTCATTTATTTTGACACATTTTAATCTAGAGTGATATATTAACCATAATACTTCCCAGCCTTCTGCTAAATGTGCTGTGTGTATTTTGTAAAAATTACTGATGGATAAATAATATGGAGCCTGCTTTCTCAGTGCTTGAGCTCACCAATGCAGCTCTGTTGTGCTGAATCTTTGCTGAGAAATGTGTAGGGTTTATCAAATTTACTGAATAGCAAAGTAAGAAATAGCCAGTCTTCATTATAGATGCTTCAGTGAACAGAGGAACTGGTTTTGTTTGACATACTGATACTCCCACTATAACCATAGTTGCCTGCTCAATGTTTTGTTTACTCTGATGTGCATATTTAGCAGGAATGGGAGCAATAATATTCTTTGGGAACCTGAAAAGAATAAATATATATACTTCTCTGAGCCCTCAAGGCCCTCATATAGTTAGTTAAAAATACCATGCTGAGTAATGTGACATTTCATGGTGCATTTTATTTTCTTACCCCATAAATCTGCATAAATCTCCATGGATCTCAGTATCACTGTCCTGTGGAGAAGAGGAGTTGGAGGCACACACATGTTAAATGCCTGGCCCAGGGTCACCAAACAAGTCTGTTGCAGAGGCAGGAGTTTCTCTGTTTTAATCAGTGAAAGACACTCTGTGACTCAGCCACTGTGAGGTGGGTTTAAAAACCATTCTGGTGATGCCTTGGCTAACAGACAGTGTCTCTTTCCACTTGCTGTAGGTGCTTCTTCTCTTCTTCCCCTTCATATACTTAGTCTGTTGTAGAAATGTAATTCAACGTCTATAACATCAGGTTTGTAAAAGGGATGAATTGATCAAAGTAGACTTCTTCTGCAGAATGTGTCCATGAAGTTGCACTCACTGGCCATCGTGGAAGGTGGAAGTGGGAATGAAGAGATAAATTCAGGTTTCACTGGTCAGGCTGAAATTATCATTCAGGAAGAAGCAAACACAGAAACTGATATTTTGACATCAGTTGGAAGACAAAACAGAAAGACACTATTTTTTTATTTGCTGCATGAGAAAACTGTGTGACGGGTTTTTTTTAATCTGGTAAAGTGTGACTGTTACAGACACTGAGGCTACTGCAGGACTGTACATAGAACTGCACAAGAACAATCCTGTCTCTTAGACTGTACATAGAACTGCACAAGAACAATCCTGTCTCTTACTACGTCCTCATAGTTTATGCCTGAAACATTTTTCCTCCTGAATTTTTCATGCATGTACATACACAGTTGTTGGCTGTCCTGAAAAGGATGAAATGCATTTAAATGCTAGATCTCTCTTACTGATGAAAGCAGTAATTCAGTTTACTGGGTATGATTCATTGTGGCTCTATAACCCCTCTGAACCTGGAGCCAGGAGCAAGGCTGCCCTGATTATGAGTAACATCAGTGCAGAGGGCTTGTAGACCAGACTGGCGGCCCCTAGGATTCACTGTGGCAGGGATAGGACCTTATGGCATCCTGCTAAGGACTGATTGAGCCTGTACCAGACTCTACACTGGCTCCTGGCAGTCTCTTTGTGCTTCAGCCAGCAAATGAGTGAAGCTGTTCTGATATGACTTGTCAAACTACTGATTTTATTAGATTTACAATTAAAACCACAGAGAGGAGAGAAGGAAACAGGTGCATCTCCAAGATCTAGATGAAGTACAGGTTTTGCTTGGAGCCAGTAGAAGGGATTTATTCAAGGTTTCTGCTGTGTCATGGGTCTCTCCTATATCCAAAAGCATAGGGCGTGTTTGAGTTTGGAGTTTTGAATACATTTAAGTCTTGATTCCTCTTTTTGTGGTTGTAACAATTCTGGATCTAAAAATTCCTGGAGAATTCTATCTAGGGAAATGCAAAAAAAGATCCTCAGATGCTTGGTGTAGTTGTGTATAGAAGCTGGGTCTCCATTTGTCCCCCTGGGCGTGCAATCAGGGAGCGAGGAACCTGGTCCAGGAGCAGAGTGTGGATGGGAAAAGCTGTGGCTGTGAAAGATGTGAAGGAGAGAAGCAGCTCAAACAGGTACAGGAGTATGATGGGGTGGGAGAGGGAGTGTGAAGTGCAGAGTGTATTTTAGAAGGCCCTGGTCAGCATATTGGCCGAGGAGGACCTGTCTGATGGTGGAATTTGGCTGTGCTGGAGGGCAGCAGTGTGTGATTAGTGAGGCAGAGGAGGAGGGGACAGAGGCAGTGATCCATCTTGGGGCAGTGGAGGGAGGCAAGGACAGGAGTTCTGCCTGGGTGATCAGGACAGCTATTACTGAGGGGGGGGGGCATGTCACACTGGGAGAGGTGACTTTAGCTGAGCTGCTTCTGCTGGAAGTGACTTCTGCTTATAGCAAGAACACAGCCACAATAAGAACAACCAGTGCGTGTCTTAAAATTAAGCTGTAAAGGTGATGGCAAAAAAGACTGTGACATTTAAAGAAGGAAAACTCTGCAGCATTTTCTTCAGCAGACTGGGGGAAAAACAGTCCAAACCTTCAGGTACCTGCAAAGATGCTGCGTTTTTCAGGTCTGAAGATTTTTTTTTAACTGCAGTGAGATTTAAAAATCTAATTTTTCAACCAAGACATATTTATTTTTTTTTCCTTTTTAGCTCTATCGTCCTCTTCTGAAAAGATATGCTGAGCTTGAACAGAAGGTTATCTACAACCCAACCTCTTCTTGTCTTGCGAAATAGAAGCAAACAAAATTTATGTTGGCCGAGTGGACTCCCAAGGAGAAGATCAGGAAAGATTTGCTCAGAATTTACTGGAGTTGTTTAAATCATTTCATTCGTCTTTGTGGACAAATAATTTCTAAATGTCTGTGTTTGAGTGTGTTGGTGGGGGAAAAAATTACATTGTGATTGAAAACCTGATTAAAAAAGCATCATGTTGCTCTGTGTGTTTGTGGTTTCAATTTTTCTTAGGTACTTTTCAGTACCTAAGAGCTGGATGACAAAGCCAAGTCAAGTCCCTTGTATAAATGAGTCACTCTACCCATCTCTGTCAGCTTTGATTCCATGTGTTTGGCATGCCAGCCTCTGCATACCTGTCTAGCGCAGTATCTTAATTCTGCAACTTCTCCTGATTAAATCTTTTGCGATGAACTTTCTGTTCATCTCTAACTTGTCTTTTTTTAATATGTGGAGAAGGCTGATTAAAGTCTTTAAAGACTCCCTGGGATCCTCTGAGAAGGGAAATTCCTGTTACATGGCACTATGGAGTATCTGCTGTGATTTGGTTTATATGGTTGGGTTTTATAGATTGTGGAAAGCACAGTGTTTTACTTGAAATCAGTTCTGTAAATGAAGAAAACAAGGGAACAAACATGGGAATTTTCACATGTCTCCTTTCTGCTTCAAAAAGTAGAGTCGGATCATCTGCACATCAGCTTGGGGTTATTCTGTTTTCCTTTCCTCTTCCAGGTGTCATGGCTGTGGAATTCTGTTTGTTGTGCTCTGCTCCCAACAGGGCAACAAGGTCACTTTTTTCCTTACACTGCCAGTAACCAATTTCTTTCTTGGAGTTCTCAAGCAGAAAAGGTGACTCTCTTGCTCTGTTGCTATTCTTTCACTTCAAATGTGTTAGTATAGATTAAGGAGCCTCTGCCTGAGAAAATCTTAAGAGAAAATACAAGCCAGAAGATCTTTCTGCAAAGATGGGTGGAAGTTGCAGAATTTGAATGAACATCCTAAATCACCCTGTGCAAGTGGGAATACTTCACTGCACAATTCTGTGGTGCTGATATCTTTCCCTTAGGATAAAATTTCTTCTGGGAATAAAGCAGATTGTTTAATGAAAGTGACTGAAGCCCTTCTTCACTTCTTGCAGAAGTTGTAATGAGCCTAGGGAATAAGCCAGGAATTGTAGGGAGTAGAGGATCTCTTTATTGAGTGGGAGCTGGATTATGTCCCTGCTGGAGCTGGGTGACTCTGATTCATATTCCTCACATTACAGCAGCACGTGGAGCACTCTCCCCGTCCCTGCCGCGTCTCTGCAGTGAGAGTGGGAACCCCGTGCCATAACTCACCTCTGGAGTGGTTGGGGAATGGACACGTTCCTCCTTTGCTCTCCCTTTTATATTCAAGTGCTTGGTTTGTGAGTACTAACAGTACCTTTTTTTTGTTCACAACTGAGTAATGACAACTTCTCTCAATATTAGCATGATTACTCAGGAAGGTCAAGAATTACATTTCCGAGTTTCTA
Source organism: Manacus vitellinus (assembly GCF_001715985.3). NCBI lineage: Eukaryota > Metazoa > Chordata > Aves > Passeriformes > Pipridae > Manacus > Manacus vitellinus. Next base: position 681,625 of record NW_021938949.1, read on the forward strand.
AAGCAGGCTTCTTTTAAGCAATTGCTTTAAAAGGTGGCATTAGAAATACACATCTATCTTTTTTATGTGCTTATTATTCTGGATCCCAAGGTACAGTACTAAAACATATAATACTTCTCTCAGGCCTCCACTGTCAGCAGTTGCTTTATCATTAAGCAAGGCTGTAGAGAGATGCAGAAGGATTAATTAATGCAAGTTAAACAGTGCCTGCTAGTTGAAGCAGCATTACCACCATCATTAGTCTTTAGTTCTGCCTGGTTACTGGTTTGACATCAAGGTTAACCACATGGGGAAGGGATTCAGAGAGGTCTTTTAGCTTTGCGCAGTTTTGGTGACAGTTTCTTGAGTAGCTCGTTTGGTTTATCAGAGTGAGAAGACTGATGTCTCTTGTAGCTTTGTGGCTTTATTTGCCTGTGAAAATGGAGGCTCAGGGTCAGTTTCTTGCTCATCTGACGAAGATTAAGGCTTACATTTCCCAGATCATAGCACATGGTAGAACATTTATAATATCTTGGCTGCTGACAAGGTATTATATGGTGCTAATAGGATATTGTCTGGATATTTTAACTACTTTATGGGCCTGAGCTCTTCTCTGAGGAGGGAGAAGGAGACACTTCCTTCTCTTCTGGGCTGACTGAGGCTCTCTGATGTGTCCCACATTAGCATTAAAGCAGTTTCCACAGGGTGGCTGATGTACCACGTGCTTGCTGCAGGAGTCCCTGAGAAAAGACTCGAATGCAGGGCTCTGAAGGGCCAGGAGTGAGGCACCACTGAATTATAGTATTGCTGTGGTGATGGGTTTATTAGGGCTGGCCTCTGAGGAGTGGTGTCTGGAGTACAAGAATTTATAGACGAGCTCTTTTTTTTCCAGCTCACCAAAGCTGCATATGTTCACTGACTAGTGTCAGATAGAATAAGACTCAGTAAATCTCCCACTTGAAAGGTCCTTTGAAGAAATGCTGGTATAAGACTTCTACCACTCTTTTTTTTTGTCTTTCTAGGAATGCACATTACCCTGCCAAGGAATCACAGGCTTCTTGCTGTCATGTGCACATCCCTGTAAAAAAGTCCATCATGATGGAAGGATCTGGTGCCCTTTGGTTTCCAAAACCACATGGAGTTTTTGGCAGCTTTGTTTACCTTAGGTTATTCTAGTTGTCTGGAGCAGAGGCAGTGTTAGGGTATCAGCTGGACTCGATCCTGGAGTTATTTTCCAGCCTTAGTGATTCTATTATTCTATGACCTAATTAACATCTTAACTAACAGAAATCTAAAGGCAAGGCAATGTCTTCTACCTCTAAATATTTGATAGATGTTGATTCCCTCCCTCCTCCATATGGGACATTATTGTTCTTCAAGGTGAGCAACATGGCATCCCCATCTTGTCTAGATGAAAGGTTAGCTTCTGCGTTTAAGGACCTGATGAACTATTCCCAAACTGGATTAACTTGATGGAAAATTGATCTCATCTGTAAAAAAAACACCCTTGACTGCCACAAAGAGATTGTTCATCGCTGTGTAGCCTGTAGTTCCTGTCCTGCACAAGCAAGGCTACTCTAGGTTGGAGGTGGGTCGTGAAGTTACATGGAAAAATCCAAGCAGCTTCCTTAACTCGATGGCCCTGTGCTCTCACCAGTCAGTCAGAGCTGCACTGGATTCACCCACAAGCTCCTGCTCTACCATGACCCAAAGACAAACAGTTTCCTTTGCAGCCTGAAGTCTTTAAAACCTTTTGTGATGCAGCTGGAAACAAACAGGGAAAGATGTTTGCTTTTACTTAAGGGATCAGTCTGAGAGAGCTGGAGCTCTGATTGAATAAGTAATGTACTGAAAAAAAATCTATGCTGTGTCGGTGCTTTAATAAGTAATTGAGCTGAATAGCACCGTGCACGATCCCAGTGGGACCTTTTTGTTTTTCAGCTCGTTTTTCCTTTGGAGTTGAGCTACCACCACAGATCACAGAGCAGTGCAGCGAAGGATGTGTATCTAAAGCCACAAAAAGCCAAAGCAGGACTTTGAACAAATCATTTGTTTTATCCTTATTTCTATTACCTTGGTCCCCAGACTGCTACGTGCAGGTTAGGGGCTGAGGGAAGAAAAGAGCAACAATTTAGAGAACTAAACTGTCTGCTGTTGGTGCTTGTCATGAATATGGGGCCAAATTATAAACTCTTCCCAAGCGGAAAAGTGCTAATTTGGATTTTATTTCTTCTCAGCTTCTGATTTTTCATGTAAACTCTTGGATTTTGATTTTGGTGAGATCTCAACACTCGTGTTAAACTGAGTTGAAACTGGCAAAGAAATGGCTGAGGGCAATAGGCAAGTGGATGAACACTCACTCTTCTGATACCGGGGAATACCTGTTCAGTGAAGAGGTTTCGTTAACACCTTCTCTTGAGGGTGACTTTAGTCCTGATTTCATGTGGCTTGAAATTTTATACTCTTGTGCAAATAGAGTACAAAATCATGCCTGCACCAAAGGATCTCACCTCCTTATTACTTTAGACTCATTTTGTGCAGATCAAAAGCACTATGTGATGTGCTAGGCAAAAGGGTTGAATTTTTTGGGTAACCCCTGCTTACCTTCCATGCTTTGATTACAACCTAGGTCAAGCCTCTTTGAGTAGCCAGTTCAAGTGGCTGAGCTTTTAGTCATCACAGCTTACATTGCCAGAATATAAGATTTTTAGATTATTTTTTCCCCCAGGGCCATTTTTTCTTCTCTTGCAGCAGATAACAATCTTTTCTTGTAGGTGGTTTGCCTTGTTAGCAGTTTCAACTTCTGAGGGATGCTGAGATCTTCTCTGATGTGATTCCTTGCTAAGTGAACTTGTCTCCTGCTGAAATCCAGCCCCAAGAGTCATTTTGGTTTACTTGTTCTTCTGCTTCTTTGTTCCTTTTAAAGTTGGCCTTGACAAACAGAACAATGTTTCTGTGGTGATCCCAGACTTCTGGGAATGTCTCAGCCATTGTGGGAACTCATTGACTTCTTTCAGTGTTCCTCAAGCACATACCCTGAGGGGAAGGGTGAAGGAGCAGCTATCACTACCTATGGATGCTGCTGTGATCCCTGATTTCTGTCTTTCACCAAGTTGCCTCATCCATTTGTGCATCAGCCTGCCCATTAGACATGCTGTTTAATCACCAGCCTAACGACTTTGGGGATATGATTAATTGTGTACAATGTTTTTTTCTCTAACATCTTTAGATGACAGGTATTTGTGATATGTTCTTAAGATGCTTTTATTTGGAGTATTCTGCCTCAGTACCCTGTAATGCATCCATCTGGTTGTCATTCCTCTTTTAGCATCTCATCAGCCAAACAGAAGTCTGGTCACTCAGGTGTAGGATTCATCTGACCAGTGTCGACATCTCTGTCTGCTGTCATATGGGCTCCTTTTACAATCAAAGGAGAGGACCACAAGGGAGAGGAGTTTCTGGCTGTTGTTCATCTTACCTTGTGGCAGTTGTCTACAACACATCAGGTGATTTGTCTCCTGAGTGAAACGTTCCTCCCTGCTGAGTAGGAAGGCAGTGGTGTGGAGAAGAGGACAGAAAAATACTGTTTCTCTTCTTGTGCCAAAACTCCTGAAGACTTGATTGAAAGCTGGTCTCAACTTTGGAGACTAGGTTTGTCCCCAGTTACCACTGTACAGCTGGAAAGCTTTCTTGTTCCAGACCTGCTCTGTTTTTACTGTCAAATCCATGAGACTGACCTCCCCACCTCCTGTTGGACAGTCCTCTCCATACACCTGCATGGAGATATCCAGCAGATACATGTTGAGACCTTTGTTACTTATATTCTTGCTTTTTGTCCTTTAGTTGCATGCCCTTGCTTAAGTTTATCCCTTTAGTCTGGACTCTCTCAGGCATTTGTGTTATGCCTGCAAGCTCAGAACCCTGGTTCAATGAAAGGCAGCTCCCTTAAGACTTAGACAAGCATTGCACAGGAAAACAAAGGTCTGTTCAACTTGCTGTTTGAAGACAATATTTACTCTCTGATTGACATGTATGCACTACCCTCCTGAAACCTCAACTCTACTCCAGATCTGATAAATACTGGTGTTTTTGGAAGATGGAATTCTCCTTAAAAAATAGTCTAAGCCATGCTGTGTAACAGAAGGGCTTAGAGAACAGAGCAGAAATGGAGCTGCTTCTTAGCTGAGGACTTTTATCTTAAAACAAAACATCCTGCAGAAAGCAAGTAAGAAGCAAAGGAGTCTCACACAACTTTGATATCACAGATTATGCCACTTGGGAGCATCTCTTCACACAGCTGTCATAGCTTGTTAGGTTAGGATGGGACATTCCCTGTCACTCCTGGTATTCTTTCTTGCCTAGATTCCTGTCCTACTTGAGGATAGTTGCACAGAGCAGAAACACCCTTTTGATCAAGAAAGGTGTTGTTGAAAGAAAACAATATGTTTTCCCGATTTCCAGTGCTCAACCTTACTATTCAGGTCCCTGCCACTGTTGTCCCTTAGAAGGAACACCTCCTCAAGTGGAGGGAGGAGAAGACACAGAGTACAGCTAATCCAGTATGTGATTTAGTCAGACTTCAACTGAATGAATAAGCAAATAAATTGCATTTCAAGCCCTCCCTTGCTGTGAAAGTGTTTTGTTTTCCTCAGAGTGACTCTTGGCTCAGAAGATACAGTTGTTGGTTTTTTTTTTGTTTTTAGAAGGTGTCACTGCCCAAGGCAGCGGGATTGGAACTAAATGATCTTAATGTCCCTTCCTACTCACACCACTGTATGACTCTATGTTTGCAGCATGGCAGACTCTCCCAAAAACCTTTCAGCACAGACTTATTTTGCTGTTTTTCCAGTGAATACAGATTTTTTTGGTTTTGTGTGCCTTGTGTGTGGTTTTGGCATGACTTATAAATGGACTGGTTAAACAAGTGTTGCTACAACTGCCCCTGCCTGTTGGTTTTCAAGCCTCCTTGTTCATGGGTTTCTGTAGTGACAGAGATGAGCCTCTGTGGGGCAAAGGCTTCCTGTAAAGTCAAGAGTAAATGTCAAGAGGCTCTTTCCCTTCTATCTTGGCCCAGAAGCATTGCTGTAACTCAGAGTCACTGGACAGGCAGTGTTGGATTGTCTGTAGTATGAGTAGTTTGAGGTGAGGGATGCTGATGTTCAGCCAGATTGTCTGCGTGAGAAATCACTGAGGTGAGACTGGGCAGGTAATTTGTGTGAAGTTCTGCATTTTGTAATTTATGCTCTAAATCCTTAAATGACAAAGTAAATTAACTTGCTCAGATGAGAGAGAATTGTGTGTTTAGAGCAGGGAGGGAGAAGGCATCTGGACTCAAGCATTGCTTGGTGAGGGGAGCCAGGCACTCAGACAAAGCTCCCTTTCTTCTGGCCTGGTGCATCTTGACTTTTTCCTCTACAGCAGCTCAGGATTATGGGAGACGTGGAAACTGCTCTCTCCCTGAGCTTCCTGCAGCCTACCAAAGCTGGTCTGCAAACTAGGACCTGGGATCAAACCAGGCAGAGGGAGTACCCAGAGCTCCCTGCTCCTGGTGATGGGGCGTCATCCTGAGGTTGTTGTCCAAAAAGTTGGGTGCTTTGCATCCACCACTTTTAGTTGTACTTGGGAGCTGAGCCATGGTGCCTTTTGGACCTGTCTCAGACTGGGAGCTCAACTTTCAGCAAGAGTAAAGGAGCTGAAAGGTAAAAAACATACTAGTTTTTTTACATGATGACTGAAAACTCTGAGTATGACCTGACCATGGAGAAAGTGAATGTTATCCTTGAGCTCACCTGTCTGCCTTTCCAGCTGAGGTGGGAGCATTGCCTCATGCAGGATTCTGGTAAGACCCAGCCTGGGAGAAAATTTGCAAATCTGCTCTCTTGTGCTGAAGAAAGAAGAATTAAAACTGGAACAGGTGAGGAAGGGGGCTCATATCTTGATCAGGGGAAGGGAAGGGCTCTCCCAGGAGAGGAGACCGAAAGCTTAGGTTGCTTTGCCAGGCAAGTAGGAGCTGTGAGGTGATACCATAATTCAGTAAAAATCCTTCAGGTTGGGGGTGAAGAACAGGGGAAAAGCTATTCAAGCCAAAGAACAGTATTGGCACACGAGCAAGTGACACATACTGATTGGGAATAAATTTGCACTGGAAATTAGGAGTAAGGTGGGGACGAGGTGCTGAAGGACCTCTTGTACTCTGTGAGTGGTGCCAGGAATACAGAGCCCCATACCTGCAGCATGACATTTTGCAGGGCTATAACATGGTGTTAGAAATCCTGTGTGAAAACTGGGTTGGACTAGTAGTGACCTTTGGAGAAACTTTTGTTTGCTGTGTGGAAGAGCAGAGTTTCACACTTGGCCTCTTTTGAATTTCCTTCTTGACTGTGTTTGATTTGTGGGAAGGAACTGGTATGGAAGGGACAAATAATGGAAAGCTTCCAACTCTACATTTTAAGCTTGGGACATGTAATAGCCCAGTTTGCTATCAGTGTGCTGGGCTGGTCCTCTACAAACAAGAGGAATTTACCCCACAGCAATCTTTCTTCACTAGAACCCTGCAAAAGGAAGTGAGGTTTAATTAGCATTTTAAAGTGGACAGCCTTGAAGTTAATGATATTCAATAAAGAAAAATTGTTTTAACCTTATTTGCACTTTTCAATTTACTTATTAGAGGCCATCTGTTATATTTTAAGCAAGAGCACTGGGAGCTAAACTCTCAGATTGTCAAATGAGGTTTTAACAGGCTAAGCAGAAGGGAAGGAACAGGCTGCCTTAAATGAGCAGTTAGGCTGTTTTTCTTCAATTTCTCACTTTTGTGTCAAAAAGCAAATGGTCACCCTTTCAAGAAACAGTCAAGTTGCAACAATGACATCTGTTTTTACAGGTGCTGATGAGTCCTGGCCAATGTCACTTGTCCTCAGATCTCAGATATGCTCTAACATGGATGAAATTCAAAAAGCCAGAAGTGAGATGAAACTGTTGAGGGTGTGAAGGGCAGGAATAAGGATTTCTATAAGTAAATCACCAGAAAAAGGAAAACAAGAACATATTGGTTTGCTGCTGAATGTGGTGGCCAACCTAGTGACAGAGGGCACGGGGAAAGCTGAGGTGCTCTTTGCCTTTGTCGTTACTGGCAAGGTCTGCCAGTATCTGTCAAACCTCTTTATCTCTGTGCCTGGTGGCAAGATTTAGGGGAGGTAGGTGCTACGTGTAGTAGGGGAGGATCAATTTAGGGACTGGTGAAGCGGGATGAGCGTATGTGGGTGCACGGGAGCAGATGGATGTGTTCAGGGGTGCTGAGGAAGCTGGCTGGTACTGTTGCAACACTACTCTCCATGGTCTCTGAAAGGTGGGGGTGATCGTGGAAAGTCCCCAGTGACTGGGAAGAGGCTGATGTCAAGTTCATCCTCAAGCAGAGCAAGGAGTGCCCAGGAAAACTGCAGGCTGGTCATCTTCACCTTTGTCTCCAGGAAGGTTACAGAGAAAATCTCCCCAGGGGCCATTTCCAGGTACGTGAAGGGCAAGAATTCAGTGCTGAATGCAGGGACCAGATCTCCGTTGACTGTCACGGGTATTTGACTACTAAGATTAGCTTTCTTAAGGTTGAACATATTCCTACCATATCTCTGAGAAGCTGTGTGTTTTTCCCATGCCCCTGGGCAAACTGGGAGCCTTTGGCAGCACAAGAGGCAAACCTTGGTCTCTGAGGTCTCGTGACAATAATTTAAAATCTGGGCCACCCATAATTCCTCCTGGAAGGCTGGGAAAGGAAAGTGTCTATTCCTAATACATTGAGAAACCTATTGAATTCACTATAGCTGCTGCTGTGTGCCTGGATTCGGGGCAACACATTCACATATGGATGTTTAAATCCAGAGGGACTGCTATAATAGATATACTGCTGTTTACCTGAGCAGAGGCTCTGAATCCTGGTCGCTGGGGAATTTGGCTGTGGTGGCTGTAATGTTGCCACGCCCAGAGTGAGTTCGGAATAATCCCTTTAATCCCTTTCTCAAACAAATGCAAAGTGTGATCAATGCCGTGGAGCAGCAATGTGAATTGCCATAGCCTGAATCCCTCCAAACTGGAAATTTGAAGACAGATTCCCACAATTGTTTTAAAGTTCAGCTCTTAGGCTGAGGTTCACTTCTCTGTGTAAGATGCTGTGACTATCCCAGATTTGTTAGGGACTAACCCACCAGCTGCTGTTGGTGCCAGGCTTGCTCCGCAGCCAGCTGTGCTTCTGTCCTGCGTGGTGAGTTACAGTGACAGAAGGAAGGAGAAATGATCCAAACAAAAGAAACGGGGCAGAAACGTAAACTAGATCACTTGATTCACAACATCACTTGATCATTAGGAAGAAAACCCCCACTAAACCAAATGAACTATGAAGTATCTGTAGCAGTGAAATCCAGCTGCCAACAACATTATTGTAAAAAATAGCCATGGGTACTGTTAGTTTGCTGAAAGCGCTGAAGCTGAATGAGTGTGCAATAAAATAGCTTTTATAAAACCTTGGTTTTGTGTCATTCCCAGCCAAAAATGCTATTTTGTGTTCAGATCTTTAGAGAAAAAAAAAAATATTACCCCACAAGTTGTGGTGACTTTTGTTTTAAGATTGATTTAAATTTATAACTGAGCTGGCTAAAATGCTTTTCATCAAAGTACAAAAGTTTCATGCTGTAATTAATGGCAAGTGATATCTAATGCAATAAAACACCATCATTTGAGTGTTCTTACAAGACTATTTATGACTGGATATTGAAATTGATAATGATTCTGCCATTTATCCTCATAATTTATTATTCCAAGGAGAGGCAAGTGGTGTTAAGGGTTCACGATCCGTTTTATGGAAAGAGTGCTGAATTCAGCTTTCTATGGGTGTAAATGACAATGTTTGGCTCTCTGTGGAAAATGAGTATGTGACAGTGAGTGCAGACCCTACTGAGGGGTTGAGATGGGGGGGATGTTCATGCTCTTTCTTAGATCCACTTGCAGGTAGCCTTACTGGGACCAGTGTCATGACTTAGTCATCATCTCAGCAGGATCCCTTGGAAAACCAGGGCGGGATTTTTCTGGCAACCTTCTATCTGGTTTCTGAGCCAGATAATCTCATGAAGTATCGTTTGGGCAGCCAAAGCTGAATTCACTATGAGGAACCTCATCCAAAGCCCATGGAAGATAATGGAAAGAATTACTGGCTCTGACAAGACTTATGCCAGGCCAAAACAAAAGCTTGGCTCTGGAGGAGCCCTTGGTCTTGTGAAGTGCCAGCCAGACTGTGTCCATCTGAGCTCAGCCTTTTCATATAGTACCAGGCCAGTTAACTGAACGCTCAGGCTCTCATCCTCACCTTATTCAGGCTCATGGGAACGTGGAGGAATTTCTTTTAAGTCAGTGTTGATGCAACTGATGGCAACACCGAGTGAAGTTAGACTTTGGGGCTTTTTTGGACTGACATCTGAAAAACAGAGATTATACTTCATTCTGCTGGACTCCTGGACTTGAGACTACAGATTTCTGGTTTTCCCCAGCCTGTTGTTAATCTGCTGTGGAATAAGGCCCTGTAGGTAAAGATTTGCGTTTCCATCAATAGTCCTAGCAGCAATCTAATGAGTTTCTTGCTGCTTTGCAAATAACTTGCAGTGAACCTGATGGCACAGAATCAGAGAGAAGGATGTGACCCAATGTCTTTGCTTTTCAAGAGCTACAGTCACCTTCCCTTCCCTTCCCTTCCGCCTCCCCTCGTTTATTCTAATCAACATGTCAAAAGGGAAGTCACTCCTTTATTGGAGGTTATCCATGTCAAGGGAAGTTATGTTTCCATCACTACCTGGGGGCCCATCAGCAGATGAAGATGGAGAGTAGTGACTCAGAATGACTTTGAAGCAACACCCAGCAGCAACTGAAGACAAGAACATAACCTCAGCTGACGTTTAAAATAACCCTATACACAAACAAAACCGTTCTGCTAAATTATGCATCTTTTTACTCTTGGCTGTTCTTAAAGGAGAGGGATTGGGTGAGTGTTTTCCATGTGTGCCTCTTCTTTCCCCTGCGCTGGGAGCTGAGTGACAGATGCACACTGATGGAGCATAGTGCATTGATTTTTGCGGCTGTAGTACTTTATGCTGAAAAGAAATACAGCTTTTAAAAGGATGGAGGGCCCCTATTCAGAGAAAAAAAGCGAGGCATATGGGTGAGTTTTGCTGAATGTGCCTTAGTTTTCTGCACTGAGTTAAGCAGAGGCCTAAATGCTTTGTTGACCAGCACTGATGGGAATGCATTTAACAGTAAGTCTGAGTTGAACTAAGTAACGGCTAAAGGAAAAGCAAGAAACATAAGGTGATAGGGATCCTGAGAAAAATCTATCTCTGTTTTACTAATCATTGGAAGCCAAAAAATAACATGTTAAATTTGAAGCTTTTATCCTAATGGCACAAACACAGATCCGTGTCATGGCTTGTGCACTCTTTTTCCAGTGAGTTGCTGGTTGGTAGCAGATTTGGTAAGAGTCAGAGGTAAGCCTGGGAAGGGTCGAGGGCAAAATCCATCCTGGGGTGCATCAAATACAGCATGACTACCTGGTCAGAAGTGATTGTCCCACTATAGTCAGTGCTGGTGTGGCTTCACCTGGAGCAGTTCTGGGCGTGCAGTTTTGGGCCCCACAATTTAAGAAGGGTGTGAAGATCCTTGAATGTGTCTGGAGGAGGGCAACAAAGCAAAGGAAGGAATGTCCTCTGAGGAGCAGCTGAGGTCTTTTGGCTTGTCTTGTTTGGAGAAAAGGAGGTGGAGGAGTGACCTCATTGCTCTTTACAGTTTCCTGAGGTGGGGAAGTGGAGAGGGAGGTGCTGAGCTTCTCTCCGGTGATAGGACACATGGGAATGGTTTTAAGCTGTGATGGGATGGTTAGGTGGAATAGCAGGAAGCATTTCTTTACCAAGAGAGTGGTCAAACTCTGGGACAGGCTTCCTAGAGGGATGGTCAATGTGCCAAGACTGTCAGTGTTTAAGAGGCATTTTGACAGTGCCCTTAGTAACAGGCTTTAACTTGGTCAGCACAGATTCAATCATGTAATTGGAGTGGATAATAGTTGTAGGTCCTTTCCAACTGAAATTATCTATCTCCTCTAAGTGCATAACTAGAAAATACAACCCAATTTTATACACTGAGTTATCTGTTTGGTACTTTCTCTAGGTGCTCACTGTGGCAGGCAGGATACAGAACAATCAAGACCTGTTTTTAAAGTGATGCCCTCTATAGCACTGCTTCACAGTTCTGTGTCAAGGCTGTATCTTTCTGTGGTTTTCCAAAAAGATTCAAGCACCACATGTGTCAAGGGAGCTGTGGTTTGCAAGTGGAAAAGCTAGTGTAAGGCAGTTTCTTTAATGTTTATCCTCTTGCCCTGCCTGCAAAAAAATTGCTGCTTCTGATGGGGGCTGGTGATCTGGTCATAACTCTGATGTCTTGAATGTGGCTTGAGACACCTCTATCCTTGAGATACCTTTAGCTCACTGAATTCAGTGTATTCATTTTTGGTGAGTCTGTGGTTAGATAAGAAGAATTGATTTTAAGAAGGAATCTTACATCTTTATGGGGAAAAAAAAAATCACAATTTTCAGAATGTGTTGATCAATTTAGAGCAATCTGTCTCATGGATGGTCTCAGCCTGATCGTCTGTGAACATGTGTCCACATCATAAAATGACCATGCAATTTTGCATGACAGGCAAGAGGCATGTCAAAGGTCATTAAGGGAATACATGGACTGATGTGCCTGTGAAAGCTTGCACAGATCCTGGCTCAACCTGTGTTTTTCTGTTTCTTCCTCTCTTACACTAACTAACAATAAAAATATAAACTGTGTAGCAAAATTTCTTTTGTTTCAGGGCCCAGGCAAATGTTCCAGGTTCTGTGTTTATTTATAGGAGATGAACTTGCTTGTGAGATGAGTTTTGTCAAATTGGGTCCAGCTTTAAGCAAAGCTGAGCCAGATCTGTGGCTTGCATCACCAGCAGCTGGTTTTCAGGGGAAATATCTGGCTGATTCAGAGTAGCACAGGATGTGGAGGAGGGTTGGGGGAATGCAAGAGGTGATACAGGAGACACATGGCTCTGGGTTTCCCCCTACCCAGGTAGGGACCTTGGGTATCGGACTAACAGGACAAGGAAGAGCATGAGCTTGTAACAAGGTGGGGATTGGTCTCTTGACCCAAATTACAAGTGAGAGGACCAGAGGAAATGGCCTCAAGTTGTGCCAGGGGAGGTTTAGACTGGATATTAGGAAAAATTTCTTCATTAGAAGGGTTTTAAGAGTTGGAACAGGACGCCCAGCACAGCCTGCTGGAGTCACCATTTCTGAAGGTATTTAAAAAATGTGTAGATGTGACACTGAGGGACATGGTTTAGTGGGCCTGTCAGTGCTGGGTTGACTATTGGACTCAATGACCTTAGAGATATTTTCCAGCCTAAATGATTCTATGAGGGATGAGGATGAAGAACTGTTTTGAGGCAACAAGCTGGCCTTAACCCAAACACAATACTATGCAGTTTTAGAAACCTCCAACATGTAAATGTGCCATCAGTGATGTGTCAAGCAGGGGTGACCCTTGTTGGCATGGAGGTTGGTTAAATGCCAGCTCTATAGGGCTGACAGGGACACTCACATTAATGTGTTTGTAGTACCACTCACAATATCTATCATGGCCTTTTGGGACTTGGCCCTGTCTCTGATAGCTGGAAGTCGCTGCTGGGACAGCTGTCCCACCTACACCATCCCAGGTGATGAAGGTCAGGCCACTGAAACATTGCCAAGTGGCCTAATTCCAAAACTCTTTTTTTTGCAAAGCCCTGGGAGAGGAGGAGATTTTTTTTAGTAGCGTTTGTGGAGGTGGTCCCATTCCCTGTGAGGGGATGGTGCTCTCTTGCCTGGGGATATTTTATCTCCTCCTGCCTGTGCTCTGTGTTGGTTCCTTGGGTTCAGTGATAATGTGAACCGTAATCCTGAGAAATATATGGGTGCCTGTTTACCATTTGTGGAGCAGTGCTGCTCTGATGACACAGCACACATTACCCAAAAGTTCACCGGAGGACGGTGAAGGTGATTAGGAACGGAAGGAAGTTGTTTTTCTTCCAGTGCCTTGAGAGCCAAATCGTAAACGACGAAATGTGCTTGGGTGACTGCAGCTGTGCCCACACTGCTGGGTATGGGCTGGACAGGGGGACCCTGGCCTGTCCTTGGCTTTTTTTTTTTTTTTTTTTTTTTGTAATTTAGACTCCCCTCAATAGAAATGTCCCACCGCAGATGTCATGTAGTCAGCTGAATTTGCTCTCTCCCAGCTTAAAGCTGCCGAACAGCAACATGTCTAATTCCCCAGCCTGTGCCCATGGCCACTTCTGCTTTCATGCCCAACCCTGCACGTGGTGCCGCAAGTGGTGGTGGCCCCGATGTCCTGACACTGACACTTCTTCACTCTCAGCCACGCCAGGTCCCCAAAGCGCTGAAAGTCTCTTTTAAAGCCTCTCCGGGTTGTGCCTCTCCCACGGATCGGGCTCACACACAGAATGTCTTGGGACGCTCAGGCTCATCGGGAGACGCTACTGCTCGTGTTAATGAGTTTCGTGCCTTGCTACAGTGGACGGTAATTAAAGGGGGTTGATGAGACTGAGCCCGCGGGCACGGATGGTCGGCGTGGGGGTGAGGAGAGACTCTGCTGAGGCACAGCCACGGGTGTGGAGGGACGAGCTTTTCTCAGAGCATCACGCTAGAGGGTGCCAGATGGCTTTCCTCCACCCTGCCGCCTTCCGCCGCTCACGTTTGGATAGAATTGGCTCTGTACATCCTGAAGGCTCCTTCCACCCCTTTAAATGCTCAGGGCATGCACACAGACTTGTTGCTAACCGGGTGCAAAGCACTGGTCACCCCAAAATCTGTGCCATGGACATGTGGCGTCCCCTTCTGCACAGACTGGCTTGGTCCCAAAGCAGGAGCTGCATCTTGAAATTCAGCAGTGGCCAAACAGCAAATTGGTCTGATTATGGGTGTGCATTGACCTGATAGCAGGAAGCATCCCTGGTGCTGGATAAGGAGCCCAGAGGCTGGGATGAAGGTGGCTGCCCTCAGTCCCCCCAGCAGAAAGGCTGGGGGTTATCCCCCCTGCGCCATGGCAGGTTCATGTGCTTCCCTGTGTATAACCTCCAGTCAGCACATTCCACAACTCTCACAGGATGCTGCTCTCATTGCTGTGGCCCTTTTCCCTGCACCCCATACTGTAAACCAGAATCTCTTGCAGTCCCTGTGCTCTGGAGATGTCCTTCCTGAGGGCAGGAGGTTGAACTCACCCCTCTGGATTTCCTTCTTGCTTCTTTCAGATGCATTTCAGGCTGAGGTCTGTCTGAATTCTGCTCCTCTCCTCTAGAGCACTTGCACCCCTTTTAGGCTTGGTCCTACCAGGCATTTTAAAAGCAAGTTATCCACCCTTCACCAAAGGCATCAATTTTGGAACATTGGCCAGACCTGGATCTGGGGCAAACCTCTGCAGGTTTGGGAGTGAACCATCGCTAACTGCTTTGCATCTTGTCTTTCAATCACTTGTGTCTTTTCCTCTACAGCTTTTCTACAACCTAGGGCTATCAGCTGGATTTTCTGTGCTGGAAGCATCCACAGTATGAATTAACCAAGATCCGTGGATATCTGCCCATGGACACTGTTGTGCAGTCCCAGTCCTGCAAGGACATTTTCACCCAAGAGGAGGTCTAGGCTGAGCTTCCTGAAGTGATTATAACTCATTAAGAACAACAGCTTTTCCTTCCAAACTGGTTGATAGTTGTGTCCAGTGTACTCAATTCTCTTCCACATTAACTGGAAGCCCCTTGGAATCATCCCTCCTTCCCAGAAAGGAGGGGCTGGCACTGCTGATCCCTGTAGGCTTGAAATTGTCTCCTAATTTGAGACATGTAGAGTTGATAAAAGAAGGGGGAGTATACATGACAGATGGGAGAAAATAATTATTAACTTCCAATCCCCCAAAACTGCAATCCCACCCATGCATAAACACACTCTTCCTCACATTCCAAGCAGAGTTCCCCCCCCCAGATGCCTACAAGGACTCCCACTCCATAAAATCTATAGTTATAGTAGAGACTGGATATTGCAGGGGTGGGTGGTAAATTATTGGGTAGGTAAAGCTGCGTAAGGGTAAATTAGGAACAACCTAATTCCTGAATAGCAGCAGGATAAATGTTTCTTCAGTGAGGGAATACCTCCAGCTCCACTCCTGGCCATTGTGCACAGGTCCAGGGATGGTTTTCCTTCTTCCTCCTGTTGCTGTCACCCTGGGAGCCAGACCTATGTATCACCTCTTTCTCGCCCCACGTGGGTAAATTAGAGCAGAAATGATGTGAGATGTAATCAAAGCTGTCAATTAGAATTATGTTCAGTTATACATAATAAGCCTAATTAGAGCCCAGTGTAGATCTGCTAGAACTCAATGAATCTGCACCGTGGATGGATTTGGCCCAGTGTTTTCATGCCATTTGCATGTGTCTGTAAATGGCTAATGTGTGGCAACCCAGTGGCATCATAGGACAATCCAGGAAGGGGAGATATGCCCTCTAATCCACCCTGTCTGCTTGCTCCTTCATCCAGCATTTTGCGTTCATACTTGTGCGCTTTTATTTTAGAGTCTGGATATTATCAGGAATGGACAGCTTATCTAAAGATTTGATCATTTGATTTTCCCAGAGGCTCTAGTAGTGCTCTGTTTTATCATCCTCTGAGCTTCAGAAGGGTGAGAAAGAAGTAGGACTTTTCCCCAGTTGCACAAAAAACCCCTGCCACATATTCATTACGTCTTACAACAAGCCCAGCTCTGAGGTGTTTGGGAAGCAGTCGTGGGTCCTGCTTCTCACTGCTGTAAAGTATTGTGGCAACTTGTCCTCTCTGGAGGTGAATCTTTCAGACCAGTGCTCAGCATAAACAGCACCTTTCTTCCCAGGTTGTCCTGGTGGTGTTACTGAAGGTGTTTGATGAGTAACTTGTGGCTTGATCAGCAGCAAGAGGATGTGAATTGTTCTGTGCCTGGTTCTCTCCATCAGGCTCAGCTCGTGTCTTGACCCATCTCCCTTTTCCCTGAACAGATCTAGGTGGCAATATCCCACTGGAGTGAGGGCAAAGCACCTGGGAAGAGGCTTGGGACCAGTGGCTGCCAGAGGCCCATAGAAATTTTCTCTCGTTTTCCAAAAAGTTGCCTGGGTCTGGCTGCTGGATGCCACAACCATGCTTTACTTTCTGATTTAGCATAATTTCTTTAATTTTTCTTATGATTATGCCAGAATAAAATTCAGGGTGTCCTCCTCTTCCTCCTTCCTGAATTGAGATCTCACAATTTGACAAAACCAGTGCCACTTCTCTTTTGCATCCCTGTCCTTCTCTCTAGTCCTACCAAATTTTGCAAGCTCTAAATGGTCATGCTTAAAATGCAAAGAAGGGCAAAAGGGGAGTGTAGCCTTATTTCAGCATCACTGCACTCCAGCCTCTCCATTGTCAATGAGCAGGGATGTTTCTTAGGCTATGGTGGCAGAGCAAGTAGATGTCCAGGACTCTGCAGACTACAAACTGTTGTATGGCCAAGGATTTGAAATAAGTTATTCTTATTGTGATTCTTGTTTATAACACCAGATTCATTGTTTGTAATTTTGTTCGGTGGCATCCAATCAATAGCAGACAATAAAATATTATTTCGAGTGGTGTAGACGTTCCACGAGAATGTGATTGATTGCTTTAATTTCTGCCTTCCTCAGTGTTTTTACTAAGCCCTGTCTTCATTTCTTTCATTCTGCCTAGTTCTCTTCAGCATCAGTTGTTAAATAAAGTGACATATTTATTATATCAGCTTTATTTGACAGATTGCAGAGCGACATATTTCAGATTAATTTTTTCATTTATAGATGTATGTATGTGTGTGTGTGAAATTATACATATACATATACACACACTGTATAAAATCAGTGTGTGTATGAACACACTGAAGGCCAAAATTTCCAAGCACAACTGGAGATCTGAGGTGCTGATTTTAGCTGCCTAAATTGACACCCTTTAACTAGACTAAAATCAATTGCCAGCAAGTGTATGATCATGCAATTTAAGTGGTGAGGTTAGTGTGTGTTATGTGAAGTTCTCACTGCTCAGATGAAGTTTATTATCTCTTCAGATGGCTGCAGTGACAGACCACATGAGCACTCCTGGTTTTCCATGTCTGACAGGATAACTTAACAGACCACCACTGAGAACAGTTATATTAAAACAAGGCCTGTAATGTGCCTTTAACATGTGTTTTACAGAGATATTTCAGAAATGTCTGGAAAAGTTCCTTTTTGTCAAAAATCCAGGGAATTTTTTGGAACTATTTCTGGCAACCTTCAAGCCCTCGTGGAGCACCTTTTTTCCCGTAAGTCTGGTGTGTGCAGGGCAGGGAGGTTAAAATCTTTGGGTGGTGTACATTGACTTAGTCCATTTTATTCCTTGTAAGGACATGGACCATGAGCTTTAGTGGACATCCTAAATTACAGCCTAAACAAGTTCTTTCTCCCCATAAATATGACATGACTTAAGTCAGGTGCCCTGTGACCTTACAGCCAGTCCCAGAAACCCCGTGTTGTGGGGAACATGTCATCTGCTTCCAGCTTTACTTGGTCAAGATATTGGGCTGTAAATCCTAGTCTTGGTGGAGTGGAAGACTGAGCATTGCTTCATAATGTGCCCAGTGTACTTTGAGTAAGGAATTTCATAGCTGGAGAACAGCCGGATGCTGTTAAACATCCGTTCTTGATCCTTGAACGACTCTTTCTTTTTTTTGTGCTGATCTGAGTTTTGCATGTAAAATGGCAATTGTCTGAACTTGTTTAGCAATTTAGGATGTTCTCCTAGCTGGGAAGCATTAAAGACTACACAGGCTCTGAACCACATATTGAAAATGGAGTACACTTGTGTTTATTTCCTAATCCTTTGAAAATGTTGTTGGAGTAGGGTTTTAGCCCAGCCATCTCCCTTTTCATGAACAGAGCTTGTTGTCTCTGAGCTTAAAAAAACCCCACAACCACCAAACAACCAACAAATAAATCCTATTACCCCGGAATATGATTAGTGTTCTGGTTTGAGTTATAAATCCCCTTCATTTAAAATGCACTGTTGCTACAAGTTAGGATTTGAAAGTACAATCATGCAAATGCCATTTGCAATGTTTTCACTCTAGTAACCTTGGCAATACTGCAAACACCTCTCCTGTTTGATACACACAGTTTGGGAATCTCAATTGTAAAGCAGAGAGGGGGATGCTGCCAATTTGTGCCACTCCCAGGAGGGAAAGAGGTCATTTCTGGGGTAAAATTTGGCTGCTGCAGGAGCCATGCCTTTTTAGTCCACGCCATTCTGGACACTGGTGCTTTGTTTTATGTTGTTTTATGCTGGTTATATCCAGCTTTACAATATTTAAGCCCCCTGTATAAATCAAAATCACGGAGCATAAATATTTATCAGCACAAGAAATACGCTGCACAGGAGACAAGCTCAGGAACAGAACAAGCCAAGTATTGCTCATAAAGTCAAAACCAGTGGGTTACTTTTTCATACCAACCAGAATTAATGTGTAAAGCAGTCACAGACCTAAGCACCTTAATTCCCTCTTGGTTTGATATTAAACATCCCAGACCAGCATGGATATTCACAGTGACCACCTGTTCCTCAGGGCTGGTGGAGCAGAGCAGTGGGGCTTCCCTTCTGAATTACAGACCCCCTTCTGAAGGCTCACAGCCCCAAACAGCTGCTTGACCTGCCCATGGGGGCTGATGGTTGCTTTTTGGTGGACCTGACCTGGGTCAGACCTGATCCCTGTTGTGTTGTTTTGCTGCCTGCCTCGTGGAGAGTGGAGGGTGCTTCGTAAGAGGCACCTTGTCACGAATGTGGGAGAGCCAGAATTTCTGCTTGCAGGTGAAAAATAAAGCCCCTGTAAGATGTGGCAAGAACCTTGTCTCTGTCAGCCGTTCCCCTCTGACTGACAAGCTCGTCTGACATTTCCCCACCCCGGAGGCTCCTTAATTATGCTGATTTTTTGAAAGCAGCCTCTCTGGAAATTCCTGCACCCACCTTTCTCAGGTCATGGCTTGCTGATCCTGGATGCCAGCCCTACTCATAGAATTATTAAGGTTGGAAAAGGCCTATAAGGTCTTCAAGTCCGATTCTCAACTGTCTGTGAGCCTGGGACACCAAGACCTGCTGTACACTGGAGGATGGGCAAGATGTCAGTGCGTCAATGCCTGTTGCTTTCCCGTTGGGTCCCCAAATGTTGGAGGCCACTTGCAGCTCTGCCTCTGCTGTGGGAGGTGCCTTCACAATCCATGCAGGGATCAACCCTCTAAGACGTTGCTCTTGAGATCTCTGAAAACCTTCCTTTGAGATGTTCTGTCAGTTTTGATCACAGAAAGCAACCAGAAAAGAAAAAAAAAACTGGTGAAAACATATCAAGACTTTTAAGAAAAAAAACAGTGTTATGTGCATGTGTCTGCAGGAAAAAATGTTGCTGACTATAAGTACCAGATCTAACCTTACAGGTCTCATGGCTGCTTGAACTTCAGCTGATTTCCAGCATTGAATTTATTAACAAAAGCATATTAGTTAAAATTTAGTCTTTTCTAATGCAGTTCACATGATAAGCTCATTAGGTCTAGAAAACTCAGAACTGTAGAAGAAGTTGCATATGCTGAATGTAACTGCAGAGATGGAGCAGAACTACAGATACAGTAGCTTGGCTGAGCTCAGGCAGTGGCTGCATGGCTGGTTGCTCTGGTCCCCAGGTGCTTCCCACCTCCACAAGACAGGAACAGGAGGGAATCCCTGGGCTGAGCCTGTTGGGATTCTAGAGATGAGAGTGGAGAGTGCCTTGAGGGCAGAAAACAGAACTTGGGGGGGTTTCTGATTTGCAAGACAAAGGGCTCTTGTAATTCCTGTAGAAGTGGATGCCATCCAGTGCCTCCTTACCTTTCTGCAGCTCATGCTTTGTTCAGAAAGGTTTTACTTTGGAACAAAACACCTCTCCTGTGTCGTTTTGACATGGGTAGAGAGCATGAGCATGAGAGCACCCGGCTGGGCAGGGCCTGGGCAGGGGCTGTCTGGGGGCCCTTCCTGCCTCGGTGAGGGCTCTTTGTGTGACTGTATTGTTTTGCATTGCCTTTTCAGACAGCGTTTTGCAGTCCTTAGCATTGTTCGGGTTCCATAGCAGAGTCAGATGTTAATTGGTTTGTTGCACTAAAATGTTTTGTGGGACAATTTAGCTTTAGCTGTACCCTCCCCCTCTTCCACTCCTTGTTTTTCTTCAGAAAGGCAAAGCACCTGCATGATGCTGTTTGTCAGGGTGGGGGAGGTCTCCTGACCATGCTTACTGTCCTTTTCTGCTCAAGGAGGGAATGCACTTGGGTAATAATATCATGCCCAGGTGGGATAGCTGTTTCTACCAGCTGTGATCTGCAGATGATCCTGTTTGTGTTATTTGGCTTTGAGGGGGGATTCATCTCACCCCACACAGATACCCAACTCTGATGCCCACCCCTTGGGAAAGGTGTTGTGCTCAGGAAACTGGTCCACTGTGGGACCATGTTTTCCACCAGTCTCCAGACACTGTGTCAGCCTCCCAGTCCTCCCATCCTCACCTGTGGCACAGCAAGGCTCAAAGTACTGAACATATTCCCCTCTGTTGGCCGCAGCCCCTCCAGATTGAAGGGGCAGTTTGGGAAATAATGAGTGTTTCTAATGCAAGACCGTTATTTGGAAAACAACCATTCATCATTTTGGAGAATCACGTTTGGAGCAAGGAAGGAATAAGGAACTGAACCAGGCTTACTGTTGTCAGGCTGCTTAATGTCTGTTCTCCAGCAGCTTCCCCAGGATTACAGTCCTCCTGATAAGATCTCAGCTGTGCTTGGAGACTTGTTCTGGGATGCTGAGATGTTTCAGGACCTGTGGTCATGTTATCGGTGGCTAACTGGCTTCTGGTTAAAAAGCCACCTGGAAGTCAACAACACTGTTTTACCAACATGTTGAAATCCTCCCTGAAAACTTGTCAGGTCAGTGTTATTCAAGAGAAAAGGCTTTGGAGCAGGATGTCTGGAAGCAGACATCTTCCAGGTGCTGTAGCCACAGGGCTAAAGCGTTCAGCCGACTGAGGAGAGGGAAGAGGCAGAGAAAAGAGAACAAACTGTTTCACTCTTCAGAAACTTTCATACTCTGCATGTAACCAGACCTCTTCTTATCCCAGTGAGCCCATGTGGGGAAAGCAAACATCTGCATCACCGGGGAGAAACCATCATGTCCATAGCTACCATGAATAAGTGAGTTCAAACAAGACTGGCTTAAACCAGAGGTAAATAAAGATAGTGTAGGCACCTCTGGTGACCTCACAACCATCTGAGGATCCCCACCACAGGTGCCAAAAGACACTCCTGGAAACAAAGATACCATTTAGATGTTCTCCTGTACAAGTAAATTCTGTGCAATTCAATGGCTATAGGAACATGAGTGTTCTCTAAGCATCAGATACAAATCCATGATTTTTTTCTGCATCCTGTAGAATTTAATACAAATAAAGATCACTTCTATGAGTGTCTTTAACAATTTATTTTCTGGTCAGGATCTGAAACAGAAAACATACAATTAGCATTACAACATGTAGAGCACTCTCCTAAGGATTTTTTGCCTCTGAGATCCATAAAAAAAGCATGTTCTCCATCAGGTAAGGCTATCCTTTTGTCAGAATTTCCATTCTCCGCTAATCCCTCCTGTTGTCAGAGGTCTTCAGTCAGCTGCAAAGAAAATGCCTCCACTTGGCGGCCCAGGATCCAAAATTCAACCTCTAAACAAAATTACCCAGACATGATTTAGTGTTTTGGAGGGCCACTGCACTGTTGAAACGACAATGTGCAAATGCATCTTGTCTAGTGCTTGTATTGTGGACAAATCCCAAATCATGAGCTTCTGCAAGAAAAACGGCTGGAGGGAAAATTTCCCTGCATGCTGGCAATGCAACAGGCATGCTAATTAGCCGGGCTGCTTTCTGCTCTGGATCTCGAAGGACCTGGGTCTGTTCGGGGATTTCTTAATTCTTTCCCTCATTTCCCCCTTGTTTAGTCGTTTTGCTTTGTTCTTTTCACCTTCACCTGTTTGCTCTTGTGGGAACAGCTATTAAGGACTCTGAGGAGGCCTGTCAGTGAGTAATTGCTAGCACCCAGTAATTAGTTGAACTAATCAGAGGTGGTTAATTGTGATGGGATAATAAATATAGTAGCCCACCAGCGTGGCTGGCAGAATGGAGGTGAAGCTTCTCAGGTGACTGCTGGCATTTAGGAGTGAAGGAGAAAAAACAGGGGCCTGGCAAGGATCTGGGTAAGGGCTGTGGGTGCTCATTCAAGAAATCAGGTGGCTCTTGGTATCCTGATGTCTAGGTACCTCCAGCCCCTGGGCTGAGGTTAAGCTACATGATTTCCAGGTTTCACTACCCTACCACGGCTCGTTGTTATTTACACCAGCTCTGGTGGTCCAGTGCAGAGGGTTGCAATGCACATTGGGTAAGGAAACTCTGTTACTGCCTTTTCTTGCCCTTTGCTAATAGAAGTGACTTGTAGGTCTTTGAAATTACTGTCCTGGATTCTGATGAGGGTCTCTACAGCTTGAGTCCTGCTCTGCTTGGCGAACTCTGAAAACTGCATACTTTCAATGCTGATTTTCTGCCCTCTGGCTTGTTCTGGTAGAGGGCATGTTTTGTGATCCTTGCCTTGTGAGAAGTTAGCTTTTGGCCCATTGCACCACTGACACCAATCTATTGGATCCTACACCAGGCAGTGACTGACTTTTCATACCTAAGAAGCAAGTGCAGGCACTGCACAGAGCATGGCTGGGGTGGGCAGAACCCTTCTACAGAAAATGTAAAAGTGTTGTGCTGTTTGCTTTTTCCTCACTTAAATTACAGACAGTACCCATGTCTCCCTCCTATTCCATGCTTTTGTTTCTGAAGAAGCATGTTCTGGTCTTCTCTTGCACTGTTGCCCTAATTGTGTTCTCCTTGATTATGTGCCTCAATTAGAAATGACCATTGTAATTTGCTCTCCTCATATTGCTGAGCAAAATTCTAGACCATGGCCTGGGTGGGCGATTTGTGCCAGCTTTTATCATCTGTTGGTGAGAGGCCTGGTTTGTTTTTCCCTTTTTTAAACAGTGACTGCAGATGAGGTGCTGAATCTAAGAAGATGGGGGAAAAAACTGCCTTATTTTACCACTCCCTCTCCTGAGGATGGACCTCATTTATTTGAATGGGGGCTCCTGTTGTCCTATGTAGAACTTGGGTAGAAACTTCAGACAGGATTGTTGAAAGTGGAAGCTGAAACTGTTGGAAGGGCAGAATTTCCAGCCAGAGAGAAATATCCTCATCTGAAGTACCTGAAGATGGGCTGAGTTTGGTGGTCACCCCAGAAGGGAGAAATCAAATCTCATGTCAATACCATGGCTTGAAACCCACTGTGCTGCATCCTGCATATATTGCCCTGCTCACAGTTTCTTGGTTACTGCAGGTGGGATGTTTTTCTCCTCTTGGACCCTTTCCACTTCATATAGGTAGCTCAATAATCTTTGAGCAGGAGGAAGGTAGGAAAGAAGTTTCCTTCCTTTTGTTCCCCCTTCCCTCTCCCCTTTGCGTATCACAAGACTGTAAGGTTGCTTTGCAAAACCAGATTTAAAAATGCCCTGTAATGATCACCATTTCCTACCCAAACCTAGCCCTCCTGGGAGGTCTCAGTGCTGCTGCAGAGGATGTGAGGGATGTGAGTACATCTGTGAATCCCAATTCCTGTTTCCCACAAAGAAACATTTCACTTATTCTGACAGTTTTTTTTTTTCTTTTTTGGTCATGGTATTAATTTTTCATTTTTAAAGACCACTGACACACTGCCTCCATCATTAACTTGCCACTCCTCTCCTGTGATGTGTCGGAGACCCTCTGGGGCAGCTTATCTTCAAAGAAACTCAGTTTTTCCTGTTTTACCTGCTGACTTTCATCACACCTTTTTCACCTTGGAAAAAAAACAACCTCAAAGCCTAAACAACCCCATACACAGGAGCCCAGACTGACTGGATTGTACCAAGGGGATAAGACACAAACTGTACCTTACACTACCAAGCCAACAAAGCCCAAATCAATTCCAATTTTACTTCCTTTTAAACACCTAGATAGCCTATGTGGCTTACAGAAAATCTAGTTTGCCTTGTCTACACATCTCTTTGTTTGCCTTTCACTGGATGTATCCTCTTGTCTGTCTGTCCTTGGCAAGAAAGAAGCTGCCACTTCTTGAGCATTAGAGAAAAGCTTTTCACACTGTAGACTTATAAATAATAATAGAAATCTATAACTGTTCATACAGTAAATGCAAGTTAAGCACCGTCGTATCTGGAAGAAGTATTCATATTTTATGAGGCACTCTGCACAGCCAGCTAGGCACACACAATGGAGAGGTGTCCTGAGCAGGTGATCAAATAGCAATCTAGATCATAAAATGCATTTTTTCACCAGGAGTGGGGACCTGTTTATTCACCCAGCATCATTTCTGCTTTCTGACATCAAGTGTGGCCCAAAGTTCAGAGGGTGAGTGCACGAGTGCAGGGTCAACTTACCTTCCTCTCACTAAATCTTAACATAAGCAGTTTTGCCACAAATGCAACATTAGAAACAATCAAAAGATGTCAAAGAGGTGTTGTATTAATGACCTATTTCGTATTCAAGTTCAGTTCCAGAGTTCCCTTCTCATCCCCTGATTTGCATAGCATTTTATTCACGCTCATTAGCCATCAGGAGACTAACTCAGCAAAAGTGGATATTCATCAATTTCCCTTTGATAATGAATTGATACAACACCAAAAACCATTGTACCTGCTGCAGTACCTGGAAAGAGTGTTTCGTGTAGCCCAGTCACTTCATATCTGACAAGGATGCCTTGGGGGAATTCTTGTGTTTGATTTCAGTGGAATAAATGAGCCCTGCAGAGAGGCAGTAAAAATACATGAGACTGCGAGAACATGCTAATGAATCCAGGCCTGCCTAACTGTGAAGGTTTCCAAAACCTCCCCCAAATGCTGCCTGAAGTCCAGGAGCCTCTTACAGTCAGCAGTTGAAGCCTTCAAAGCTGCAGGAGTGCTACCAAGAGGGAAAGAGAGACGGGAGGAGTCAGCATGACCAATGATCAGAAGCCTGGTCCTAAGTCTGGCTGATGGACCAGCTTGCATCCATCCTGCTACTGACTTAGAACATGTCAAACTGCATTATCACATAAGAGCAGCCACCACTTATCACATGAATGGAAAGCAAATGACAGCCCAATATGCATGTGTGGAGAACAGAGAATTTTTGATGACCAAAGGCTGTTGAGTAGCCTGGGTTTTATTTCTTGTCCTTTTTAACATTGCTGGAAAACCTTATGCTTGGGACACACTGAGTTTGTTTTCAGTGCTAAAGGGAGTTGACTTGATATTAATTCATAATGGTTAGGGCACAGAGGAACCCAGCAAAACAGTGTAGCACATTGTTAAGCAAGGGATATTCAAATATGAAGATTAATTTAGAATGACCTGCTTCTACAGACATGGAGAAACTTTAGATTCTGGTGTTTATTCTTGAATGTGTCATGCTAAGCATAGCAAATCTTGTTTACCTTCAACTGTCAGACCTAGGACAGGGTGGATTTGTCTCTGCATGGGAGAAGAAGGTATTGGGGAAGGCCTTTCTCACCCCCTCTGCTCTGTACCTTGAGGGACTCTGTGTCTTACAACTCTGAGTTGTGATTTGAAGTAATTCGAGGACAAAGCCAAGGCTCAGTTAATAATGTAAGACAATTCTGGGAGTGGGGGTAGGGGGTAGCCTGCTGTTCTTTGTATTGATCAGGAATTAATGTCTAACCTTTAAAAATGCAGTGGAGAAGCTCAGTGTGACTGTGAAACCCTACTTTGTGCTGTGATCAGTTACCTCCGGGGACCCGCAAGGCTCAGCCTGCTGATTACGGATGCATCTGGAAAAACCTGAATTTTCAATTTTTCGCATGAATCTTATAAAGTGAAACGGACTCCTGCTGGGATTTATGAAAACTGGTTTACTCTCCACTGCACTCAATACATCTACTCCTTAGCTAAGTTGGGAGAGTGCTCTGACCAGAGAGGCACTGCAAGAATTATTCCACCCTCAGCAAGTTAATTGCTGCATCGTCAAGTAGCATGGTTATCCACCCTGTCCCTTCTGCTTTCTCTCTCTTTTGCCCCCCTCTTCCTCTCCAAAAGCTGACGTGCGATGTCTTTTATTTTTTTCTTCTCCTTACCATCTGTTTCATGTTTGTAACTTGCAGAGGGTGGGTGTGTGGTAGTGGAGCTTGTGATCAAGTTTGCTGGTGGAGGCATTTCTTTCACTCTGTTAATTAGATTTGTGTTTTCGTTACTCCCAGTTCTAAGGGCCATGCAAATAAGACTAAATTATGCATTAATGATATGCCCCAGTGTTTAAAATGCTCTTACTGTTGGGGGACACTGGCTCCATCCTGTATTCCTCCCTTTCATGGAATTCAATTATATTTAAACTATTAACATGGAAAGTCTAAAAATTCTATTAAAATGTCAGTTTAATAAATCTTCCTAGGTTTAATCTTTCATTTCTGGACCGGGGGAAGGGGAGGATAAATTATGACAGTTTTAAGTTTTCCCAGAGCAGCCCCTGCGTGTTAAATTGTCTGTAACTCTCAAAGTGTTTCTGAACTTATCTCTACTGGTAAAACAATTTGAGGCAATAGGAGGGTGCCCGGGGTATTTACTGGAATCAGGCACTTCATATCCAGATCTAAAACATGCCGGGATTGGGGGAGTTTGGACCCAGTTGTTTGTTTCAAACCATTCTAGAGAAACAAGGGAAATGGTGTGCCTTCATGCCTGGTCTCCACTCCCCACTTCAGGCTCTTATAGATGGGTTTATCTGGCTTTAGACATGTGAGTTGGACTCAGCTCTATTTTAAACTCATTAGATAGCTGTTGTTTTTCATTTCTCTCTTCTTCCTTGTGCCATTTCGGGAGTATCAAGGGACCTGCTGTCGTTCTGGTTGGTACCCCATTGTGCTGAGTACCATGTAAACATCTCCTGTAAGTGATGCTCTTTTCTCCCCCTCTCTTTTTGTGCTGTACTTCAGCCCTTATTGAACGGCAAAATCGTGTCTCCTCTGCTTGCTTCAGCTAACTCCTGATTTGAAGCTGCTCCAGTGTCAATGCACAGGGAGTTTTTACTATTTCCTCTCAGCATTCCTGTGCTTGAAATCAGGACTCACATATGACCATATAAAGAGATTGCAGTGTTTTAGCCCAAATAAAGAAAAATCCAGCTCTTGGTCCTGCATCCTTATGGCTGTAACACAGAGGATGCAGGTGAGGTGATTGTTTTGAGACCTGGAACATGAACAGAGCATCCAGGAGTGCTTTGTGACAGGGCTGCTCCTACCAGGAGAAGCTTCAATAGTTAAACATCCCTTTGTGGGGTGTTTTGGGGGCACCATCTGGGAGGCCAAAGGAGATCCAGGTGGTGCTTTGATGCAGGCGAGTCTGCTGGCATCAGAACTCCTCCTGGACCTGGTGTGGAGAGAATGATGAGGACGGTATTGTGGGTGATGTTTTTTCATGGAGCAATTGGTAGTCCTGCTCTGCTTCCCTCATAAAAATATGGATTACTAGTCTATAGATGATGATGGTTGCAGAGAGCTAGAAGTGTCAGGTCTGACCTTGCTTGAAGGGGCTCAGCTGGGCTTCCTCTGGAGCTGCCTGTGAACAGCGATGGATCGTGATTTGTGCTGGCTCTGCAGGCTTTGCTCATGTGTTGGGGTGCAGATCCAGGACTGGGAGAAAATCCAGCTAGTGTGGGCTCTTCAGAGGATGGACACCGAGGAGAAAAATCCAGCTGTCCCACCGTGGTGTGGATTGATGCCAGAGTCAATGTACATGAGGATCTATATTGAAATGGAAGAGATTTTCATTAGTTTCTTGGCTTTGCTGGGTATCACTGTGCGCTCCCAGTGAAATGCCTGCACAGCAGGAAAATGTGGTTGGCGTGGGCATGTGGCTTATGGCATCTCTGCCATAAACAATGAAGTATCTCTGATTGAAAAAAGTTCCATGTGGGAAATGCTGCTGTGGCTGTTGGTGACAGGGCACTGAAAGAGGGACAAGTCCCCCCAAACAGCCCAGCTGACCAGTGACCCCATGATGACCTGGGGAGGCCAGTATCTTGCAGGGTGCCTGGCATTGCTTATCCAACATGGAAATGAGTACAGTCTGACACAGCTCACCAAAAAAGTTAAACTCCTCTTCTTGCCTCCCTCTTGCACTCACATTTTCAAATTCTCCCAAATATTTAAGGTCAGTAGAGTTTAATTGCCCTGTTCCAGCCCTGGAAATGGAGAAAGTCAGTGACCAGCAAGAAGGGTCAAAATGTTCTCTCTCAGTAGATTCTGGGGAGAAAGAGGTGATAAATGGTACAGATTGGATGCCTTGGTCAGCTGGGCTGTGGTGCATAGCTAATGCCAGGCTGCAGGGAGAGTGTGTGAGGTGCTGCACTTTGTTTGGGTGAATAAACCATGCATGTTCATGGAATATTAATTAATAATAAATGAACATGCATGAATTATTCATGCTCATAAAAGCAAATTTTCCCTGAAGGCATAACACAAGATAGGTCTTAAGAAGGTTTGTTTTTGTTGCTTTTTTTTTTTTTTAAAACTGCGGGACGGATTTGTATGGGGCATAACTGATTGGTGGTAATTTGAATCCAAACGCAGTGTGACTGCCACAGCAGAGCCAGTGTATCTCAGCATACTGAACAGGCACTCCTGCTTCCACTAATGCTATTTTAGTCATTCATTTGTCTTCCAAGATGCATATAGGGACCTACTTGCTCTGAATCCCATTTGACTCCAGCAGGCCAAAAACAGTCCCCTGGGTTAACACCATTGCTGTTGGAACAGGGATAGATTTGTCCCCACACGTTTGTTCTGCTGACAGATTTGTTCCACCAGCGTGTAGTGCAGATGTCTCATACATGATGCAGGATTCAGGTAAGATTTGAAGCATTGAGCTGACGCAGGAAATGCTGCCTCTCTATTTAAACTCCAGGTTATGCTAAACAGGCCAGCAGAACCTTTTGTTGCGCCACTGTCTGTCCTTCTGGACAGCACAAGAAGTCCCCATTAAGAAGGATTTAAATAAAATAGTGCCTTTGTTTGTTGGTGATGTGCCACCATGCCATCAGAGGCTGAAAATTGTCCATAACTTAGGAGGTATCTTGAGTCAGCTTTGGGCTTGACTTTACCAAGGTAAAAATTGATGTCTGCAAATGCTGCATCTAGGGCAAGTGTCACTGCGGGACTGTCATGTTGTTCACTGTGTGCTGTAAATGCTGACATTGCAGAGGCCAGGGGCCTAATGTGTTGTAACCATGCAAAGAAACGTGTAAACATGTGCAATATCTTTCTAAGTGCCCTGCTCTACTGGCGGTCTACAAAGTGAAATGCAAAGGTTTCCTCACCATTTGAGGCCATTAAAGATTCTCAGGCTCATCCACAGTTAGATGCTGAAACATATTCCCTGCCTATCAACAGTTCTGCACAAGTTTAATGTCAAGATATTCCTGGTCTCTCCTGAATAGATGTGGGAAAACTGGGTAAGCTGAATGTTACTGCACTTGGCCAGAAGCTGCCTATTGATGGTGGGCACTCTGTAGCTCCCCCTGGGTGCTAAAACCTCTCCAAAACACCATCACATTGCTCTTAGGAAAGGAGCTGCCTGGGTGATACAGATGTGTGACATCATGGCTGAAGTCTCTATTCTCCTTCCCTGGGCTCTTGCACACTCCCAGCCTTCTCTTGTTTTGTACTTCTTGTCGAAAATTGCAGCTGGCTCCTAAGGTGCACTACCCCTGCTCCACAAAGACACCACTGGCCAAAGTGTTGTCTCTGGGCAACGTGGCTGTAGTGTGTCACCAATGGTGATGAGCTGGGGAAAGGACTGCCCACATCTTTGGAAAGTGGGTTAGGAGCTGTGAAAGCGGAGGATGCTTTGGGCATTTGCTGAGTGGTTCTGCAGAGATCTTGTGGGCTGGCTGGTTGGTGGATGCACGGGAAAGGATGTAGAGTGGCACATCATAAACATGGTGCTTGCCAGTCTCCCAGCCCTCATTTCAAGGGAAAACATCAGGGAATGTTAGAAATAGAGGTGAGATCCCCAGACACAACTCAGGTCCACTATGAATCTGGCCTCAAACCATCAAAATAATCTTAAACTCCTTTTTATTTCCTTTCCTATTTTTTTCCCCCAGAAGTGTGCATTGACTTCCTCAGCTAATAAAGAGCAGGACCATAAACTCTGCTGCCTTTCCCTAGCAAGGCCGTTCCCTATGGTAAGCTGCTTCCTCCTGTCTTCATCTCCCCGTTATTACATTTTTAGTTTCTGCTTTCCCAGCAATCCTTCACTGTTGAGCTGCTGTGGTTTGATCTCTTTTTTCTGATTCCACAACAAACATGTTTTAAAGCCTTTGCTGCTGGTCTGCAGTTAGTTTTTCCAGGAAAAGTGCTTCATGTATTACAACTTAAAACATGGGTGCATTTTTCAGGATTTAATGTATTGGGAGCTAAGCCTTTGGTCTCCTCTTTCATATGGTCGTGGAGGCAGACAAATGGGAGCGATTTGAGTAATTTATATGTTAAGAAGTAATAATCTTTGCAATGATTTTATCCATCCAAATGCTTTTAACTTTGATCTTTCTGTTTTCTAGCAACACCTTGTATTTTTTTCAGACCTCTTCACCCTTCAGAGATAACCATCCCTGATGACTCCTTTGAGCACTTCCCTCTGCTAAAGAGAAGCAATGTCTGATTGCCACTGCAGCATTCACGTATATCCACAATTAGCTGCGATAGTTTTTGGTGTTTGGGGGTAGAGCAGCAAAGGGAAAAAGCTCTCTAGACCTTGAAAGCTGCTTTGTCCTTGCACAATGGTAATCTGAAGCCCTAGGTCTTGCTGTGTTTAGAAGTCAGTAGATTTACTAATTAACGTTCTTCGCTCAATTAAAAAGCCCTTGATCTGAGCCTGTCAATAGAGTTTCGGTATCTATAGAAATCTTTGCCTTGTGTTGAAAGATTTAGCAATTTCCTTCTTTCCCTTCAGACTAAATCTCGGTAGGGATGAGACACTGTTTGGTAAAACTGGCTTGGTGGCTCTGCTGGGCTGTGCCGAGGCAGCGGGACCCCCGTCGGGAGCCTCTCCTCGGCTGCAGCTGGGAAATGGGCTTAATTGCAATAATTTACTGGGCTGGGTAATTATTGGATTAAGGGTCAGTGTTGTAGCACTGAGGGGCGACAATGACAGAAGATGGGGTCCTGTCAGAAGAATCTGGCAGGGCTGGTGCAAAGGCACCAATGGCATCTGTGATACCTCTTTTTGAAAGGTCCCACAGCTTAGGGAACAAGGTAACTACAGGCTGAGGTTTACTTTATTCTCTTTAGGGTATATCCAAGGAGGACAAGAAGAGGAATATTTTTATTTCACCTTGTAACAGGGTAGAGACAGTCAGTGCTATGTTGTCTCTCTTTCACCTCTTGCTATAAATACCTGCTCACGAGAAGGATCTTCTCAACCCACTTGGTTTGCATTTTAATTATTTTCTCTGTCTGGCACTTTTCATTTGTTGAGTCGTCTATTATTGTTGATGTTTTGTAATGGCAGATAGAAGTTGAGCATCACTGTGAACTGGACATCCCAGTTTATGTGGGAAAATGCATATTAAATTTTTTTCCATAAGAGAAAACCCTGAAATAAAAAACTGGACTAAGAAAGATTTTTCCAAAGACCACTGGCACAGAATGATGCACTGATATCTTGAACTGACTTAAGTCCAGCACTTTACAGTGCTAGGGCCTATTTCAGTAACTTTTTAAAGAGGTTTAAGCACATGTACCCTCCAGTTTAAACCTTTGCTCTCTTGCAGGATTCACTACCCTACTGGAGTCATGAACCTTAATAAAATCTCTAATCATGCTCCTTCTCCGAGAAACACTTTCATCATCAGTTGCCTCATTAGACCAACTCCCCTTCTCCTCTGGAGGATGTAAACCCCTCATGAGTCTTGTGTGTGTGGCATGCCTGCTTTTTGGGTGTGTTGGGTGGTGGCAATGGTATGTGGGTAATTCGTAGGTGTCATGAAGAAGCCAATTCCTGAAGTGTCTCCTTGCTTGGCAGTGCCATGGCAGAGCTCACTGGCTAATGCGCTGTGCACTTGCAACTGGCCCAGGTTGGGATGGGCAGGAACTGGAGATGAAGGGCCAGAAAGGGCCAGGGAATGAGCCTCTATGGCTTGAAGGGAAGGCAAAGCTCATGATCTGTGGTCTCTCAACTCTCACATTGGAGGTGAAGGGACAGGTGAGGTGCAGGTCTCTGTAACATGCTCCCCCTTCTGCTTTCCTCTTCAGCAGTCGAGCTCTAAAGCCATAGAAGTCATCAGCCCTGGGAGGCTACGTGGCTTCACATCCAAAAACGTATCTCAGATACGATTCCCTTTTGCTTGCCATGTGGTTGTTTGCTTTCCCTAAACCCTCAAGTCTCGGTCGGAAAGGATGGGACGCGTCTCATCAAGTTGGCATCTGCAGTGTGGATGCTGACTTCAGCAACAGTCACCCGGGGCTCCCAAAGGGTCTGTGGAGATTGAGCCAAGGCAGCTGAAGGAGTCCAGAGCATGATTCATCTCTTCTTAAACTAGATGTCTAAAATAGGTCTGGAAAGTTGTGCTTGGAAAGTGCCGATTTCTCTCGGTTGGCTGTGAAAGGAGCTGACGGTGATTAGCTCAACATCCCTGTTGAGGATATCTGTGTCTAGTCAGATGAATCCTACCCAGATGGCTTTTGGCTGTGTTTGTACACAGAGCTCAGCACAGGGGGGCTGTATCCTCAGTCACCATAGATGTTACCATAACATAAATAATACTACTAGCACGACTGAGGACACGTACTGTACATCCCTTGTTGTTCCAGCTCCACAAACATACATCTTACCATCCTCTGTGGTTTGATATGTATTTGTTAATATAATAGGAATGGGGGGTGGACGTGGGTGGGTGGGTGAGTGTACAGTGTCCTGTATGAGTAGGTTGAGGTAGACTGATATCATCAGACAGCTCTTCTGCATCCTGATTGATTGAGGTGCTCTGTTTCCACATTAACTCGCAATAAAGTGCTCTCTGATGCCGATACACATTCATCATGTGCAATTGTGGAGACTGTTTATAACTTAATTTACTCCAAGGTAATGATGATTATATCTAAATATTTATGGAGAGGTCACTGCAAGTAAATTTCTCAGTAATTTTGTTTTGCTTTTCTTTTCTTTCTCTTTTCTTCAGCCAGCCAAATTATCTCAATGCTCCCTACAGACCTTCTGCTAATTCCTTTGTTTGCAGTGACAGTTAGTGGAGAAAGAGGGCTGATTAACTGCAGGCTGCCTCTGCGCTGAGCGAGCCAGCAGTCTAACCAGAGGTGCACGGCGTGTCTCTGCCTTTTATTTTAACTTTGACCTGCAGGAATGTCATGGGCCAGAGATGTCTATTAAAATATATCTAAATTATGTATGTGTTTGTGTGAGTTAGCAACACAAACTTCCCACTAACGCTGTTAAAATTGACACTCTCTGCAGATGTGAAGGCGGGTGGCATCAGTGCAGCACTGGTTGTTCATCTGGTGATGATCTGTTCAGGGCAGACTAGTGATGATGATTTTTAGGGTGGGCTCAGTCTGGAAATCAAATTATTTATGGCACCTTGGGATGCTTGTTAATTTTGCGGTGTGGGCACGTTTCCCCATTTTTTCTGCTTGCTCTTTCTCTGTGCTCTTTTTCTTATGTGACACACTCTGCTCGTGTGGGGGGATCCCATCTCTTCTAACAGGATTTAGCCTGGTGGAGCTGTGGTCTGTAGACAATTCCCAGCCTGTCTGCTAATAGTTAGGGCTGACTGGAGCTGGAATTTTTCATCCAGGAATTTTTTGAGGCAGTGTGGAAAATGGACCATTTTTGTTATCTCTGAGGGAACAGGAATTTCACGATAGTGATATGAAACAGCTGAGAGGATGTTTCATTTTGATGTCTTATGAAAAACATCTGTGGAGCCCTGCGCTTCTTGGCTCTCCCTGCTCCATATGCAGAGCTCCAATACATCACATTGTTCTCTTCCTTCTTCTTCTCCATCAGCCATGTTTGTGCACTCATGTGACCCTGAGTACTGTGCTTTGTGTAGGACTTGTTGCCTTTCGCATGCATTAGGCAAGCACTGAACCCAGAACGTGTCCCCTGGGGGACGTGGGCAATGGGATGCCTGGATCCTGGATGAGTGATGAATTTGGGAGAGAGATGGTTGCTTATATGCCCAACCCCATGAAGGTGGCATTGGCTAGGAAGGGTGTGTAGGATCTGATTGTAGCTGGATGCCTCTTGCTCTCTTGGACATCAGCACCAGCACAGGATGATTAATTTCTTCTCAAGAGGTGCAACCAACCACCAGCCAATGTCAGCTGTTGTCAGCTTTGGGGGTTGGCACTGGTTGTGAGAGGTGGCAGCTTTGGCCCTAAATGGCATGTAGAAAGATTCCTGATGCCTGCAGCCTTCCCTTGAGCTTGGCCTCCACCAGTACTCTTATGCATTCTA
This sequence comes from Manacus vitellinus, assembly GCF_001715985.3. NCBI lineage: Eukaryota > Metazoa > Chordata > Aves > Passeriformes > Pipridae > Manacus > Manacus vitellinus. The sequence goes on from NW_021938949.1 coordinate 716,391, forward strand.
AGACAGTGGTCCATGTTGTCTTTAGAACTTATCCTCATCCTGATTTAAATACTACTTTACTTCTGTTCCTGACACTAACTCTTCACATATTTTCTGCTTTTCCACCTCCTACTTTGTTTTCCATGGAGGAGCAGTAGAAGCCCTGCAGCCATGTCTTCCTGTGCAAAACCATTGCCTTTTGTCCTCACCTTGTCCTATGGCATAGAAGAGGGATGTCCAAACTCTGTGAGTGGTGGTAAGTGATTGCTCCCTGTATCTGTAAGTGATTTGGTGGTGAGGATGTATTTTCAGATGTTCCTCTGAACATTTGAATATCCAGCTGTGGCCCTCAGTTGCCTGTGTGCAGCTGGAAAATGGACCTGTCTTGCAGTTCAGTCTTTATGGCATGGACAAAAGCAATTGTGTATATCCACTGTCAGCCTGAATCAAATGCTGGAAGAGAGAAAAGATATTGAAGTATATTGAACCACAAAGGAAAAAAAAATATAAGTGCAATCTGCTCCATTAAAAATTTCATAGGCCGTTACTTTTACAGTGCAATTAGCTTAGTGATTCTGGTGCTATTGGAAGCCAGCACAGTGGATAATCAGAGGCAGAAACGCCTGTGCAGGTACATTTGCAGAAAACCTTTAGGTTTTTCAGCTGCTCTTCACATGTTCCGAGCGCGCTCGTAAGTCAACAACTGTTGATCCCTTCCCTTCAGCTTCACTTTTCTGCTTTTGCTTGTGTTTCCTTCCACAACTCCAACAAGCCCCAGCCCCTGTGCCTTGATGTCTTTGTTGCCTGTGCAGCTGCTGTGGGACAGCAGCACAATGGGACCTGTCAGCAGCGGGGAGTGGGGCGGTGGCGGGCGAGGGGCTGCTGGAGGCAGGCAGAGGGGGGCTTTTGTGGGGAGGGAGTGTTTGCTACCTTTGATGCCAATCATTTTGGAAGAGTTAGTGCTGACACGGAAAGCAGCAAGGGGGCTTTTCATGTGAATTCTGACGAAAAGAAAGGGATCCCGGGAGCCACATAAGCACGTTTCCATGGCTGAGTGCTTCATACGAAGTTTGCGTTTTCCTTTCAGTGCAAACTGATGGCCATTTTTCTACTGTTATACTGGGGGAAAACTGCCCATTTCTTTGATTAAGGGCCTGATTCTGGTCTTGCTTGCACCAGATATGCAGGAGGAGGCATCAGGGGATAGGCTCTGCCTATCACCAACATTGCAGTTGGGCTTCTCTCGGGCAAAAAAAACATTTTGGGTTTATTTTTTGCATTTCATCATGAAGACTCTAAGCCATGAGACTTACAACAAAGCCATAAGAAGGTCTGACCCCCTGGTGCTTGACACTTGAGCATCCTGGTTTTATGCTTATGTCCAAGGGCTCAGATCTGCCAGACCTTGGAAATTTGGAGTGGACAAGAGGATAACCTCACTTAGGAAAAGCTGCAGACAAATAGGAAGGCAGACCCCGATTTCTCACATATGCTGCGTCTGTGCTTGCAGCTGAGTGGATACTCTTGGCTCATGTAGTCATGCAACATGGGAGGTGAGCTCTGAGAGGGAACACACATGCACGGTGCATTTATATGCATGTCAATGACCAGGCAATTCACTGATTAACTTGACAGCAAGCCCTGTGAAAGTCTCTGGGAGCTTTCTACCCCCCCCCCACCTCAAAGCCTGGAGTTCAGTGTCATACAACTGCACAAGGATCACTAATGAGAAAAAAAAGTTCTTATTCCTTTTGGCTGAAAAAGATAAATTTCCCTTAAAGCCCAGACCCTGACATTTCAGAAAACTTGAGTTGAAGACAAAGAATGTGCATTGTTTCTAAACAGATGCAAAAATAATGATAATAAAAAAATCTGCTTTTCAAGCCAATCTCACAATTTCCAAACCTGGCTCATGGTTTTTCTCATGGTTCATGGTGACAATGCCAAGCTGTTGTCAGACTGCTAAAAAAGCTAATTCACTTTCATCCAAATACCAAAAAAATAAGCAAAATCAGATCAGTCTCCAAAGTTTGGATAGAGGCTATGTCTCTTGTTGTGATGCTGTGTCTTAGAAGAAGAAATAGAGGCAGGAGGCTGAGCTCCAAGAGGTCCTCCACTGTCTCTCTTCTGTGGCCACATACAGAGCTTATCTTCCCTCTCTCCTAAAGCATCTCCTCACAACACACTGCTTACAAAAAATGATTCATAATTCAAGATAATTCATTTCTCAGTGTGAAGCCACATTGCAAAATACAGACTGCCATGATGTTACTGGCTCTGCACAACAGTCCTACCCTGAGGTTTTGCTTTCATTGTTGGAGTTTCTGTTTCTTGGACATTCCTCCACCGTTTCAAAACTGCAGTTCCTCTCCTTTCCTCCAGGAAAAGAGAATTCCAGCATACAGATCTGCTTCCAGCTCTCCTGTGTGAAGGATCCCATAGCTAAGTTTTGGACTCACTTTTGGAAATGTGGTGGACTCCCCAGCAAGCAAAAGGCATGTTTTCTGTCTTGGCTATTTCACCATCTCAGCTCACAAATCCTTGGCTGCTTGGGTGCTCTTTGCTGTGTGGGATCAGACAACTGGCCAGGGCTCCCACAAACAGCCTGGATAGAGCCCAGTGTGAAAGTAGGACCCCAGATCCCATGCTGGAAGGGAATCAGTAACCCTGATAACTTGTCAGCACTCAAAGGGCTGTGGAGGGAAGAAGGAAAATTAAGGACATCTTCTCCCCAGGTCAATCGTTTACTGCACTGCAGTCAGTATATGACTGGCTGTTACCTTGTCACCTATGGAGTAATACTGGAAAATTCATGTACATGCACCTGGTAGGTGGGACCAGGCTAAACTCCATCAGACCCCTGCAGCTTGAGGTCCTGACTTGCACAAAATACTCAGTGTGGTGGTGTATTCCCCTACATACAGGCACTGTCGTGCTCCCTGCATGCCATTTGCAGAGGATTCTGGTAACAAGAGGCTTAGGATAAATCAGGTTTTTTGTTGTTGTTGCTACTGCTGTGGGCAACCTGGTACTGCTGAACTGTAGCCAGGGTCTCCAGTCCAGCACATGCATATTCTGCTGCCTTCTCCAGCTCTGCTGGAAATCAGCTCACTAGCCTGTTGGGCCAGATGTTTAGCAACCATTTTTCCTAGTAGGAAATTAGTCCCTATCAGGTAGCAGGTGGCATTTTCTCTCCTTCCTGTACAGTCAAAGGCTTTGGGGAGCGAATATCCTCATCCTCTCACCTGCAGCTATTTCCAAGGGGTAGCAGTATGAAACCAGCACCAGCAAAGCCTATTACTTGGAAGAAGAGAGAGGAAATGAAGGTAAGCAAAATAAGTGTCTCTAATGGACCCAGACCGACAGCAGAACATCCATGTAATTGTAATTTACAGAGACTTTGACTATTATAAATACAGTCTCAAACAATGAGGGGTATCTATTTTCTGCTGAAGGCACCGGAGCATCTCTCTTTAATGCCAGAAAAAGCTGTGCACACCTGGAGAGAGGGATATAAGGGCAAACGTGCCAGACAGGTGATGTAGCTTTGCTCACCCAGCTGCTGTTGGAGAGGTGGATGGGGAGGGGGGGGGGGCTGTTTTCAAAAGGGTTTTAGTTGTTGCTCCAGCAAGCAATGGTGTGCACATGTGAGATCTCAAGGTGTGAGCCCCCGCTGATGTGCACCTGGCATCTGCTTTACCTGTGCCAAGCACAGCCCCTGCCAGGGCTGGCTCAACAAGCAGCAGAGGTGTTGCTGAGCAGGGACTAAAGCCACCGCCTCCCACAGGTTTAGGGGGTGGTGTGAAGGAGAAGAAAACATGCTTTGAAGACTCCCCAGGGAGCAGACTTAGTAGCTGAAGTCTCTAGGGGATGCTAGATCCTGGATACCTATTTATCCATAGGAGTCTGTGTGCATGGGAGCTTACAGTTTTCCCTGGAGATTAGCAACTTTTGCTGGTTCCCCAGCATATAATATTGGCTTGACAACTGTAGCTAACTCCTGGTTCCACTTGCTTTTCCTATTAGCTGGGGGTTTTGTGTGTGAAGAGGGGTGGATTGAGTTTATGCCTGCAGACTTGAGGGAGGACAAAGGCAAGCCAGGAATGGTCCCAGTTGCCACTCAGAGCTTGGGGGTATTGGGGAAAACTCTGCATGAATAACCCCCAGCTGGAGAGTGCTGTGGTGATGTCTGTTTGTACATGTAACACAGGCCATATGTATATTTATGTATAGGGTTGCTGTGTTTGCATGGTGGGAGCATGGACACAGGTAGTGTTTCCATCTGTCTATGGGCACCCAGCAGGTTATTGTGTTCACTCACTTATCAGTTCTGTCTTTTGATGGTTAAATACTTCCCAGATTGGGTCAGATTGTGCAGAATGAGCCCTTTCTTGGAGGGTTTTGGGATAGACCGAAGGGTTTAGAAACTCTGGTAGCAGAGGCTGTGATGAATGGAGAGCCAAGCTCAGAGCCAGGCCCCTGTCACACCCAAAGGTCAGGACTCTCATGGTATTAGGCTCTGCTCCAGCTTTTTGCCAGATGTCTCCTGCCTTCCCTGCAGGGTCAGTGACTCCATGTGATCTTTGGCTCTGCCGTGAAATGTCCCTGTGGGTCAGAGGGTGACCCCTGAGGCTGCTGGCAGTGTATATTCCTGGAGGGACTGGGGAGCCCTGGTGTGTCCAGTGATGCTGCAAAACATGGAGCCACCTTAGCCCTCACTTGAACTGCAAAGGGTCTTATCTGTGGGAGGATACAGAGCCAGATTTTAAAAAGGCATCTCTGTTCTCACTGTGACCCCAAGGCTTGTACTGACTCTGGTCACAGCTTTTCTGAAATATCTTCTGGGACCCTGAGACCACATGTGAGTTCCCAGGGACCACTGTCTGCACCAGTGTGCAGGATTTTGGTAGGGCATTGACAGAAGCACAGTGGAGATGACAATGTGTGGGAGCAGCCCTGGCCCCATGGTGTCTGAGTGTAATGTTTTTGTGTTGGGCTCTTCTGGAGGAAGAGTGAGGAATGTGCCTGTTGGTGACTTGGGCCAGATGTGACTGAGGGCTGTCTTGAGGTGGGGAATCAGCAGAAACCCACAGCACGACACCAAGACCAGGAGAAGTGGGGTCTGAAACCCTCCGCCATGGGGCAGAGACAGCAGGACCCAAGAAAAGCTAAAACCTTCTGCTTGGTAGAAAATTCAAAATAAGAAAAAAAAACCCCCAGCCAAATTGTCACCTCATGCCAGCAGCATCCTGATGACAGCTGAGGCTCAGCCCCTGTCCTTGCAGGCTGCTGCGGAGGGGGAGCAGTGTTGGGCGGCAGAGCTGCTCTTCTCTCTCCCTCTTCCCCATCCTTCCCAGCCCCCTTCTTTACGGGGTTAATTTTATTTTTTCCTCCAGGGGTTTAGGAACAGCCAGCTGAAATGCGCAGGCCAGCTGCCTGCCGGTGGCAGCAGGAAAACAGGCAGACAAAGCAGATGGACGCAGCAGGGGTGAGGGAAGGAGCACTGTCTTCAGCGGGCCATGGGCACCACGAAAGAGTAAACAGCTCTCCAAAGGGAGCCGGGAGCTAACTCCAAACCCCATCCTCTCCCAAGTACTCAATCACAGCACATTAACAAGAACGCCTGGACTGCTGGGGGAGAATAAACAATAAGAGGCCATGCTGGCAGGAGAGTGGGAAAAGCAGAGCCCCCTCCAGCTAATATTTATTGTAAAAGGGTGTAAAAAGTGGCTTGTGGCTCAGCGTGTTGTCAGCGAGCTGCTGCTCATCTCCTTTCAGGACAACCGCCCTTTCCCTATCCCTATCCCTGCATGTGCAGGGGATTTGTTTGGAGGAAGGAACAAAGGAAATCCAGAAGCTGGAGGTGAATCCACTGCCCCCTTCTCCCGGACCGGCTGTGGCTCAGTGGATGCACCCTCGCTTCCCAAATCCTGACCAGGGACTGGTGTTTGGCGGCTTGACTCTCCTCAGACACCGGAGCAGCTTGGCTGTGCTGCCACCCAAGTGAACTGCTCCTATGTGGGAAGGGGGAATTGTGTTTGGAGGCCCAGGGCTATTGTTTAGGAGCAGGAGGGGGTGATTCTCCTCCTGCTTGTGCCAGCGTGACTTCCTTGATTTTGCTGCAGCGGCTCCTGTTTTATGCCTGAGAGCTGGATCCCGCTCGCCGGGCGTTGCTCTTTCATCTGCAACATTGCAGTGAAGTTTGTTTACAAAGGTTTTGGCACGGCCACAGATTCCTTCTCCCCTTCCCCCTCTTCCTCCTAATCAGCTGCAGTTTTCTCTCTCCTTTGGCTCCCACTGAAAAACTGATTGACCTTTCTGAGCTGTGTCTGACACATGAACCATGCAAAATCCTTTCTACTCCCCCAGCCCTGCGCTTGTTTTCTTGGGAACCCGGCCGCCTGCAGCAGCCCAAATGGGTGGCCTCAGGCAAATGAGTTTGCTGCCTTTTGGGAGCTGCTTTGCTTTTAGTATTGGGCATCCTCGACCTGTGGTGAATGGGTGTTTTGTGGCTGAGCCTCCCCAGTGCTCTTCGCAAACAATGATGCCATTGCTAAAAGTGTGTCTGTGACATGCTCCTGGTCCCAGGTTGCCTTTAAAATGGACTCATTTAAACAAAACTAAATTTCAAGGCAGAATATGAAAACTTCTGGCCCAGTGGCTCCCTCCATCCCAGCAGGGTGTATCCATATGGAAAGGGCACAGAGGCAGTTTAATCCTTCTTGGGACCAAACTCTTGCATGAGAAGTGAGTCTGTCATGTGGCAGCTTTATGTTTTAGCCAGGCGTGGGAGTTGCCCATGATTGGCCTGTTGGACTGCTAAAGACCTAATGAGAGCCATGAATTTGCCATAAATATGCTTAAATTGTTTTTTCTTTCTGTATTGAGGGTAAAGAAGCACAGGGGGAAGAGATGAGTGGTCTGGTGGTCTGGCAAAATTATCTTTGCAGCTGTTCCCATATCAGTCCAGTGACATTGGGGCCTAAACACTCTTTTACCCCTTCTTTAGCACACGTTGGACCTCATCCATTTACCACATTTTGGTGGTTCAGCTTTCTGTTGTGTTACTTGCCTGTATTGCAAGAGTGAGGTTCAGAAGCAGCTTTCTGCTGGCATCAGGTAGAAACGGTGTTGTTTTTGAGGCAGGCCAGCCTCTGCTAGAGGCCTTTTGCTGTCTGCCTTGTGTTTTAAAAGCTAGAGTTTGAGGCAGGTGAAAATATAAGCAAGATGTTTCCTTGCTCTTGTCCAAGGCAGTGTTTTCTTTTGCTAACTAGAGTGTGTTACACACCTTGGTGAAATCTGAGTGTTACTCACCTCGTCCATCATGAACCAGTGAAAATATAAACAGTAAATTGTAGCACATGCAAGAACAGAGCACTGAGAAAAATGCCAAGGCAACCAGGGATGTGTCAAAGAGCGAAGGCTGCTCTGGCTTTGGCAGCGAGACTAGAAGTCTCTATTTCCACAAAAAGACAACGAACTGCCCCAAAAATATGCATGGTAATCACACAGGCTGGGCGTCCTCAGACTCAAAATGTAAAGCACAAGGGTCCCATGGACCTGTCTGGCATGAATCTGGTCAGGCAGCTCTCCTTGGCTGTGACATACCCCAAGTGACCCGTATTCAGGTCATGGCTGCCAGCAGAAGGCTTTCACTGGATTTGAGGAGAGCACTGATGTAACTTAACAACAGGATCTCCTTCCATTTTGCAGGAAAAGATGTGTCTTCAAATCAAGTAAAAAGTAAAAGTATTTTTGTCATTTATCCCTCCTACGATCAAATTCCTCTGGTGCTGACGGTGGGCTCCTGTTTTCCCTGGGCAATACATCAATTTGATTTTCTCCCTCAAAGGATTAGTCACTGAAAGACACCACCACCCAATTTCCCCCAGCTTTTTGGCTGCTTCTGGGTGCTAGGGGAATACCTGTGAAAGGAGCTCTGCTTTGCTTCAGATCTTCTTTGCACGCTCATTTTATTTCTCAAGCTTCCTTCATCTCTGATAATTCTTTTTTTCCCCAAAACATCCTCTTCTCCACCAAGAGTTGGTGCTGCCCAGGCTTTGTCTGTGGCAGCTGGGCATGCTCCAATGTGTGTCCTGAGCAGCTGTCTGTCCCTGCCTCTCCTCTGCCATGCTGATTCCTATGTCAGAATAAAATTATTGATAACAGCAACAGAGCCCAAGTGGGTAGACCCTGCTGGAGGGCAATTGCAGATCTAGACACTGGATTTAAATATAGAAAAATATGACATCTACATCAGAGCCCTGACATGGTGTATAGGACCAGTCAGCTTTTCTCAGATGGTAATAAATATTTAGCCCCCCCATCTTCCACAGGCAGGGCAGCAATTGGACAAGGTGGGCTCCAAAAGCACCCTGGTGTACTGGTTTTCACATGGTACCACTCCATCTCAGCCTGGGGTTTAACCCCTTTGATTCTGCTTTCTCTTTTACCCCATGGCCAAATAAAAACTCCCGTATTTTAGGATGTTGCATGGGTTTATCAGGCAGAATCATGTGGGATGTGCTGCTCCTTCCCTGCAGGTGGGCAGAAGAGCACCAAATTAATTTTGAAGACTCCTCAAGCTTGCTTTTCTTTTCCTCATGCCAGTGTCTCACCACTTGGACAAGTTGGCTGGAAATTTCAAGTGGAGCAATGATCTCAGCCTCTTGCAGCTCTGCTCGTGGTTTGCAGTCCCCTCATAAAGCCATGTTCTCAAGGAACTGATTCACCCTACCCCAAGGACTGAAGAGTGACTTCTGTGTTGCTGACCCTGGGATCTGGGGACTCTGATGCAGATCCCAACAGAGGGCAAGAACTCCTGGGGCTTGTGGAAATGGATTGTGAGCTGGACTGCTCTCCCCACTGGGATGGTGCACAGTGCTGCCATGGTGGCTTTGGCTGGGTTGACCCAGGATGGCACAGCTGGGACAATGGGCCCCTTGGAGGGCATTGGTGGGAGATTTATCTGTGGCCTTAGTGGTTTAGGAACACCTGTCCCTGTCTCCATGGCTCTTAATTTCATGAGATTGGATGTTTTAGGGATTTAGGGCATGTTTGTACCCTCCAAGGGGTCTGCCAGGAGGAACCCAAGATAGCCAACCCTTGCTTTTGGGAATGAGTCTGCTCACTTCCCTGGGATACGGCCAGCACTGGATGCCACAGTGGCCTGAACTCTGGAAGACAACTCTGGGCTGGAAAACAGGGGCTGAGGAGCACACTGTGCCCATGGCTGCCCAGGAGTGATCTGTCAAACAGATCATGAAAACAGGCATGATGTTCTAGGAACACAAGCTTTCTAATCAGCATCTAGGGATGCTGTGAAGTTTCCTTATTTAAAGACCAAGAGTGCTTTGGGGTCTTTGGAGGAGAGACTCTGTCTGTAGCAAGCTCTGCACCCCAATGTTTTTCCCAGAAGCTGTTTACCAGCAAATTAACTGGATTTGAAATTCAGATGAGTCTTTGGATGAAAAAATATTCTTCCCCACATTGCCCTGGCCTCTGAGGTGGCTAGTTTATTTTTTAAAGACATTACTGTTCCCCTTGGGAATGGTGTCTTCCTCTGTTTTATGCTCTAAGGAGGTAGCTCTTTTCATGCTTATCTTTGATTCAAGCATTGTAAGGAGCAATCCCTTGCATTTATGTGCTTCATTGTATTCTGGCCATGAGAGATTCTCCCCCACTGTTTGTAGCTCTCTTTTCAGTGCAGCTAGTAAAATATTTGAACAGAAAATAAAAAAAGAAAAGAGTGGATAAAAAAAAAGGCACTAAACAGCCTTCAGCATGTAGAGGATAAAACGAGATGTAAGCAGAGGGCTGACTGTGGTTAATGCACAGGGCTGGGAGGCCTCAGGTGGACCACGGCCTCTTGTAGCTGCTCTTCCCCTGACTTCCTCTGTGACTTTGTCTAATTTATTTGACCTCTTTCTGCTACAGCTCTGGGATCTTTAACATCCTCCACCCGGGTTTTCTGTCTGGAAAACCTGTGCAAAATCAGAGCCACAAGCAGAACGTCAAGGTCTGGGGCAGGGAGAGATGGTGCTGTTTGTTAGTCCAGCTCATGACAGGTGAAGTATTGGTGGAAGAGCTCAGACAGCATTTTGACAGGGTGGTGGATCATGTGAGAGGCTGTGCACAAGCATGCAGCCTGCAAGGTCAAACAAATTAGGAATTTGCCCCACTTCAGGTTCCTCCCCCCCCCCCCCCCCCCGTCCAAGTAAAGACTTGGGAAGCAGTGAGCCTACAGGTAGCAAGTTATTTTGAAGCATGAGCTGGTGCCTATGTCAGTATTCCCATTTGCTGAGATCTCTTCCCCTGCTGACTGTCGGGGGCAAAGGCAGGTTTCAAGACTTCTCTCTGCCAAGTCTAATGTTGCAGGGAAGCTGTTTTGCACAAGGCGATTGCAAACCAGTGGCTCATCAAGTGAAAAATAAATTAATCTCAACAGGTTATAGCAGGCAAATGCATGTCAAAGGGTCTTAAGGCTGATTTCATCCTTTGGAAACATTCTGTGAATTCAAAACTGAGCCAAACTGGCATGAAGGGGCATCATAGGGTTAAGTGTCTGGAAAAATAGAAACTCATTGTGATGGCGATCGTGGGGTGGTCTGAGTGGAGACCTCCAGCAGGATCTGGTACAGTCCAGATAATTCTAGATAATTGAATTCCAGTTAATTAAAAAAAAAAAAGTCCCCACATTTCAGAGGGTTTTCTTAAACTTCTGTGGCATAATGGCACGTTTGGGGATGGAGCACAAAGTAAATATTTACATAAATAAGTGAATGTCCCTCTGTGGGAGAGGGGCAGGGTGAGCCTGTGAATTAATGATCAGCTTTTAATTTGTCCTTTCATTGGGATCAATGAAAATGTCAGAATGATTGAGGTTTATGTTCTCATGGGAAAGATGTGAGCCCAAGAGAAAGAGATCAGGCCTTTTTTTTAATATATTTTTTTCCATGAAGAAGATGTTTCCCTTCACCTCCAATAGCAGAAATGTGACAAGAGAAAGTGAAAGGGCAGCCTGAAATTTATCCCTCTGTGGGAACTGGTCTGAAGGTGGTGCTCCCTGAGAGTCAAGTTCTTTATCCTGCACTGCTGTGTTTCTGTGGGTGAATTTCTCAGGAAGCCTGGACAATGCTCAGGTCCCTTCAGAGTCTTGAAACTCACCATCCTTGGGATGGCAGCTCCTCTTGGCACAGGATTCAACCTTGCTAGTGTTGTCAGATGCCATTTTGCCAGCTGCAGACATGTGCTGTTTGCTCTCTCCAGTGCTGGGATGTTCAGGGCTGGATGTGTTTCAGGACACCAGGAGGACAGCGAGATACTCATGTTTCTGAAGATCCTGGTTTGAAAAGGCTGGATGCTGATGATGGATGTGAAAAGCTGACATTAATGTATTGGAGGCAAAACCAGCCTCCATGGCCAGATTTGAATCCTGATTACCAGGAGTACTGAGGTCTGATCCCCACAGCCACATCTAGTTCTGCAGGACAACATTAACCTTGCCTCTGCACAGGTTGTCACATTCCCCACTGTAGGACCAGAAGGATTAATGAGGTTTTCTCTGTAATGAAGCTTCTTGAGGACTTTCTTCAAGACCAAGTAGCCTAGTCAACTTCATACTTACAGCCATACATTCACAGCTAAAATGGGCACCTATATCCTTGTTTCAGCAAAAAAAAAAAAGGTATTTCTGAGCCTTGGCAATGCTTAGGCACAAGGAAGGTCCCTTTTTGCCTGCTCACTTGCTGCTCGTATCATTTCTGATCAGTAAGTCAAGTATTCAAGTGTGTGGTCAAGGGTTTAGCTGCCTACAGGAGAGACCCAGAGTGGAAACAGTGGCCTGAGACTGTAGACTCCTTTGTTCAATCCCTGTCTTGGTGGAGGCTCTCAAGCAGCCCCATGACAGGGACAACATGTCTGCAAACTGCCAGGCGTGCTTTGGCCTAATTAAATATTCATTGTGACAAAATGCCACAAACACAAGGGAGTTTTCAGCGATTGCTTCACCCCAGATAACAAACCTACTTTGGCTTGATCTGTAGGGGCTCCCACGATGCATTTCCTTCCTCTCTCCACACTCTCTGCTCACCTTGGTCAGCCTCTTGTTCCCTGTAATGAACAGGGCAAGGTCGAGAAGGGCTCTTTTATCTCGTGGCTGCGTTGTCTCAGTGTGTCAATACCCCCAAGTGCTTCTTTTTTTGTCTTGTGGGGGCCTGTTTATTAAATTCCACACTCTGCTCCGTGGACTCTGGCATTGAGTTGAGGTCTCCTCCAGGTGGGCCAGCTGCCAGACTGGACCTATGGCCTCCCTCTTCCTTCTGCGCATTGGCTCAGGCTGGGTTTTTGTCACAGAAAATTTGTCATTCCCAACACTCCCAGACATGAGCAATGCAACTGTGCTGCTGCCAGCAAGCACAGCCCTCAGTGGGAGCTTTTATGATAATATCACCTTGGCTATTGCCACTTATCCAGCCCCAAGGTGCCACCTCAGGAACTGACCTCACCACTGCCTGACTTGGAGCTCACAACACGTGGGGCACGGGGCACACACGTGTGCAGCACCAGTTATTGTAAGGCCTGAGCAGCCTGATGAGCTCATCTTGTGTGAAACCTCTCAACAGCCTGTCCCTGCATGTCTGAACCAACATCCTGTGTCAGGGACCACGAGCTTCCCCGGTGGTCTCAGCAGACACAGGTTTTAGCCAAAATAAGGGTCACTCTTACATGTACTGGGAAATAAAATTGGAAGGACTGAGGGCCAGGCTCCTGGCTTCAAGCTACATTCCTTTTCTCTTTTGAGATTAATATACCTTTCTTGTGGATAGCAGCAAACTGGATGTCTCATCTATCCTGCAGTCCAGCTTAATGGCCACTCCACATCCTGACCAGTTCTTTCTGATCCAGGGCAGATACAAGAAACCCCTGCTGTTAAGGAACAACTTAATCAGAGAGAAACTTTTCTACACACTCCTTGTTTTGCTTTCTTCTCATTCCCCCACCCCTCCAAGCAAGGGGTTTTATATCCCTGGTGACCTGCTAGGGCTTTTTTAGCTCCTTGCTTTCATTACCCTTGCGGAAGAGTTTGGCTTAGAAGGGACTGTTAAAGGTCATCTATTCCAACTCCCCTGCAATAAGCAGGGACATCTTCACCTAGATAATTGTTATTATTGAAATGTCCAGCCCTGCCTTGAACATGTGGCTTGTAGAGATGTACTAGTGCAGTGAAATGCATGGGAAAATTATGCAGTATGTCAAATTCAGGGCAGAAATCATTCAGTGAGCTGATTTTTAGTGGCTTTATTTCTTTAGTTTCCCAGCTGATTATTTAGCCATCTTCACCAGAAAGTTGTCTCAGTGAAATGAGAACTCACCCACATTCTGGATAAACTCATGGTTTGGGGATTTTTTTAGGTTTGAAAATGTCGGGTTGTCTCTGGTGGAGGATGTGTATGCGTGTTTTATTTTGTGTGTGTGACATCCCTGCATATGTTTTGGATTGGTTCAGGAGCTGAAATAGCAAAACAAGTTTTTCTTTATTCAAAAATGGAAATGAAATGATCAAACAGCTGAGACAAGAGCTATGTGTAATGCTTTATGTTTTACTGATTATTTAGTAGGTATCAATGGCAGTAATTATTATTAATATGACTATTTCTGCTGTTACTTTCCCCATCACTCCTGAGTCTTTGTATGTTTGTGAAACATTTGGATAGCTCATTGCTGTTTGTTTTCCACCCATTGAGGATGTTTTAAATTCTGCTGCGATCTGCCTGGAGGCTGTGGTAAGCCAAAGACAGTGGTTTGTGCAGTGCACTGGCAGAGCAGGAATCCAGATCTGTGCACAGAAGTGTTGCTGGGTGTGCTGCTTGTTCTTATCCTGCCTCTGTGGAAATGTGCATTTGACTGGTGATTAGCTACCAGGGAACATCCTTATGTCCTGTAGGTGATTATCTGGTCACAGGGGTGCTCTAATTTTTGGGCTAGGGATGCTAGGACTCAGGAATACAGCATAGCATGATTGGCAGGCTCTAGCAGAGGGAAACTGAGACCTAAGGGATGGTCGTTTGCAGGAGAGGGCAACTTCAGAGGAATTCCTGCAGGACAGAAGGCGTGGGTAAGTAAAGGAAGGGACCTGCATAAATCCGTGTCCTTTTGCAATTTCACCCATTAGAAGCTATGGAAATGCAGGGTGGAAATAATTTTAGGCAACTGGTTTTCTTGCAGCTACACAACTGAGTTATGAAAGGGGGAAAAGTGCCAAATCAAAAGTTTTCAGGCTCTATATTTTTGGATGGGTCTTTGCTGAGCTTTTTAGTGGATTTTTTTTCCCCCTGAATTTGGCACAGTTAGCATGACAGAAGCTAAGATGATACATATGTTTTATAACAGTAGCACACATTGTGAGTTTAAAATCAGTTTATCAATGTCTCTTCTCCTTTCTCTCTTTTCTTGTTCTATGTATTTTCTGTTGCTCTTCATGAAAAAGTTCTGCAGCCTCAGCTGAGGAACGGGATGTCATTTTGTTGAGGGAAGGGCGATGACATTTTGTTTGGAAGAGACTGACATTCTTGCAGTTTGGATGGCCGGGGGAAAATGGCAGTCAGACAGGGGTTTTTTTCCTGCACATCATTTCTCAAATTCTGGCTGTGATCAGAAGAGTATTCATTTAGAAGAAAATTAACTTTCAGAGAGGAATTACCATGGGTAAGTCCAATTAGGCGGAGCAGAATGCCTATCATGGGACATGGCATATGTAGATGTAATGGAGACTCTGAAAAATGTTAACTTCAGCTTCCCCAGAGGTGCTGACCACTGCAGATGTGTTGACTGGATGTACCATGGGGGCAGAAAATCTACATACATTGAAATCTTCAAACATCCCACAGCTAAAGATTCAGGATATCCTCTATTTCTGCATTAGATATATCAGAGTAAGGTCTAACACTGCAGATATGGGAAGGTTGTCCCACATGTAGGTCTTGCTTTAGCTTCTTAAAAGCGAACATTTTCCCAGCATCTCTCCATGAGGCATAAACCTGGGAGGGCACCACTCTGTTTTGGCATGTTGGCAAGCTTGGGGGTGGGATTAAAAAGGATACAGCTCTGGTTTAGGTTGCTGGTTGATGCTTGCTTGGTATTGTTCTACTGACTTCCATGAAGCTAAGCTGAATTACATCTGCTGAAACCAAATCCATCTAATTTTTTCCCCTTGCTTCTTATGTTCAGGCTTGATGTATTATGTCTGGAAGCAAACAGTTAGAATAAGATGCATTTGTTAGATTGTGTCTTTTCATTATCCAGACAGAAGGAAGAGGCAGTTGACAAAGTTTCAGCAGACGGTGCATAGTTGTTGTTTATGTTAAACAAAACGAGAATGTGCAGCATTCGGGGGTATAAACAGCATGACAGCAATAAGCATAAAACATAAGATTGGAAGCAGATTTCACTTTCAGGCCTTGGGGAGCAGATGGATCTGAGATCATTGTGCATTTGTGTACTACTCTGAGACCTATAGAAACTCATTTATTCCCCGTGTCTATGTGTTTTACAGGAGTCAAATGTAGCACGGCTACAAATGGATGCAGCTCCATTGAACATAATGGGCTGGACCCAAGCACCTATATCTGTCTCTTAGACTGCTTCAGGAATGCTAAAAGGATGGAGAGCTGCTTTAGTCTTGCAATCAGAGATTGCCTTGTCATCTTAATGTTCAGGTGGCATAAAGATGAGGCAGCCCCTATTTGCATCTCCTCTGTGCACAAGCTGGAGGGAGCTGAATGCGAGAGGAGTCACAGCTGGTGGGGGTTAGACTTGCTGAACTAGCACAGAAGCCGGTTTCCTCCCCATGCCTTATCTGTATGATACATCGATATAGAAGATGGCTTAAAACTTTCCCCTTGATTGTTGTTTTCTTAACTCTCAACCCCCAAACTCCCATCCCAGACCTTGCAGCAGGGTAAGCACAGCTGGAAGAGGAAATGTGACTCAAACAAGGGAGTTGCATCTGGTTGCATCTCTGTGGTTCAGGACTGATGCTGTAAGATAGAGGAGAAAACAAGCCCACCCCCTGTGCAATGGTGGAGACAAAGTCATAATTTCTCAGTTTCAGTGGGCCAACTGGATCAGTTCAAAAGCCTCACTGATTTGGTACTTACGGAGGCAGGACCACACAGGGCCTATTATTTATGGCCCTGATTCCCTGGCAGATCCATGTAATTGAAGTGAAGGACATAATGAGGGATTTCAGGCCCAAGCAGAGACTATCCAAGCAGGTGGGAAAGTGACAGGCCAGCATCCAGCCTTCAGAGCACAGACCAAAGCAAAGCTGTTTTAAATAGTAAAAATGGCCCTAATCCCCCGGCAGGACAGAGAGATGCAGATTGGTAAAGGGAAGAAAGGGAAAAAAATAGTAACTACATCAAGAGTGTGCATGTGAGAGTCCCTTTCAGGATGCATTAATGGGATGCACTGAATAGGAAGAAGAGACCCTGGAGTGTGTTTAAAACTGATTCCTGTTGTAATATGAACCACTGTAAATGAAGTGCTGCACAAAAGAAATAATAAAAATATATCACTGTAGTCAGTATCACTGTCTGTGTCAGTGTTTAACCACGTCAGGGCTCATCATTAACTAAGAGGCAGAATAACACAAGTAAACGAGATGGCAGCTGGGAGGAAGAACATAAGGACAACGACAGGACCCCAGTGACGTTTCTCCTGCCGCTGCTCCAAGAAATGGGAACCCAGGAGGGAGAGAAATCCCACCCGCCGTGCACAGCTCTGCAGACACCTCCAACGACGGCGTGGGTATGTGCTCACCTCCTCTGTCACCAGCTCTCCCGCAACAATTTGCCTGGAACAGCCACTCGCCTCCAAGTGAGGAGTTTTAATAAATGATCATCGCGTGCAGGCCGTGCATGTGTGCGAGAGAGGATGGGGACGGGTATTTTTAAACGCGAAAACTCCCACCAGCCGCAGTCTGAACACGGACTGTACGATCCTCAAGGGAAGGAGAAAAATCTGCTGGTTTCCTCCAGAGTCGGACCATTTGCTGCAGATCGGGTTGTTGATCTGAGAAGAGTTACAGAAATGCAGTCCACGGTGGTTAGTAATTTCAGGGCGGTGTTAATTTTAGGATGGCCTGTTAGAGGTCCGGTCCCAGGAGAGGTGTTTTGCACTTTCTGGAGATCAGAACATTTCTAGATGCTTCAGGCTGGATTGCCCTGACTCCAGCAGTTGAAAACGTAAATCTATATGAGCGGGTTTCCAACACCAGTTGTAAATAATATGTGCAATCCTTAGGAGAAGAGTGAAATTCTGCCTTCACCAGGTGTTAAATAGTACATGTACCACTGACTTCAGCAGGGTGAGGACTTCCCTGGACTGCCTGACTCTGTCCCCTTGGCTGTGGTCCCCAGCTAGGATCTGAAGCCATGCCACATCCAGAGCAGCATACCCAGTCTCTTAATGTTACATCTCAGGCCAGTCAAATTTATCCACCCATTGTATCCTAAGTGTCTCACTTTTCAGTGTTTAGTACCTTGCCTGATGTAAGCTTTAGTCATGCTGAAGAAAGCAGCTTTATTGAATTTGGCTGTAAGTTAGCATTGACTGGACAGACTGTATCAATTCAGAATGGGTTATTACCATCCCTTTTGCCGGTTATCTGGAGCTCGAATATCCTAAATAACATGACCTGATGATGTCAGTGTCTCAGGGTCAATAACTGGTCATCAGTATGAGATCTGCTGTCTCTTCCTTCTCTTCTTTTTTAGCATGGGAGGATATGTGCATGACTGTGCAACCTTTACGTTGAAGGCCATTGCACAGAAGTCAGTGAGGATGCACTACAGCAAACACAAGCTGGACCACTGGTCCCCAGGGCTGGGCTTTGGTTGCCTGACAGCCTCCACCATGAGGCTGCTGCCTTTGACTCTCCAGTGCTGCTTCAAGAGCAGCTCGAGCTGCATTTGGATTCTTCATGTTTGATTCTTTCAGGCAGTTAGTTGGTGATTGGTAATTTCAGAATGGGAAAGCAGGAGGTGAGATGAGGAAATATGTACTATAGTCTCTTGAACCTCTCCAGTGAGCTCGGTAGGATGGAGGATGATGAGAGCAGGAGGAAAGTTATGGGAAAGAAAGGGGAGAACAGACAGAAGTACAGACTTTATGAAAACATGCCATATAGGTTTAAGCTAAACACCCTGGCCTCTCATGGCCTCTGGGGAATTATTATGACAGCTAGAGGATGGCTGTGTATGACAAAGGATTTTAAAAATGAGCTATGGAGAAAGCCTTCCCTGTGCCCTCAGACTGACCTGCCATCCCCAACCCTCATGGCTGGTGATACCCTTCATTTCTGCACGTCCCATGGGAATACCTGCATTCCTTCAGCAGCAGACAGAGTCCTGGGCTGGCAAGGCAGGTTTTAAGTCAGCTTCTCAAAGCGACATGGCTGTCATCTCTGTGTGTGTGTGTGTATGTGTTAGAGCAGCACTTCATCCCAACACTGGAGGACTGCTCAGAGATCCCAGGTGGCCAATGTTTCCAGCTCTAAGCTTTTCCAAATCCAGCCAAATAGAAAGGAAGAGACAAAAAATGGTTCTGCATCATTTCTGCTGAGGAGGCCCTTCATGACAAGCACAAATACAGAAGTTGCTTTGACTCCTGGACAGAAAAACTCCGGAATCTAAAGGATGTTTGAGGACAGATTTTCAGAGGTTGGAACGTACATACTGACTGTAAAATTACTTCATTGTGCCTGGCTGTGCATGTTAAATCCATATTTGCCTGTGCAAACAGGGTGCTTATGCATGCAGTTAGATGTTTTGCAGACACAGGGGCGAAGGCGAGTTCAAATCCTGGATTTCTCCATCTTTATGACTGTACTTAGCAGTGCTCTCCCCTGGCCAGGAACGCTTCCCTGGGACCTATGTTTGTGAGGAAGAGCTCATGCCACATCTCCTGATGGAAAAGCTCTAAGCTCATAGCTTACTTTCAGATAGACCATTTTAATTGGGATGGTTCCCAAAGCAATGAATAATAAGCCTTGTGTTTTAATTTACCCCAGAGGAAAGGCACACGGTGGGAAGGTGCCTTCTGTGTGATTTCTCACTCCCCAGTTGATGCTGCAACTTCAGCTCCCAGTGTCAGCAGGTAAAAGCTCAGGGTGGCTCTTTAGAAAATGGTCAAAGTTACCTTCACTTCTGCCTAGGGGCAAAGCTCAGGGCTGGTGTCTTCATTGTGAGACAATGCTTAGACTCATGGGCTCTTTCAACTCAGTACTCCTGACTCTTCCAGCTTAAGTCCATACCACTAGTGGGAGGTGGCTTAAGTTCAACACCTCCATGGTTCTTAGGGAGAGCTGAGCTTGGTTTTCCTTTGCCCAGCCTGCATGGATGGAGTTTTGGGTTCACACCCTTCCCCTGCCAGAGCCTCCTATAGCAGAGCTCAGTTACATGACTTCATTGACACCAGACCAGTGCAGGGACAACCTGGATTGAGGGTGAGTTCAGAAGTGGTGGAGCTGGACCAGCATGGGGAGAACAGAGCTATATCAGTCATGATACCACATTCAGAATGTTGTCTCTGTCTGTTCACATGAAAACTGACTGGGCTTTCTGTGTATGGGGAATTAGCGCCACAAAAGCTTCTGGTCAGACCGTGGTGTCTAGAGGCAGAGAGGAATCGTGCTCCTCTTAGGGAGATAATAAAGGCCTAAATATCCACAGGCTTTAGAAAATAACTCAGAGTAAATCGTGGTCCTAATCCTGCCTCTCCCGTGACACTCCTACCTCCCTCAAGATCTTTGTCTCCTGCTTGGCTGTCCGATGCAGCTCAGCGAGGAAGCTCGTGGTAGTTAATAATAGTGGCTCGGGGATAGAGATTACAAGCAGGGCAACGTAAGTAAGACATTTATTTTCAACAAATGGGATAAGGTGTCTGCTCTGCCATGTTTGCATTTGGCATTCGTGGAAATTTAAGGCTTGATATTTGGTGTCAGGCGCGCCCATAACAATGTGGATTCATCACGGCCCTAATCATAGCTCATGGGCAGCTCACGTGGGGTAGCATGGCTTATTTATAGGTAATATTTATAAACAGACCCTCAATCTTCCCAGGAAAAGGTCTCTCAAAGCGAGACACATTATGCTGATTACTTTGAGAGCCATCACAGGGAGCACTACTGTCCAAACCCTGTTCCCCTCCCAGTCAGACCATGCAGCATCACTCCCCTGCAGCAGGAAAGGACCAGTCAGTCTCCCCATCCCACCCCAAACCTGTTATGCAGCTCCCACAAACTGATTTGCTGCACTTTCTGGTGTCTTCCAGGGGAAAGGGGATGTCTGTGTGAAAATAGTGATTTCCCAATGCCACTGATTGCATGTGACAAGCATGCAGTTGTATCTCAATAGGCCTCTGCAGCGTTCAGCCACAATCATGTGCCTTAATCACCTGACTGTATAAATGGGTTTCCCTTGACAAGATTCGATCCCTTCGGGCCCCTTGACTAATTACCTGCTATTGTGAGAGGCCCTCCTTGTTGGGAAAAACAGCTCTTGTCCCCCAGCAATAGCAAAATAGAGAAATAAACACAAAAGTCTGGAGATCAGAGTGGGCTCATTTACTCTCCATATTTAGTGTCACAAAAAAAGGGACATTAATTATGTTCTTCTTTCATGACAAAAGTAGCTTTTGCAAAGAGTTTTGCTTGTTTGTTCTCTTTTTTAAACAAGGGTACCTGTACTTTTGTCTTCCTAATCACTCTGTAGCACACAGCAGCCTTGCAAGGAGGAACTGGCAAGAAACCATGTCACCCAGCTCAGTAGGCGTGGGTTCCTCAGTGTTCTGCAAAACAGAGAGCAGAGCTCCCTGTCCCTTGTAGAACCGCTGGATCAGAGCTGCAACTTGCTATGAACATAGAGGAGCTGCCTGGCAGCTTTCCTGCACGTACACGGAGGTAAGAGCTGGCCAGAGAGTGCAGGGCAGGTAGGAGTCAGGCCAAAGAAATGATGCAATACCTGAGCCCTGAAGGGAAAGGCTTTGTGTCTGCTCCTAACTCTGAGTGCTCGTAGGCATCACTCTCTGTTTACATGGATGTCAGTGATGTACAAAATGCATTTGAGAAGGTAACTCGAGTTGCCCAAGCAGAGACTTGGCATCTCTTCAGAAGAAGCCATCAAGTCTGTGGTGCACGTTGAGACCTCTAGTTTATTCTGCCAGGTTTGCCCCATTCATTTCTGGGTACATGGATATGGAAATGGTAGGTGACAGAACACATGGCTCCTTGATCCTGCCGAGTGGTGGAGAAGGTGTTGAGATGCCAGAGTGTTGATGTCCTGCATCTGGGTGCTGGTTGATTTACAGTCCCTGTCAGAGTGAAGTTACCTACAAACTTTAACAGGCCAGGTTCAACTTCTTATTTTGTATTTTAAATTTTTTCCTTTTTTTTTTTTTTCTGAATATGCAGAAGACAGCCCCAAATCATCCTAAATTAACCTCTCTTCTGACATGCTGTCTCACACTTCTTGGTGTCAAATTCTTTTTTAGGCAGTGCTAGAAATCAGAAAGACGAAAAGATGGGAGACGTCTGACCTGTGTCTTTTCTTGGAGCATCACATGGTCGTGGATCACAAGCTGGTATAAGCCAGTTCATGTGGTGTCAGTCACTCTGTACCAACCTGGAACTGCCCTGGGATGAGCAGAAAGTCTTCTTCTGCCTTTCTTGGGGAGAAGAGGCCTCTTTGTTATTTTCTAGTAGGGATGGTCTATTTATAACAGATAATCCCCTGAGAAAATGATCAGGAACAGCCTAAGGTCATTTTCTATTCTGACAATTTTTTGCTGCTTTATGCTCCACCTGGGGTAATGAAGCTGCTGTAGGCTTAGGAAGCAAAGCTGAAATCCAGATGAAATTGGCCCTTAGGAACATGCACTGATGTAGTGGTCCAAGGTTTCTGTCCTGGCTCACTTTGTGCAGCAAAAACTCAGGAGAAAGTTGCCTCTTCCGGTGTTCCCTTTGAAGGCACACAGTGGATCTGTGCTTTGAAAATGCAGTTTCTCCTCCACTTCTATTATGATTTGATCGTAATGGGAATCTTCCAAAGAAATTACCACTGAAGAAACACCCACCTCTCAAAAGCAAGTTCTTTCCAGAAACAAATATACTTCAGTGAGATATAAAGGGTGAGTTTTTCAAGGTAAGGATGATAGAAAAAAGAAAGGGATGTGTGGATACTGACTCCTGCCAACTAAGAAATAATACATGTAAAACATTTGGCTTAGAAGTGCAAGGGTTACATTCAAGACCCTGTACAGAGTTGTGAGGTGTCACAAGCTCAGTATCCTAACCTCTGGCTTTTTCAGGAGTTTGATGAAGCAGAGCAAGTCAGTCAGCCAGCATTTCTTTGGTCTGTCTGACTTTTAAACAACCCCCTGCCTCATCATTCAGTGCAGGCAGCTGGTTCCCAAGTTAAATGTTTGTATTTTCACCAGCCTGAGCATGGGGTCATCACTGTGTCTGCTTATCAGTGAGTTGCACTTGGAAAGGCCACCCTTCTGCAGCTCTGCTTCTAAGCAATCTTGCGTAGCCCTACTCTGGAAGAGAGATTTATCCTCCACGGATACCGCTGGAGATACTCTTCGCAACTGGCCTTGACTGGTGTCCATAAAGCAATGCACACCTGGTCCAAACTGTGGGTCAGGGTTGCCTTCCCTCGCTCCTGATCTGCAGGTTCATTTCTGAGCACCACAGTGATCCGTGTGTCTGCAGGGTGAGAGGTTCTGCACCAGCAGAGAGGGCATGAGCCTCATTATTCCCCACAATGGAGACCTTCCCTGCCCTTGGCTCCTCACACCCCTACAGCTGGGAAGCAGTACCAATATCTCTCTCTTGGAGCCTTCTGGATGGACTTCAAGGTTTCTTTCTGTGCGTGTTTAATTTCTTGCTGCCCAAGTTAATTTCCTCACTTGTAATTTTTTTTTCTACTGAGTTTAGTGAAGTTTTCCCAAGACTCCTAATCTTGATGACCTTTCAAAGAAGAAATACAAGTCAGCTTCTTTCCCCAGGCATTTTTTCCTAATTTCTTACAGCTCTGTTGACAACACATTCCCACCTCCCTCTAATTTCCTCTGCATATGATGACGCCTCTCTCAGCCCTAGAGAGACTAATCAATATCAGGAGGAAAACCAGCCTTTTTGGCTGCTTGCAGGGGAAGCAGTTTGTCTTGTTTAAGGAAACTCTGGAAAGGGTCTGTGAGACAAAAACCAGAGTGAATTACGAGCTCTCATGAGCTAACAATTCACATGTCTACTGGTTTTCCTTATGCCGATGCTTTCAAAGTCTGTGTGAGCTACTAGAATCCCCATTGGGGTTGCCTCTCACTCAACTGCTGAGATTCCTGTGGAGGACCATCACAGGACTTTTTTTTTTTTCTTTTGCACTATGATATAATTATGATTTTTGAAGTCAGACAAAGTAGAAGGCATTTGGAGATGACCAGCTGAGAGAAGAGCTGAAGTTCAGGTCTCCAGGCATATCTTCCTCTTGAAATCAGCCTTAAAGAACCAGCCTAAATGACTTGCCAAGGGTTACTCTGGATATCTGTGGCAGTGAAAATTGAACTCTGGTCTCCCCAGTTCCAAGTTAGTGCCCTAAACATCATCATCATCAGGTTTATCATCAGTCTTTTCTGTAGGAATTGGAGAGAGGAGAGATAGAGATTTCCAAGAAAAAAGCCCCTCTCTTCTTCAAATCTCTTTAAAGGCTGTGGAGCTACATCTTTTTTTTTGTGCAATGGGACCAATATTAGCAGGGAGAAAATAATATTAACCTTCAGCTCAGGTTGGTCTGCAATCAGAACAGCCTTTCCCCAGTCCCCCCCTTTCTTCTTCCCCTTCCATACTGAGGACATTTAAAGAACAACAGAGACTCAAAGGCTGGTCACAGGGTCTGGATTTCTGGCACAGCTTGAGCTACCGCAGAGGAGGAACATCTCTGTATTCAGATGACTCGCTGACTCCGTCATAGCCCTGATAAAGCATCATTTAGGCCAGTTATTTCTAATGACATATTCCAGTGCAATGGAGATTCCTGTGTACACTAATTTGCTTTGAGGATTGCATCATCCCGACGGAAGTGTAGCCAGAGAGATTTAAAACAAAAGCGGTCTGTCTCCAGGCTGAGCCGTGGTACTTGGCAGCAACACTACTCTCCACTGAGCCCAACGTGCTGTTTTAGCATACTGCTGCCCTCTCTGTAATGTCACACTGGACGGATGGCATTTCTGGTCTCCCGATCCTTAAAAGATACTGGATGAGCTATTCAAGCCACCAGTGTCCTTGAATGAGGTTATTAGTCCACATGGGGCCTTGTACTGTTATCAGGATTTCAGGGGAGATGTTCAGGAAGCAAAATGTTGAAATAGAACCTCTTATTATGGAAGCAAAAACCATTGAAAAATAGTGATAAATTCGTTACTGGGCTGGTATATTTATCCCTGTTACTGTTTCCATAGCATATTAAATAGGGTCTTAAATTAATAGGTGAATTGAGAGGGTTAGATGTCCAAAATGGAGAAAGAATTTCCTTGCCCACCTCAAGGATTCACACAGTGAAAACAATCCCGAGGCACTAATTTTCAACCCCAAAAGCTGACATATATCCCTCACTGCCTGGAGGGACAGCTCTGGGTATTGACTTTACGATGGGAAGAGCTAGTGAAGTGCAGAAGATACATTCTGGGTGTCTGTGGAAAAGCAGAAAACTGGACAGTCAGCCCTAGTAATGCTCACAAAAAAATGTGAATAAACAACGCTGGTGAATTCCTACCCTTTGTTGAAGGTCCTGAGAGAATTGTGCTGAAGGTTTGGAGTGCAGGTGCTTCATCTTCTTCTTCTTCCTCTATAAGGCCCTGAAATGCCAAGGGAGGAGCAGTTAACTTTTTCTCCATCCATTTATAACAGCATCTTGATGGATGCTTGGCTCTTAGGTGCAGGGTGAACACATCAACTCTACTGTAGGAAATGTGAGCTGTGGCTGCACATGTGTAGCATCCAGAGAGTTGATTTTCCTTTTCTGCTGGTGTGAGTGACGAGTAGAAGGAAAAGGAACACCTTGAGCTAAATGACAACAAGATATTTTTCTTCTGAAAAAGATCACAACTTGTGACCTTGTTGTGTGAAAGATCACAACTTGTGATCTTAGTTGCATGAAATCACAACTAATGGAACAATTGCCTGTCATACTTCAAGGAGCATCTGGACAGCACTCTTAGTTACATGGTTTAGTTTTAGATAGTCCTGTGAAGAGCAGGGAGCTAGACTTGATGATTCTTACGGATTCCTTTTAGCATCAGATAGTCTATGATTCTATGATTGTCTTAAAAAAAATCATAGAAGAACTCAAACATTGGTCAAAAAAAAAAAGAGAAAAAAAGTATCTTAGTTTTATCATTTCACCATAAAAATCAGAAAGATTTACGGTGAAACTTAATAGGACATGGATAAAGAAAGAAGAAACACTACTTGATAAATTTTACCCTGTTTTAGGACTGATACATGGAAAGTTCTCGTTATGTATACTCCTGATATTGGTGGTCCTGTGATGGGGATGTGAAAGGCTAAAATGTTCCTAGGATTTGTTAGCACAATCTTCTTTGTTTGGTTCTCTCCTTTGGAAGAAGGGGAACTCCTAGAAACTTGGCCAGAAAACAGGTGACAAGATGCCCTGTAATGGACAACCTCCCTTGGTTTTCCTGGTACATCCATGCTTGCTGTCCTAGCATGGGTAAACTTGTCAAAAAGTGACTCTTTATATAATTGCTGTTGCAATTATATTATGTCTTCCCTCCCTCCCACTTAATAAGTGATTAATTAAGTGGAATAAAAGTTATGCCTGGTATTTAAATGTTGTGCCTGCATTATCTTCATAGTTCATTATCCATTCCTATGGAGATCAAAAAGCTTGAATCTGACTCCAAGGAATACCTCCATTGAAAAATGTAGTCTTTTAGTTGTGCAGATCTGCTAAGTACCTGCCACCAGAGGTTCATCTGCCCACTCCCTCAGCTGGGGGCAGCTTCTCCCTCTGCAGCTCAGCATCGCATGGGAGCTGCCTGGTGGATTTATGCTTGGGTTCAAAGGGGATACAGTGGGATAACTGGTCAATTAAAAGAAGGACTCATTTAGTCTGCTTTAGATATGCTTTCTATGGCAAAGTTTAGAGGTGCTTAAGTTTAACGTTGGCAATTGTGACTGCCTTTTATATTCACTGGAAAAATCACTCCAGGATCCTTTTAAATTTTCTCAGTGGAGAAAAATGACCCTTTCTAGAGGACGGTTCTTCTGACCTCTCTTAGATGCTTATTTTAGGATGAGATCACTTCCCGTCTTGACGTTGGCTGTAAATGAGGCCAAGGGGTGAATATATCTCAGTTAGACATTTGGATACTTAAATTAGGGTAGATGGGCTGCACCCTGCTGTGTTTCTTCATATTAATTGGACCACAGGACTCCCCTGCCCCATCTAGAGGGTGAGTGGTCTCTTGGCCTTCTCAGCAGGTTTGGTTCCTGAGCTCAAGCTCTGGACACATTCTTGTTCATAGGATCATCGAGTCACAGAATGGTTTGGGTTGGAAGGGACCTTAAAGATCATTTTATTCCAATCCCCTTGCTATGGGCAGGAACACCTTCCACTAGACCAGGTTGCTCAAAGCCCCATCCAACCTGGCCTTGTTCCCGATACGTGAGCCGTAGGACATCCAAAACTGAGGATGAGTTTGCAAGGTGGATGGCAGGCAGAGGAGAGACCCTCCCTCTTCTATTTATTTGGAGATGGAGTACATTTCATATAACCTTATTGGAGAGCAATCAAATGGAGTTCATGGGGGTTCCTTTACAGAGTAAGCCTTCAGAGCAGCTCCCACACCCCACAAGAGTCTGGCTGAGCTGGGAATACAGTCTGGGAGGCTTCAGTCTCTCTTCTGCTCTGTAGTACACACTTCAAGCAAAAGGGAACGTGCTCTTCACCTGCAAGAGTGAGAGAAGCCAAGGGGAAGGCAGGAGCTCAGCGTGTTAACAGGCTGCATGCCTTTGTTACTGAGGGAAAAGAAAACCTCTTTGCACCTACTATTCCTTTCTGTGCCTGTTTATGTGTTTCCACAACACAAGTAGTGTTCAGAGTTCACTTCATCTGACTTTTGTTTTTTAAATCTCTGTTGTGCTATTAGCTGGAGCATATTAACCCCTAGGTGCTTAGGTTTTTAAATGTACAAGAGATGCCACAGGGAGGAAGAAGGAAAAAGAAAATATCTAATCCTGCTTAAAAAAGGGCCAGAAGGTGAAATAGCAGATTAATCACTCTTAACACAATTTGCTGTCACCTTCACCACAAGGTCCCTTTGCTCTCATACCCAAAATTAAGAGACAAACTCAACTAAGATGCTGCAATTCAAAAAACTTGCATGCACACACAACTAAATCGGTGCCAAACCATTCCCTGTGGTACAATTGTTGGAAGCACAAACCATTTTTAAACTGATACCAGAAATGAACTTTTATTTTCCGTCATATTTACTGTAAATTAGAAATTACTCAGTAAAATGCAATCTGTTAGGCAAAATGCATCCTGTCACTTTCAATTAACCAGCTAAAAGGTTGTTAATGAATAAATATTGACTTTTAGAGGAAATGCTTCTTAACCAGCTGCAGATCCATGTGCATGATATTTGACAAATGATCAATATGGAGCTGGTACACTCCTGCTAACCTAGAGGTAACTGTTCAAAATGCCTTGGCACAGCATTAAATGACAAGTTGCACGGTGGCACAGATGTAGGGGCAGAGTAAAGAGATGCTGAGATATTACAGCACTGCCTTACATGGATGACTCCAAATCTAGAGCCACTTCTAAAACTAAGCACTCAAGAGTGTAAACTTGGAGACAGAAATCAGCCTTTTAAGCACCCCTGCAACTTTAATCTGTTTTTTTTCAAAGCCTTGAACACTAAAAAGAGCAGACACAGCTCAGCCCCTATACAAGTTAGTCCTTTTTATTAGATACCAAAAATGTGCATGTAGGTGCTGTCCAGAGTGACTCTTTAGGCTTTTAACAGTTTGTCTGACAACTGTGTCTGGAAAAATATCCAAGGATGACACTTCAGGTCTTTGCTGTCACATGTGTACAGTGACACACACTTGGCTCTTTGCTAATCCAGAAAAATCCTTGAGCCAAATGCCATTGTGGGACATTGAGTCTTAAAATCCATCAGAATTAATTGGGTTAAAACAACTGTGAGAATGGAAGAGCCAGGCAGAAAGGAAGATCTCATGGTAAAGGAGCATGGCTGGGGTTCTAATCCTGTCCCCAGGCTGCAGTTTCTGGGCTGGTCGTATAGTTGTTCTAGTTCTCATCTGTATGTGAAAAAGACATGTTAGTGGGACTGTTTAGCTGAGGGCTGTGAGTGGAAGGGTTCCTGCTAAATCATAATCCCCTGAATCCCAAGTATGGGATTAATTAATTTTCCAGCGTCTTCAGTCACTTCATTAGTAATGGCTGATATTCCATGCCACGAGAAGTTGTCCACAGCAGGGACTACAAAACATGGCTTGGAATCACATGGCTTTTCTGTAGGGATTAAAGCCATCCCTGTGACCCATTTGGAAGCATGGTTTGGGGAGAGATGGGGATGGGGAAAGGCTTCCATGCTATGGGAGGTTATTGAAGCTACTTGTAATGACCAGGGCTGTCAAGGAAACACTGTTACAGTCTTTGTTTTTTCTTCTATGTCATTTATGCATGAAAATAAAGGTTTATTGATTACGTGCTTCAGCACTTCCAGGTGTTCCTATGCTAAAAACCTACTTTTCAACCCATCTTTTCTAAAAGTAGACAGTGTAAAACATGACAGCTGCCACTGGGCATTGTCTGGGAGTTTAAAGAGTTAAGTGTTTTTCCCATGTTGGTATTTCAAGTGTTTTTCTTGCTTGAATGGAAACAATTGTCTCTGGCTCCCTGGGCTGAAGATGATCAAGATTATGAAGTTCATAGATGCTTTGCTGCTTAGGCATCTAAATGGAAATGAGTCCATCAGCTGGGACTCCTCAGGAGACCATCAGCAAGATTACTGTCTGAACTCAGCCCGTTGCCACAGAGGTTAAAAAAGGCCTTGTGGAGGTGTGTGAGTCCTGTCTCAGATGGGCAGGACTGTCTATGCTAAACATCCTGCTGATCCTGCTGATGTGGTGGGTTTGATTCGTTTTGCTGTGTAAGGGCTCAAAATTTATTTCAGATGCCCTTGTGGTACTTGTGACCCTGCAGGAACAGAGGGCTATACCATCTATGTTTGCTCCTTTCTTTCTGCCTGTCCTGGTTACCTGGTTTAGTTTTTCCTTTGACCAGAACACCATGGCCTGATGTGTACAGGCTGATTCAATAATTGGACCACCTTTGGGATCTAACTGGCATCCAAGGGCATGTTAGTGAGGTGCTGTGCCCAATCTAACAAACCCCATTTATCAGCAGGATTATTTCACACACTTGTGATGGTCCAGCTCTGGCTTCTGGCCCTGAGGTGGCTCATTCAGTGCCCACCAGAGGATTTTTGATATATGTCCTTGTTCATATTGAAGGCAGGACATTAGAGACCTTTTTCCTGAGGAGGACATTGGGATATAACTCTATGATTTTGATAGGCTGGGAACTCAGAGCGTAGGTGAGTGTTTTGAGGCTCTTTGTAAAAATTATAATAGAGTTTTGTCGTTCACTGAAAGGAGTGCACTCATATGGATCAGATTTTTGTGCAAAGTCAAGTGAAAGGGACCCTGCCTTCAATGTGTGTCACTGTGTTTTTCTCCAGCTCTGTACACAGCAAGAACTTGTGTGCAGTGACGCTCTCTCTCTCCAATTACTTTAATTTCTGTGTCTCAGGTGCAGCCAGATTCCTCTCATTTTCTCATTTGGGTGCTAAGTAATGCAGCACAAATTATGAGAATTTGGACATTTGGTGTACCAACAACAGTAAAAGCTAACAGCATTTCAGAGGGACCAATAAAGTTGAGATAAGAACTGCTGGGCTTTTCTCTTCTTCATTGGCAGTTAAATGGGATTTGTATTATCTCACTGTTTGCTCTGATGTTATATGGAACCTGTCAAAGCCTCATAGTCTTGCTGCATACTGCTCCACTAGAAAGAGAAGACTCTGTAAATTAGAGACCCTTTTGCTACTGAAAGGTGTGTAAAACTATTCCATCTAATTAATGGTCCCCCTTATCATAGGTGATAGTGGAAATGCAGAAGATTAGCAAGGTCAGATGAGTTTGGGATATCAGGCCAAATCTGTAAATCTTCTGAGCTTGCTGTATTCTCACCATTATCCCAAGACCTGCCGCAACCTACATCCTCCTCTGGAGTGCTCCACCTCAAGTTCATCTTCTCCTCCAAAGTCCCCCATTTTGGGAGCTTGCTGGCCAAAGCTACCCAAACTGCAATAATCCAAAGTATGCTATAGAGGATGTGATTTATGGGATGGTAAGTCTTGTGAATCTCTGCAGGACATGCTGCTCATCCTGTGCCAAAATCCTCATCACGCTGGTGTTGCTATCAACTAAAGGTCATAACATTACTACTTAATATTTACGTTGCAGAATAAGTCAGGAACAATTGGGCCACGTTGTGTTATATACAGTACAAATAAGTGAAATCACAAGAGTCCCAGGGAATTTATAAGATGTGTAGAACGTGTAAGGTATGACAAAGGTTGATGGCCTGGGAGAACCTCCATGCCAAACTGTGACATTTTCCCATCTCTGGGCTCTCTCCTCAGCTCCCTACACCAGCAGAGCAAGCTTAAGGAATTTTTGAGTAACTTTTAAGGGAATAAAAGTTACTGTATGAGAATTTGTGTGGGAAATGAGGAGACAGCTCTGGTTCTGGACCAAAACAGAAGGATCCTATAAGATAAGATATATTAAAGACCATTTAAAGAAAATACCAAAGGGGTGAAGGGCAAAGTATCCTGTGATTACTCCTAGATGTTGTCTGCCTTTATCTAGCCTACTCCTGTCTTGAGTATTGCTCTCCTACCATTGCAATCTCACCTGAGCCAAGATCCCTTAGGTCGTTGCATGAAGATAACCAGTGTCCCACAAACTCTGGTGATGTCCAAATCTACATGCAGCTGGGCTTGTCAGCACTTCATGGCTCCTCACAGCTGGGAAGAAGGCAGCAACTTGCACCCTGGACCCAGCTCTGGGAGTTGAAGGGAAAAGTGGGAGACATGTTTTGAGTTGGATCTTACTGGAACCAGGTGGAGGTGTGTGGAACCAGGTTGAGGTCTGTGCAGTGCTGCTTAGTCTTGCTTAATTAACACCATTTGGGGGAATGGGGGAAGGACATGTCTGATTTTGGACTGGAATAAAAGGTAATTTTTGAGCTGGTAAACAACGTGTGGAAGGAGAAAGAGGCTGAGATTCACATTCACAGTCCCCAGTGGAGAACACATTGCAGGACTGAGGATTAGAGGCAATCCATTCCTTGTGCTCACAGCAGGAAAGGATAGTAGACTTGTCATCCTCTCAGGAGTTTCTTTTCCGACATGCTCTGAAATAAGATAGTGATTAAATTTCTTCCCTGGGAGCTTGCCTTTCTGGGACAAATGAAACAAGGAAAGGAAACATGTAAACAAATATTAAACAGACAGAGCAGCCTCCCACATTTCCTCAGGCTTTGGGCTGTTGCTTGGCTTGCCTTCTGAGGGAGGTATATGTGCCTGTGTTTCTGTGTTTGCTCCTGCTTGTGTTAACCTCTCTGCAGCCTCCCTCCATCCTTATCTCTGCACCCATCACTGCTTCTCCTTGTATCTGAGCCCTACAATGAATTAAAAATTTTGAAGTTGGAGTGGGACTTTTGCTGTTAAGAATTACTCTGCAAATGGATTTGGAGATGATGTTTGATTATTCAGAACAGATTTGGAGTACATGCAGGGGTTGGGCAGTGAGTGTCCTGCAAAGGACACAATCAAGGGAGCTGCTGAGAGGTGTTTTGTTACCCAAAGCCAGCCTAGAGGTGCAGGCAAAACTGTGCCTATTAAGCATTACAGATGCATCTTAACTGCATTGAGCTGCACCTCCCAAGTATGTTCTCTTGCATTATATCAAGAGCTGACATAACATGAGGTAATTGGATTTGATATGACATAATCCACCCATAACACAACATGTGATAGATTAAAGGACTTTCCCTGAGGCAAGAAGAAACCAGCGGGTACTGTTCGACACCTGAAAAAAAAGGAGATTTTAAATCATCCTCTCCTGCCTTGCTGGGGTGGCAAGTTATTCAGTCTATGCACATCCTTAATTGAAAACTCAAAATGATTAATTGTTTTTTAAAATACCACAGCATGTTTTAGTGCGTTTGAAACAAATTAAAGTTTCCATAAATTCATATCAGCCATTCACATGAAAAAAAGAAAAAAAACCCCTCAAGTTCAGATGAACATCTACAATCTATGAGATATAACCAGTTTGCTTCAAGCTCTTCTGATCTAAAGTACCTTCTGGTCATTCTTGGTATGTGCCCATGTTTAACCTCCATTTTGCTGCTGAGGGAAGCACTGATGGGCTGACACCCAGTTAGATCTGATTTTGAGCAGAGCTTCTTGTGGTGCTTCCTGCTGGTCAGAGTTAGCTGTAGAGGAGATGTTACTTGCAAATGTCACAACTGAACTCCACGTTTGATCATCATCTCCTTGGAGACATCCCAAGCTGTGCTGTCCCCTGAGTGGAAAGGGAAAGCCATGAACAAATGATTGTTCATGTCTTAGGAAAGTGTTTTGGTACCTTCATTTCCGAATTAAGACATCCTGTGAGAAAAGCTTGAGGGAATGGAGGAAGACTTGCTTTAGATAAATTAAAAGGGATCTGATCCTAAAGGGACCTGTCCCCCATCTGATTTGATTCAGGTTACTGTCATTCAGCTGTTTTGCAGCTTTCCCTTTCAACATTACTTTCTGGAATGCTGTCACCTCTTCATTCACTACGAATGTTTCAGAAAGATTTAAAGAATGTAGTAGTATGAAAACCTGACAAATACAGGGATGGGAAGAAGAGGGTGTCACCTTCAAAGTACATGTCCTAATTCCTCTTGGCTTTGATGTATAGTTCATGTCTTAAAGAATTTAACATAGACTGTCTTGTTCATGTGGCACTCACACTTTCATGACCACAATCCTTATTTTTTGAGGTGCAGCATATGAGGGTTCATATTATATCACTTGGCTGCCAAAGAGATGAAATGCTCCTTTTTGTCTCATTTCAATCCCAACCCTACCCCCAGAATTTTTGTCCCACAGAAAGTCAAACAAAAACTGTGGATTATAAGAGAACAGTGCTTACCACTGTCCAAGAATCTGGTTCACTTAGGGGAGAGCAGGACTCTTCTGCCATCACTAGTACCTGCACCCTTACAGTTCAATAGACTGCCCTGTCCTCTTTGCTGGCCCTGCAGTGACCAGGATGAGTTCTTCTGAACTTCTTGATTTCTTCCTTTGTAAGTGAAAGCAGCTCGACTACAAAAATGAGGCATGTGACTTATTATGATGATCTGCAAAGGAGAGGTGATTTTATGTTCCTGTCCAAGACTCTGCTGCCATTTCCCCTTGTTGGTGTTTCCAAGTGCTCCTGCCATGTGTTGCCATCCCGGTGGATGCCCTAGTGAGCAAAGGCAAACTGTGTTTCAGTGCTGGCCTTGAATGTCCTTCGACGGGTTGATAGAGATGCTGAATGTTGTTCTAAGCTGTTTCTTTTGTGATGCCTTTGGTATAAATCTCTGCCCCCTTTCTTAAAAGCCAGCTCAGCCACATGAACGAGACTTTATTTTATGAGGCTCATTATTTTTATATTGATGTTCATTTTCTGAAAATAGTGTGAAAGCTAAATGCATACAGCCCCCTAGATGTTTTAACAAAATCATATTTCAGTTGCAGTATTGATTGTCTATCTATAAAGCAATATATGGCCAGGAGTTAATGTTAACAGTGCACTATGTTAACTGAAGTAATGTAGTGAAAAACAAAAATGAGAGTTGGGCTGGCTTTACTTTTTGCTGCAGTGTGACACCTCCAGCTGAGCTTTATTGCTTTTCCTGAGTGTTAGGTAATCACAGAGATGACCTATAGCTGTTTCCCTTAATGGATGATAAGCAAAATCAGCCAGAGTTCATGGTTGCTAGTATGAGGGTGGCACATAAACAATCCTCCTTTCATTGTGTTTACACTCATTTTTTTCCTGTCCTTTGAGCAAGAAGGGTTCGGGTGCAGGTTCAATGTTAAAGTGATGCCTACCCTTGGTGACTGCTGTAGACTCTTTCGGTCTTGAAACCATTCTTGCTGTGCTGAAAATGGGTGGAATTTTTACAGGAACTATATTTGTTCAATCATTTTCTCCAAGGAAACGAGGCTTTAAGGCTAAAGTCAGACAATTGTTTAGGCTGCAAAACCATTCTTTTATTGTTACTGCAAATATGCAAAATGAGTTGGAGGACCCTGATCAGTATTATCACTATATATAGTAGAGTGAATCAGCTCCTGTTTTTGGAATTCAGCACCATCCCAGCAGATCCATGATCAGATGGACTTTCTAGCTGTGTTACTTTTTTATTTTCCTGGAAACAGATGAGAACTTTGTTTCCCTATATTTACAGAATATATGGGAACATTGATAAGTAGAGGAATGTAGTGATCTGACCAAAGTCACGTTGTCTCACAAAAATGGGAGCAAACCTAAAAACTCAGTGGTGTAAAAAGGCTGTGAGGTACACCAACCAATGATCTAGTCTGTTCCTCAATCTCTATGTCCCTTCAATTCCAACAAAAACTTTTGTATCTTATTTTTTAAACCCTTCAGTGATGATCATTTCAAACACTACAATGGTGTCGCTTTTCCATGGTCTCTTTTCTGGTCTCCCCTGTTATTGTTCTACGCAAATCATGTTTTCTGGCTTTCTGGTAATGGATTGGGTTTTGTTTTGGTTTTTTATTTCCTTTTTTTTTTTTTTAACATTGTATTTCCTCTTCTCTCTCTCCCAGTAATCCAACATCTCCTCACGTACGGTGGCCGAAACATGAAAAAGTTCCCCAGTAAAGCCTTTACCAGCAGCAAACAGAGCAGAAGGCTTTCTTCACACATCTCAAACATGATGGTGCTCTTTACATGTCTCAACATGGTGTTTGCTGTTTTCAGCATAACCCTGTTGATTCACATCTATCTGTCAATCCACTCTAACCCTCCAGTCCTTGTCTGCAGAGCTCCCACCCAGTCTGTTGTTCCTGCCTTGTAGTCATGCAGTTGTTGCTCCTCTCTGACCTCGATATTTGTTAAGGACAAAAGCTCATTTGCATCCCATTTTTTCAGACCCCTTCTATCGTTTTCCAGGCTGATTCTGAACTCTAGCCCTGTGTTTTCTGCTGTGCTGGTAGCCCCTCCCTCTGTGGTGTGTGTGAATATGTAAACATAAGGGATATGCTGTTAAGGAAAATATTGCATAGTGTGACATCCTGGTCAGAACCCTGAAGAATTTTTCTTGATATACACCTCCTTCTTGCAAGCGAGCTGCTGATTACTACTATACTAATTCATAATTTTTCCCAGATAGTTTTGCATACTCCAATAGCAGTTTCGACGAGAACATATTTCTGTAGCTTGTTATGAAAAGATATAAGCTGCTGAAGTTGAGATATGATCTCTACTGCTCTTCTTCCATTCACTCTGCCAAAGTGCATTGGATTGGTTTAGAAATTATTTGGTCTAAAAACCAAAATAATCCGAACATGAGTGTTGCTTATTGTTCCTGGGTGTCTCTTAGATATTTAGAAACTGCTTTGCCTCTTGTGCTTTATTTTTATAGAAATTGAAGTTAAATTGTTTTTCCACCCTCTCTCTCCCTTCTTTCTACATTGATTGTTCTCCAGTTCCCTGTATTCACTGCCATCCTTCAGGAGACCCAGATGAGCACTGCCAAAGACTCTGAGGTCTTCTACCCTGCTTCTGAAATGTTGTGGTTTCTCGGCCATTTTGTCTCAGTCCTTCAGCACTGAGCTGCTGGATGCTCTTCTCCTGCTGTGCAAATCCTCAGGAGATGCATAGAGCAGATATTCAGAGTCTGTATCCTAAACAGAGCTGAGTGCTCTCCACTAATGGCTGGAGCACTTCTCAGAAGCCAGGAGACTTTGATCCATCATGTCTCTGGAGAGTTACCTCACAGTCATGACAAGGGTCAGGGAAAAGTAGTTGACCTTCTCTATTCCAGCTGCTGAAAGGCTTCCACTCTTCCCATTTAATTAGGAGATACCCCAAACCAAGGAGAAAGTGTTTGACTGTCATCCAGTGGCCTTTTCCGGG
The DNA here is from genome assembly GCF_001715985.3 of Manacus vitellinus. Classification (NCBI taxonomy): domain Eukaryota; kingdom Metazoa; phylum Chordata; class Aves; order Passeriformes; family Pipridae; genus Manacus; species Manacus vitellinus. Next base: position 752,767 of record NW_021938949.1, read on the forward strand.
AGGAGAAGCTTCAGCTTCCATTCCCTTCTGCTCCAGAAACTTTTTTTGTCATTTAATGTGATATTTTATGCATTTTTTGATATGTAAAGTGGATAATTAAACCACATTAAATCTCTTCATAGACCCTCATTCAAGTTTAACGTCGCATCAATTTGGCTGAGCTTAATTTACTTTGTAAACTGAATTAGCAACACTTTAATTCTGAATGAGGGTGTATATAAAGGAGCCTAATGTGGATTAAATAATCCAAATTAATTTAAAATGTGAACATAAAATGAATTAATTTTCCTGAATGTCCCAGTATAGCTTCAATACATCAATCATCCTCTACCATGACGGCTCATCCCAGGCAGGTGAGGATTCATCTCCAGTGGTTCTCTCCCTGTTTGCTACATGGGCCTCCTGTTTCTCCATGCAGGTGATGACCAGATCCTGTTGGAGCACTGACAGTGAGCTGGATTGGCAGCAAGGGAGCAGGGGTGTGTTGTCAACAGAAAAGTGGGCAGAGCAGGCAGGCAGAGCTCAACCAATGGCTAAATGAAGGAGGGAGAAAGGAACAGCCTCTTCTGGCCATAAAGAGGAAAAAGAAAAAAGCTTTTTCTCTGCTTTCAGCTTTGTTCTCCTTTGCTTTAACCACCACTCCTCATTTACATTGAAAAGCAGGGCTGGGCTCATGATTCCTGGATGTAAAGTATTCCTATAGGACACCATCCATTACAGTGCTGTGTAAGCACTAATAATCCCATTGAGTGCTCTTTCACTTGTGCCTTGATGCTAATGCCTTGTACACCAGCTTTCTCATGCATCCCCCTTCATCAGGAGCTCTGGGGAGAAAACTAAAATCAACCACAGATTACTCAGACTTGCCAAGTGTGCTCTGCAGACCAGAGAGTACATTCTCAGCTCAGTGCACGTGCATGACTCCCGCTCACGTTAATGGGAGTTATGTGCTTACATCCACAGGAGGCTATCCCCCAGTGCCTGACATCTCGTTTCATCATTTATGATACTGGAATGACCTGCAAATTGTAGGAAATGTTGTGATTGCAGCGAATGCCAATACATGGGAGTGGTGCCATGGTTACATGTAGGCTGGAGATCCCCTCTCCTTCACACGACAACATTGCCAGGCCCAGGGCATCTCTGTTCTCTTGCTGCTAATAGGACAGCTTCTAGATAGTTTTACAATGTTTTCCCCATGGAATTGAAATAAGACAAAATTTAACCTCCCAAACACCTTATAGAACAGATTTATGCCAACCCTACCTGAAAGGGAAGTTGCCCTATGGCAACAATCAGCAGTCATCTATGTCAGGGAAGAAGAGCAATTGCTGCAAAGAGGATTAATTTGGAGAATGGGATAAAACTGAGGGGATGGGGGAGTTTACTTTGAATATTAGGTCAGGCTTTATAGTGCCACATTTTTCAGCCCGTGGAACAGTCTCTAATCTTGTCACTTTGGGAATTCAAATGTGTACAAAGCTGGAAGCCTCTGAAGGGACTTTACCTGCCTCAGTAGTAGTGGGGTAGGATATGAAAAGGATGGGACCCTCCTTATGGTGCATCATGGTGAGCCTTCTAGCATTTCTGTGTTCCCTTCTCCTTGGTGAAGGGGACATGGGCTGTGGATAACAGAGCTGCCCCACAGAGCAGGTATGAGTATATCTATGCTATAAACAAAAAAACCCAAACCAAAACAAAAAACCCCAAAAAAACTCAAACAAACAAAAAACCGAAGCAGTGACCAATGTCTTTCTTTCCTTCAGGAATGCTGAGGTCTTGTAGCTTCATTGACTCTGGAAGGGGAATAGAAACAAAACAATGCTCATGACCACGGTGTGAAAAATGAGGTGCAACTGGGGAGAAGACTTCTATCTGCAACCCCTAAGGGACAGTGTAAGAGGAGGACTTGCTGGATCTGCTCTCAAGTACCTCCTACATCATAACTGCACAGTTGGGACTTATTTGGGCCCCAGAGTGCCTACACATGGTTTTCATTTTGTCTTCAGTCTGGAGCTTCCTACCTGTCCCATTGACCGGGGAGATACACACAGAGGATGGAGACTTGCATGTTGTCCTACAGAGAGTGTGTCCCACAGAGCATGTGGCAGAGCAAACTTCGGCCCAGCCTCAGTCAGGGTGAAGGTGTAGATATACCTGATATGTCTCCTAACAGGCACATGCTTGTGTTCAGTGATAACTGTGCAATGGTTCATTTTTTAAGGCAGAACCCACTTCGTGTCTTTTCAACATCCTCACTAGAGCTCTAGATGGAGGTCTAGATGATCTACTGTTCTAACAGTGGACAAAATTAGTGAAAATAGGGTGGTTCCTTGTAATTCTCTTGCACTAATCCCTAAACATTTTTTAATCTAATTTTTTTGTGTTGTCTTGAGTTCATTTTTCTCCCTGACATGCTCAGTTGGGTCACTAGGCTCATGGGTGTGACTGAAAAGTCACATAAATTTTGGGGCTGCGTTGTCAGGGTGCTTTACACCAGTATGTATTTTCCTGGCATAGACCATCCGAGTTGCCTTTGGCTGGGATTTGTTAGTCCTCTAGGGATATTTGGTGGCAAGAATGTGCCTCTTCTCTATTCAAAGCCTTAATGACTGCAGGGGTAATAATCAAGCCTGATCTGCTACTCAAAGATCCTCTCTTTACTTGCAGAAAGTCTCTAGAGTAGGAAAACATCATCCTACACTATTTGTACCCTATAGATCTCCCCTTTTCTCCAAGCCATGGTGACATGTCTGCAAGGAGTGACAGCTGCTCAACATTACACCTTCAGCCAGGTGAAAGTTTGCCCCAGCCACGATGGTGCTGTGCCTTCAAAGTGACAGAGCATTTATTTATAGTTAATGGCATTTTTGACCTTCCTCATCTCCTTACTGTTCTCTTAAGTCTGCTTTAATCTCATTACATAAGAAAGTAAGAGCCTTAGAGGGAGAATCTGTACCCAGGCAGGCCAGCTCAGAGGAAGCTCTAAGGGTGAAACCCCCCAGTATCTGGTTACTGGCTACATGGGAATCAACGGGAGTGAAGATGTGATCTGGCAGCCAAGTGACAAAAAGACTTAGAATGAGGCTGATTCTTCCCTCTGTTTCGCTTTTGGTTTAACCAGACTTTTTCCAATTCATCTGGGTAAGGAAAACTAATAGAATGATCAGATGCCTACTCCTGGGCTTTTTCCTGGATGAGGTTTGAGAAGCAGATCCACCCTTGTCCTGATGAAACACCAGAGAGGAGGTGCCCTCCTGGTTTCTTTTGCTATAGGGGGCTGCTGAAAGCTGTTTTGGCCCTGGTAAAATTTGCAGCAAGTCTAACATTTGCTTTCTGTTCACAGGAGGAATGACAGCTTTGCTTGACCGGGCTCCATCCCATTCCCAACCTGTCCTGTAACAGGAGATCATCCATCCCTGTGTAATTAGCAGGGAAGCAGTGGGAATGCAGGAAAGAGAAGTTTGTACTGTGCACAAACTGTTTATAGACCTGAGTGCTCTGAAAAGAGTTTAGGATTATGTCCTTGCACCTCTCACTGGGTTGGTGGGAGTTTCTCTGTGGTTGTAAGCAGCTGGAGGCAGAAGCCCCAGTACCTCCATTTGAGCTCTTCTTTCAGAGGTAGAAAAGAATCCATAGTCTCAGAGCACTGGGCATATTCCAGACGGGTGCAGTAAATATTACTCTCCTGCATAATTCCCCAGCCACGAGTTTTTTCTCTATCCCTGAAGGCTTTCCTGGGGTACTGCCACCTCTGGTCTTAAATTTGGCCTCTCAGCAACACTCAGTAAAAGCAGAAGCATTTAATCTCCCTTCCTGCGTCCAGGCTGATGCTTCACTTTTTATTGTCTACATATATCTGTAATTATTAACTTACAGCAACATTTCATTGGCCAATAAATGTTAGTTATGGTATATTTGGTCGCTTTATGAAATGTAATTAGCGCTAGGAATAGCATGAGATACTCAGGAGCTTCTGCACTGGTAGATGAACCTTTTATCAGCTGTGGGCATTTAATTCACTTTAACAGAAAAGCTGTAAACAAATAACAATATTGCATCCTTGGACTGGCCTAGTTTCATCTTGTTTGCCTGCCTGGCTGCTGTGTTTCTACGGTTTCCTTATATGATTTTTAGCTCCCGCAGGCTTGTAGTAAATTGATCATTGTTAGTTCCGAGATTCAAATTTCCCTTTATACCATCCACAGACGATTTATTACCACTTATCATATTTCACTGAAGCTTGGGAACCTCCACCAGCTTTAGAGGACCTTTCTCAAGACTTTAAGAAGTGCGGAACAGATAAAACTGGAAAAATACTGTTACCGAAGCTTTGAAGGGATGCAGTTTGGCAATTAAAATAAAATATATACCATTTGGATTGAACCAAATTGTGTTTTCATTCAGGCTTTGTGGCCAAAATAAATAACCCCAAATCATAGAATCATAGAATTTTTTAGAGTGGAAAAAACCTCTGAGGTCACTGAGTCCAGCCCCTAACCCAGCAGTGCCATGTTCACTGTTAAACCATGTCCCCAAATGCCACATCTAGATGTTTTTTTGACCTCTTCCAGAGAGTGATCCCACCACCTCCCTGGGCATCCTGTTCCAATGCTTGACAAGCCTTTTGGTGAACAAAGTTTTCCTAATATGCTCAATCTAAATCTCCCCTGGTGCAACTTGAGGCCATTTCCTCACGTCCTATTGCTTGTTACTAGGGAAAAGAGAGCAATCCCCACCTGGCAACAACCTCCTTTCAGGTAGTTGTAGAGGATGAGAAGGTCCTTCCTGAGCCTCCTTTTTTCCAGAGTAAACACCTCCAGCCCCATAAGACTTGTGCTCCAGACCCTTCACCAGATTCACTGGTCTTCTCTGGACATGCTTCAGCACCTCACTGTCTTTCTTCTTGATAAAGCTTTGCTGATCAATCACACACAGATATCTCAGCAAGACCTTCTATGTAGCAGTGTAAGAGTCTTTCCTCTGCCCTTCACTCTCAGGGACTTACAGCATTGTCAGCTAAAATCCACAGGCACATGCTATTCTAGTGAAAAAGGGAAAAATAAAATGCCTTTAATCTGAGTTTATTTATCTGGGAACTAACATAGACATGGTGCCCTTAGGAAGCCGTTTGGAGCTGCCAGCACCTAGTACAGGGTTATGGGCATATCACAGGACCAGTCTTGGTGCAGGCTGACAGAGCTGGCAGGAGTGGGAATTCACTTGTCATCCACTGGATTATACCTGATTTATGGTTTCGCTCACTGACTTCAGAAATCTCGCAGTGGCAAGCTGCATTGTCTTAACTTTGCATTTGTAGATTATCCACACTGCAGAGTTATAAATCCTTCTGAGCACAGCGTGCTTCCAAGGTCTAATTATATTGTCAGGGATAGGTTCTGGAGCGGGAGTGTATGTGCAACAATGCTCTGCTGGCCCCAAGTTCAGGAGGCATTCATAGAGGCATTTTATCAGTCAATTTCATGAGACATTAATTAATGGGATACTTCAATTAGATCATTTCTGTCACTTGGAAGGAATTATTCTTCATGGTCAAGATTACATCATCTTAATTAGTCCCTCTCCAAGTAATTTGCTTCTTTTCAAGCCCTGAAGAAGGGTACATTCATTATAGATAATTAATATTCAAGTTAATTGACTGTACCCTACAATTCACGGAGCCCCTTTGAAACAGATTTTCTAGTTAGGCATCGGGAAGGGCTGTTAAAGTTGCACTGCACAGTATTCTGTAAGGCTTCTCAATCATCCAGGGGACCAAATTCTAATTATCAGCCCCAGGCCTGCCTTAGCCACTCCAGTTAATACAGACAATAGAGTGCCCATTCTGAGCAACTCCTGTATAGATACAAAAGTTGAGACCAGAAGGTTAGGCTAAAATCTCTTGTATTTATGTATACACTATGCAGGGAATCTATTTTTTTTGTTGTTGTTGTTAACACACACATTCTTCACAGAAAAATTGCTTTGATTTGACTGTTTCAGTTTTAAAAGGGAATTTTTATAACAAACCAATCAGAAATAACACATACTTGAAGCTCAGATGCTCTGTTTGTTTACTCTCTCTGAAGAAAGGTTATGCAATATTAATGTTGTGTCTTTTAATGTTGCAAATAATCTACAGAAACTACCGTATCCCCCTCAGAGTAGTAAATTTAATGGAAATATTCTGTATGATATACAGAATATAAAAGCATTGTGGAATAAATTTTCTTCCCTAGTATTTCTGCTAAAGTTTTTACATTTGACTTAAGTCAAGACTTGGTTTTAGTTTGTTCTGTTTCAGACTAAAGTGATGATTTTAAATTTGAAAATTGCTGCCTGCCTAAAATCTCAGAATCTGGAAACCTTGAATGCAGATCAGTGTTTCCAAAAGCAGCCACTAAAAAAAGAGAAAAAAAGGAAGTTGATAACACTTACAGGCAAGCAAAGTTACAAGCATCTACAAGTCTGGAATGAGCAGCTACAACTCCCATTGAAGCCAGGGAATTGTGCTGTCTGTGCTTGCATGAGGGCTAAATCTGCCTAATTGCAAGTGCAATATTGCTGCTCTTCATTTTTATGCAGATTGCTGAGCCCATCTGATCCAAGCAGAGCTTCCAAGGAAAAGACATGCAGTCCATACGTGTGCAAATCTTTGTTTTCAAAAACAAAACTTCCCCTTTGCCTTGAACTTCAAATAACGGAGCCAGGCAAATAATGTGGATAACGTCACAGATTGTGTGCTCAGATTTCGGTGTTTTATAGCTCTTTCTGCCTTCATGCCACTTATTAGTTTCCTCTGAATAGTCTTTCAAACAAATTAAATGGCAGGAATGTTAGTGGAAGCAGTGAGACATAAACAAACACTGAATATTCAGAGCGACTATTTTTATTCCCAGCAGAAACCTAATTTTAAGATCAGACTTTCTCCAACTGCAGGGAAGAAATATTAGTATGAGTACCCCAGTGTTTGTGTGCTGTAGTATTACAGGAGTGCTGCCAAGAGCTGTTGAGTGAGTACACACAGAGTGAGGCTTGGGGAAAATCCCTCTATGAGAGGGTTTTTGGCCAGTATGGTCAATCCACTGCCTGAACTGCATGGACTGCATGGAAAATAAGAGTCTGCTGTCACACTGTATCCACCAGGGTCTATTGGAATAGGTTTGAAGCCAGGATGAACACACTCTAGGAGATGGATGTTTTAATTTAGTAGTGTTTATGAGGAGCTACTCTGCTTGCATTGCCCTTTCTGCAGACCTCCCAACCTCCTCTAGCAATACTGTGAACCTCACTGCAGGGGTGGCTTTGCTGGTTCTTTGGGGCTCTGGACTAAACAAATTGGGCAGGTGCTGATTTTTCTCTGGTGACCAGTGATAGGACACGAGGGAATGGCATGGAGCTGCATCAGGGGAGGTTTAGGCTAGATATTAGGAAAAGGTTCTTCACTCAGAGGGTGGTTGGGCACTGGAACAGGCTCCCCAGGGCAGTGGTCACAGCACCAAACCTGACAGAGCTCAAGAGGAGTTTGGACAAGGCTCTAAGGCACATGGTGGGATTCTTGGGACTGTCCTCCTGTCCAAGGTCAAGATTTTGACTTCAATGATCCTTGTGGGTCCCTTCCAACTCAGGATATTCTATTCTATGATTCTATGAAATCTCCCTGGTGAGATGTTTCCTACCCTGAATATGCGACAAAAGAAATCCAGAGCAGAAGTCCCAGGTATTCTCCATTTGGCCAGGTGGCAAGGAGAGTGGGAAAAGAAGAAAGAGAAGTGCATGAACTTCAGCAGGGAAATACTTTGTTGAGAGTTATTCACCCAGGGCTGTTAAAAGTGTAGCTTAAATTAACATCCTGTCACTTGCTTAGTGCCTCTGCCTAATTCTGTTATCTCTGATTGATTGTCCAAGAGTAATTCTTGGGAGCTTGCCCAATTTGTTTTTATTACTAGTTAGGCCAACGAAAAATAATTGTCTAAAACTTCTTGTTATCTGTCCCCCCTCCCTCTCCACCCACATCCCTCTTCTCTAGACACCTTCTAGCCCTTTCCATGCATCATTGCTGCATTTGACTTACTGATAGTTCTTTTCGCTCTTCGTACCCCACAGGAAACACCAGAACCCTTTTGCTCTTGGTTTTAGAATCCATTAGAGTTGAAATTTTGTTGCCCAAATCAAATCTGTGTTCTTCTGTCACCTGCTTGTCTCTGCTGGCACGGAGACAGAGCAAAGGACTGAGCTTCTCCAATCATCATTTTAAAAGAGTTCCTTTACTGAGTTTTGGATAAAGCAGTGCTAAAAATGCATTTCTGATTGTGCTATCAACTCACCTCCCAGGCTGCCTGATGCCATGGCTGTGGACACCTTTGCTCTTTCAGCTCTGCTCTCTGCATAATAACAATCACAGGGTTGGTTTAGGAGGATCACTGCAATATTTTTTTCACCTCTGGAGCAGTCAATTTTAGGCTCTCAAATTGCTCTGCAAACAAAGGTGCAAAATCTACCAGAGAAGGTCAGGAGTATTAACCCCATCTTGACACCACCTAATTTAATGTGCAGAGAGACAGAAAGTCCACACTGTGGAGGTGCTGGACAAGTGCACTTTGAATTGAAGTGTGGAGGAACTGTGGGTGTTTGACATCTGTGGAAACCAGAAATCCCACCGGGGATTTGTTTAAAGGTAAATAGAAGAACAAATGGGGAGTCTTGACTCCCAGTGCTCTCCTCTGATCACTGAATCACACCAAAGGGTAACTTGTTTAATCATCCTGTGTCTGTAAAATACCAACCTGAAGCCTGTAAAAAGTATTTTGTGTTTCTTTGTTTCTTACCCAGTGAAAAATACTTACTCTAAAAATACTCTGTGTCTGTGCAGTTCTGATGCTAAAACTGGGCCCTTCTGAGCAGCATCTGACCCAGGCACATTTAGGTCACTCACTGTTCCTGCATGAACAACTGAAAGTGCTGATGGAGATTTTTGCAACATTACACCATCGTACTTGGTAGCCCAGAAGTTTTCCTTGCACTAAATTTTCAAATATGTTTGTTTCTGTCCCCAGACTTTTATTGACATCTTCAGGCCCTGACTGACTCCAAATTAGGAAGGAAATGCCCTGAGACAGAAAGCACTCATCAGCACAACCTGTATACTAAATAATTACAGTGAAAAACCATGTCCATTGGCAGAGGTGAGCAAAATCATGGAATAAAGATGATGGAGTCCACTGGAGCAAAAAATCCATTTCAGCAGTGATCTCTGAGAGCTGGGGGAGCTGTCTTCGGTGAGAAAATAACAAATTGCACATTTAAAACTACATTTTTCCTTGCAGAAAAGTCCATGGACTGTGGAGAACCATGTAGATGCTGTCTTTGGACAGCCTGGATCCAGAGTCCACAGTCCTGCTTAGACGAACTGGAAATTTGAGAGCTGTTTGGGATGGGAACATTCCTGACATGATGCTTTGCCAGGCACAGGGCAAGAGGCAGAAATCAGATTTTTACTGAAGGGACTGATAGCCTCTGACAACATAAGGTAAGGTAATCAGAGATTATGCTGTAACCTTGTCATCAGTCAACTTAAAAGTACTTCTGCATGTCTTAATGGTATAGTATGGTACGCTCAGCATAGCAGCATGGAGGTTTTTTCCCAGCTAAGCATTTCTTTTTTTAATAATCTACAGTTTTTCATGAGAAAAAGTCTTTTAATTAGGGTTGTCTTATGTACTTGGACATTTGCCCATGGTTGTAGCATCTGCTGTTTGCTTTGTAGGTAGGGACCTGCTGGCGCTCACAGAAAGAAGTTTTTTTCCTGGTCTCCAATGAGGCTTGGAAGAAGTGTGGTCATGGCCCAAATCTGCAGTCAGAGCAACGTGAGTCATTTCCATATGGTGCTTTGAGTCTGACGGGCTGCAAACAAAGGGAAAAAGGGAAGAGCTCCCTGAGCGCAGCCATGGGGGCCTTTCCAATGAGCACTGAAAATACGCATCATCTACATTCTGGAGAAATTCCTTTCAAGCTTTTTTCCTCCCCTTCTTTTCTCTTTTTGCTTCTTCTCCCTTTCATCCTCTCCTTTTCATTTTCAATTTCAGCTACTTGATCTACAGATATTTTTGAAATGGCTGGGAAAAAGGGAGACAAAAATGAAGCCACCATAAGGGAAATTGAAATGCGGGGAAAAACCACAGCAGTTTATTCCAGACCTAGTTTAATGAAAAATAATTAGAAAATTTCAAAACACTCTGCAAACTGCAATCCCATTTTGTTTATTCATGATGGACGAAAACCTTGAAGCTTTGCTTTCCTATGATAAAAGCAAGCAATATTTACTTTTTTTAATCACTTTTTTCCCACATTTAATAACTTGAAGAGCTTTTGCATCTGAAGTAGACCCAGTATTCAGAGCTCTGTATACTTTCTAGTTCTTCTTGTCCTGCTCCCTCAGCCTGGTTGACATTTACCTTCATGACCTCCATCCTCCTTGGTTGGGCTCAGAACATTGATTGAAGCTACTGGTGAAGTGGTTTTGGATCATGGAAGGAGATGATGACTTGTGCTTGTGCCCTGTTCTCCATCACAAGGAATAGCATGTGGAACAGGCCAGGCTGGGTCTTTTCAGTTTGGGAAGAAGATGACAATGAGGGAAAAAATTAGAAGGCACCAAAATCATGAATGGAAAGTAGGAAGCAAAGAGTGAACAATTATTCACATTTTCTCAAATTCAAGACCCACCTTGATGAAACGAAATAATCAGGTGACATCTCTGAAACAAATAAAAGCCAGCATTTCTCACCTAAAGCAACTGTAGAACTTGTTGCCACTGGGTGCTGCAGAGACAAAATGCTTGTGTGCTTAAAATAGAATGAACAGTAACAAAAGATATCATTGCTGATGGCTACTAGACATGATGGTTCGCACCCAGCTTCCAGCTCAGGAGGCCCTGAGCTGCCAACTGACAGAAAGTGGAGGGATAAAGCAAGTTACAGTCTGTTTTGTGTAACCTCCCTTCTCCTTTGACCTCTACTTTCAGTGATAGGATGGACCTTTCATGTGTTGGAGTTTGGTGGGGTTTTTGTACCAACAGGCCATTCCCCAGACCAGTTGCACTTAGAATCTTGTAATTAAAATTTGAGGCTGAATTAGCTGAATCAGTAAGTAAATTTAAACTGTTGAGCAAAGACAAAGACTTCCTTCACAGTTATCCACCACATGAGTGCACCAAGTGCTGTAGCAGGAAAAGTCATTTTATTCTTGACTTCTCTAAGCTCTTGGATAAAATTGTTTCTTCTTTGATTAATTTCTCTTCTCACGTATGTTGTGTCTGGACTGTTTGGAGTAAAATCTCTTGAAAATCCTAGATGTCTTCAACTTTTAGTACTGATGCCTTAAGCCCCTAATGGTTTTTATTTTTCTAATACTTGTAAGCCTTGTAAGTTTTATAAGTAGATTTTAAAAGCAGCATCCTGGTGTCAGAAGTGGGATGATGCTCAGAACTGGAGCATCAGTATGATGATGCTCCTATGATGAGACTAGTATGACAGCTTTAACCTTCTTAAGGTCTCTAGGTTGCTTTTTAATACAAGTAAATAATTATAATTTCTATAAACTAGAGCAGCTTCAGTTAGGTCTTCATAAATGTCTTCTGGTAAAACAAGGCCTGTAATAAAACTAATCTTTGATCTTACACTTACTGAGTCACAAGAAAAGTTCTCTCTTTGATGCTTATTTCCCTACTTTCTCCTTTGAATAAAGTGAAAAATATCTGAAAGATGTAAAAGGGCTGCTTCCTGTGGGGTTTTGTCGTTTTGCAAGTGGTGGAGTACTTTTAAAGACATCTGACTTGGGAACCAAGCTGTGGTGTGGTCAACGTGCTGGAGGGAAGGGATGCCATCCTGGACAGGCTGGAGAGTTGGACCCATGTCAGCCTCCTGAATTTCAACAAGATCAGGTGGAAGGTCCTGTGCCTGGGTCACAGCATTCCCAAGCACAGGTTCAGGCTGAGTGGAGAATGGGTTGAGAGCAGCCCTGGGGAGAAGGGCTTAAGGGTGTTGGCTGATGAGAAGCTCAAGAAAGACGAAGAGGGACTTTTTAGCAGGGCCAGTTGTGATAGGACAAGGAGTAATGGTTGTAAACTGAAAGAGAGTGAATGTTGCAAAGAAATTATTCACTATGGGGATTTTGAGGCCTTGGCACAAGTTGCCCAGAGAAGCTGTGGCTGCCCTATTGCAAGAAGTGTTCAAGGTCAAATTGGATGGGACTTTGAGCAACCTGGTCTAGTAGAAGGTGTCCCTGACCATGGCACTCCTGGTTGGAATTAGATGATCCTTAAGGTCCCTTCCAACCCCAAGTCCTCTATGATTCTGTGAACCCCAGGAGTGCATTGATTGAACAGAACTAATTGTACCAATATCTGTGTCAAAGTACAGGTGGTTTTTTTGCTACTGGAGACCACAGGCAGAAGAGGGAGCGTAAACTTTCCATGTGCAGAAGACTAATAATGGCATTTGATCATACAAGTTATTCATTGTCTATTATGAACTTTATTTCCTAAGTATAAATAATCTCCAAGTGCTATTGTGATTGTCTGCCTTCACATATGGTTATTATTCAGCAGCAACAAGTTATGTTTGGTTGTACATTGCCATGTGGAAGCCATTTGAATGATCAGGATGTGATATTTTGGGGGTTTGTGGGGCAGGAATGGGGGGATGACCTTCTGTAAATGTGAACAATGAGGGACTAACCCAGATTTTTCATCTGACAAGCATGTAACTCACACAATATGAAGTTTTTAAAAAAAAATGCCTGGAAGACAGTTTGGATTCAAATAATGTTTTCTAGAAGGAGCTGCCTGCTGGCAGTGTGTCTTACTCCACTGTGTGTTGACAAGCCCCAAAGCAGACCTAAGAGGCCCTCTGAAGTTGACTGAAGTCAGTGTCAACAAAGCTGGGATTTCTTCCAACCAAAAGCTGTGCAACCAGTGTGAAATGTTTGTCAGGCTGTAGAGAGGAACAACAACAGGAGCTACCAAAATATTTAACTGAAACTTTCAGAGAGATGTTTGGTTTCTACTAAAAGATACTGTAGTGGCATTCAACACTGAGTAATGTTTTATCCAGAAACTTCCTTGAGTTTCCACTTTAGAAAGACATCATTGGGAGTTATCCTGACAGTTGCTCCCTCTGTCTCTCACAGACAGTTGCTACCACACTCTCATACTGCAGACACCACATTTTTCCTAACTCCCCCAGAACTCATGCTAGAGCTCTTGGTGTCAGCTAATTGCCAATAAATGGATTCTTCTCTAACTCCCCCACTATCCTAATGTTTAGGATGATTCCCAAAATGAGACTACTGTGCAAAAGTGAGTAACTACGACTCTGCTACGCTGTGTGGAGCACAGCAGCTCTGGTGAACACAGAGACTGCAGCACTGGCGTGGCACATCCGTGAAGCAGGGATTTGGTTAATGGCTTTGGAACAGTAGGAATGACACTTCACCTGAAAAGCCAAGAGGAACTCAACACAGTCAAATTGGTGAAGACACTAGAGGTAGCTCTTCTGCCCTCAAGAAACTGTCTGTGTTCTGTTGGGCTCACAGTTGCTCACAGTCTCAGCTTTATTTCTCACTCCAAGGATAGGGCTCCATAAGGCACTGCTTGGGAACCAGTTTCTTGCTCTGTAAAGTTGTATCAAGTACAAAGATCAGTGTTTACAGAGCCATAGTGCTGTCCACACTCTCTTACATGGTTCCGAATCATGGGTCATCTACCGCCACCACCTGCGACTCCTAGAAGGCTTCCATCAACGCTGTCTCTGTACAATCCTAAACATCCACTGGTCAGATTATGTGACCAATACCTCTGTTCTAGAACAAGCAGCAGTCACAAGTATTGAGGCCATGTTACTGAGAACACAGCTGTGTTGGGCAGAGGACGTCTCCAGGATGAAGGACCAACCACTGCCTCCCTAAGATCCTGCTTTATGGTGAACTTGCCACTGGCTGCCGCAAGAGAGAAGCCCCGAAGAGAAGATACAAGGACTCTCTGAAACAACATCTCAGCCTTGGCCATATTGATCACCATAACTGGTCTACTCTGGTCTGCAATTGGGAGGCCTGGAGAAACACCATCTATAACGCAGTTGCTTCCTTTGAGAACACACGCAGGGTCACTCTCGAGGAGAAAAGACAACGCAGAAAGAATCGTGTCTTGGAGAATACACCACCTAAGGAGTCTTTCTGCTGTGCCTTTTGCAGTCGGATATGTCTATCTCGTATTGGCCTCATTAGCCACCAGTGTGCTTGTAACAAATGTGGATAGAGCCTTTCCCAAATCTTCGTTCGCGAAGCCCAGCCATGATGATGATGATGATGAAAGTTGTATCAAATAACCACTGAGGCCATCACAAAGAATCTTTGCAATGGCCTCAGTGGGTGTTTAATTGAAAATAGGAGAAGATATCAATTTTAAAGAGATAACATTCCCTAGAACAAGGGGCTTATATTAAGCCATTTCTGCTTGCTTTGCTATTCATGGATGATTAAAGTGCATGCTTCCTCAGCATCTGGGATAGTGATCCTCTGTGGCTTTGATGATGATTATCTGCAGAGCTTAACCATGAAACCAGGATAGTTGATGAACTCATGGTACCAAAGATCAGTAGGATACAAGGCTAGAAGTGACAATTAGATCATTATGTTCTGTTCTCATGAACATACACAAGGCAGAAAAATCATCCAGTGATGCCTGCACTGAGCTCAAGGTCTTATGCTTGATTAGACCATCTGCACCAATTCAAAATCCCTATCACCCCTGTTTGCAGACTGGTTTAACCAGAAGTCCCATCTTGCTTGAGAATTACAGGAGTGAAATAGTAACTGATGAGTCTATAAATAGACCAACGCACCATCAAATATTATTTTGTGATCACATTGATTGAAACCTTTGCCTCTTGGCACAGGAAGAAGAGGAAAGGCAGTATTTACATTGACTGGGGGAAGCATAAATGCTGGATTCTCACGGGCTAATTTATAGGATCCTGTGGAGTGCTGAGGAGTGGAATGACCATGTTGACCTGGCAGGGTTGAAGCCAGTTCTTTTCAATACACTACAATGAAAATATTTTTGAAGGATTGTCCTTGTTATTGTTTGGTGCTAAATGAAAGAAAAAGGAAAAAGGACAGAGTAAAATCAAGAATAGAAAAAAAGATCAGAGAAAAACTTTGGCATGGAGCTCACCATTTTTATGGGGACGAGGGTAGGGGGGAAATAATCCCTTTCCTCAAAGATTTTGGGGAGGAAAAAAGCCCTGCTGTGCTTGCTAAAATTCCCTTCCAGCTCCCATTGTCAGTGTTAATTGGTGATAGCCCCCATCACACAGAAGCACTGTGGAGGTAAAATGAAAGGAAATGTGTAAGGGTGTGTGTGTGAGTAAGAGGCTGCTGTATCATGTGAATGAGGAGCACAACAATGGCCCAGAATAAGCTAATATATATAAATGAAAATATCAGCTTGATCCTTCGCGGGACTTTTTGATGCTTTGAAAGTTCATGTTAATTCCAGCTGCGTGGGTCCCTTTATTAATTAAACGGTCAAGGCAAGCTCCATGTGCAGTACCAGCTCCACTAGCAAACGATGAAAGCACCATGTTGACATCCTTATTCTAAGCTCCACAGTCACCTTCAGGGCCCATATTCAGGGTGAATTACTTTGGCTTCAGTGAACTTAAAGAATCCTAGGCTTCTCTCAATAGAATTTAAATCCCTCAGTGTTTTTCACCTTAGAAATGAGGGTGTCTCTTGCTGACACCCTTCTTGATGTTCCTGATAGTAAAAGAACTTTAGAGCCAAGTGGTAGATCTAATTATTTCAAAGGGTTCCCAGCTGCACCACTTCTTAGCTTTCCCTTTCATCCTCTATTTAATTAGAAAAGGGCTCTGTTTTATTTATTTTTTATGTGGTATGTGGTAGAACTTTATTTTAGATTCCTGATAGCTCATGGTTTTTCTGTTTGCTGGGGACTGCAGCACATGTTCCTCTTGTGCTTGAGTAGAGTTTGGGACCGGGTGTTGACACATCTTCTGTGGACACCTGCACAAGCCTGGGTGGCTTTGGTGACATAAGAGGATTTGCTTCGTGGCTGACCTGAGCATCTGCATGGAACAGCTACCTGTGCTCTCTGTGCACAGGTAGGACCTAAATACAAAAGCTGATGGTCCTACATTTACTCTCTCAGTCCAAAGACTATCTCTGATGAATATGGTCTTTATAACTCTAGTGTGTTGTGTCTCTGGTTGGTTCTACAGAAACACACTGAATGCTGGCCCCAGAGGTTTGCTGAGGAGGAGGGATAGCTGTATGGTGAAGGAAAAGAGATGCTCCAGGGCCCTGTGCCTCTCTTTCATGTAGAAAACAGTGTAAAAATTGTCCTCCCTCACACTTGTAGTCCTTTCTCTGCCTGGACAGGTCTGGTGACCTTTCCTCATCATCTTTTCTGCAGTCCTGAAGTTCTGCAGGAACCAGTTCTCTCTGCAGGTGAAGTGGTGTAATGCTGAGGTGTTAGTCTCTTTTGGGAACACCAAAAGATTTAGCTGCCCTCACCAGAGGAACAGGAAAAGTCAATGTCTAAGCTAATCTAAACTTGTAACCTTCTTTGTCCAAGAAAGGACTTCCTAATAGCCCTTCTTGTGCTTCTTGACCCTCATCTAGATTTTGTACTCTCCTGAAAGCCTCTTGAAACAACACCAAATTAAACCCTAAATTAAGACAGTGAAAATAAGGGCAATGGCAATGACATAAACCCTCATGTGTGAGGAGGAAACACAGTTCCAGCTCTGGTGGGAGCTTCCTTGGGGACAGACTCTAATGGATTTGGGTCCTTCTGCCCTGGAAGTGCTCGGGCTGGCAGACCCAGTGCTGACCTGCTGCAGCAGCTCCACATCAGCAGTGTCCAAATTTGGGTGCTGTGTGTTGGGCTTTTCATAGAATCATAGAATCCTTAAGGTTGGAAAAGACCTCTAAGACCATCTAGTGCAATCATTGACCCAGCTGTCAGGTCCAGCACTAAACCATATTGTTAAGCACCACATCTCCATGTTTTTTCAAATACCTTCAGGGAAGATGATTCCACCACTTCCCTGGGCAGCTTATTCCAATGCCCAACCACTCTTTCAGTGAAAAACCTTTCCCTAATATCCAATATAAACCTCCCCTGGTGCAACTTGAAGCTATTTTCCTCTTGTCCTATGACTTGTTACCTGGGAGAAACAACCCATTTTCCTACACATTATGACATTTTTTGATCCTTAAGTGTCAGAAAATAAAATCTGAGCTGATTTAGAGTTGGATATCTTTATTCTTTGATGACTAGACATTGCATAGGCTTTCCCTGGTTTAGTTCACTGTTATTTTACTCTGTCTTACTATGTCTCATCATCTGAGGCTTGAGTCAGTAATATAACAACTGTTTCAGCAGTTGAGTCAATTCCTCCTCCTGGAAGTTTTTCCTTTATCTCCTTATATTAATAGCAATAGGAGAGATGAAGGCACTGGATTAACAGTTGGGCCCAGTGGCTGTCCAAAGTGGTAATGGCTTTTTCCCAAGCCAGCACATGCCACTTGCTACGGGGTTTAGTGTGCCAGGTGTCCAGAGGGTAGAGCCAGCTCTTAAGCTCCTTGTCAACCCTGGGTGGCGTCATTAGTGCATCATATGTTTCAGAAAGAGAGGCCCTGGTGAGAGCCACTCATTGCGGAGCAGAAGCCGAAATGCTGATGCCTTGTCCTTCTGTCGATGGGAAAACGCTGCAGCGAATGGTTGAGTAGGTTTTGATGCGTGGGAACATCTCACCCATGCTGTGCACACTGGTTGTCTGGAGCACCAGTCCCAATTCTCCCCCCACAGCAGAGCACAGGACAGAACTACCCTCAGGAAAAGGACTTTGCTTTAATTTTCGGGGTGAGGTTTGTGTTGCTTGTCTGTTCTTTCTCCCTTTTTTTGCGTGTGCTTGTGCACACACACACACACACACACACACACACACACATGCATGCTGCTCTTCCTTGGGTGCATTTCTACATCGCAAACTGGTCATTTACCTTCTCCTACAACACTGGGAAAAGCTTTACAGCACCTCAATCTGCTTTAGGGCATGGACAAAAATTGCAACACTCATGTCTTGACAGTTTGATACCTTCCTTTGACCCTCCTGCATGGCTGGAGCACATGGAGAGCTTGGCAAATGCAAAATGTTGTCCTGAGGTGCCCACAACCTCCAATGATCCAGCGTAGTCCCGGTCTTGGTGACATGGGGTTGGTCCATGCCAATGTGGTTGCCCCCCATGACGTCTCCTGCCTCATTCTGCAGCAATGACAGACTCAAGGCAGCTCAATGGGAAAAGTAATTGGCAGTAATTAGGGTTCCTGTGAGCTGTTGTGCTCCTCACTGGCAGCCACGTGGCCTTCACAAATGCATAAGACTCTTCCTGAGTTTTGTAAATGTCAAAAAGATGTTTAATACATAAAGCTGCTGTGAACCCTTACTGTGGAAGAGGTCTTTAGGATACTAATGGGGGATCTGTGTTGGCCAAACATTGTGAGGAGTCAGGAAAAAAACCCCAACAAAACACGGGAGAGTATTTTTTGCATATAGATTTTAGGGAGGATCTGTGGTTATTTTCCCTGTGAAGGTATCTGTTTCTCCAGTTACAGGGATCACCTTCATGTGGGCTTGTGACAACACTGACATGTTTGCAATGGACAAATCTTTAATACAGTCACCTGCATGTATATTGGAGGTTTGCCAGCGTAGACACATAAAATAGTTTGGGTTGGAAGTGACCCTAAATATCATCTAGTTCCAGCAACGTAGCTGTGTGAGCGGAAGAACTCAGCGTAGTCCCATCTAAATGGTTGTTGCTCCACCCTTTCCCACCTCTGTGCCTCAGTTTCCCCATATCTAAAATGATGGGACCCTGCAAGAACTACAGCACAAAAAAAAAAGCCAAGTGGGAGTTGAGTGTTAACACAGACAAGGCCCCTGGACCAGCTCTGGAGCCTCTGGAAGCTCTTTCTTTCACAGGCTTTTTCCTTTTTGTGTGAAGAAAGAGGGCTTTGTGCATTCTGGAAAACAACCAGCTGAGGAACACAAGGGCTTGGAAGAGACCATGAGTGTGTGTGTTTCTGTGGGTGTGGCACAGTCCTGCCTGGTCCTGGATGGTGCACATGCAGAGGGTGTTCGTGCAGAGGAAAGATGAGCTGCTCAGGGGATGCAGAGCTGCATTCTCCTCCTCCACCCAGTGTGCTTGGTGGGGGGGAAGCATCACAATGTGCCGAGTAACCGCACGTTTTGTTGTTCTCAGGGTAAACAGCTGAAATGAGATTTAGTTACAAATGCGCTCTGGTGTTCCTTAGGAGGAAGAACCATGTGGAAGGAAATACTTTTGATGAGGAACATACAAAATTAGATGACTCCAAAATGTGTGTATGTTATCTAATAGCTTTATAATGAAATGTGGTATCATCAGGGCTCTTTCCACTGTTTGCAGAATTAAAGCAAGTATTGCCATGTTTTGTGGTTTTAGTATTATTTGTGCTGCTCTTGGAGCACAAGGCCTCATCCTGGCTCAGGCCCCTTTGTGACACTGCACAAACACCAACCTTAGTGGCTGAGGATGGGTGGAACCAGGTGGGTGAATGCTGACAGAACCCCTGGTTAATTCCCATTTTGACCCTGTTACTCTTTAGGGTTCCAGCCCCTCTGTTGCCACAGGGTGAGGAGGGGAGGCAGGGTGTGTGCCCTGCATTGACACAATGTTCCTGTGTATGCAGCACATGTTCACTTTCCCCATTACAGCTTATTCCACTTCCCTGAAGGGATGGAGTACAGTTTTCCACTTTGTCACAAATAATAATTATCTTGGCAATAGCCTGTGATGGGAGCTCGCCCCGAGGAGGCTGCTCTGGCTGCAGGAGGCCCAGCAATATGCTCCAAATAATTCTCTGTGCTATTTTAGCTGTGCACTTCTTGCACCAAGGGAACCAGCATATAGGAAGGGGGAAGAACCTTGTACATTTAACTATCAGGAAATCTTCGGGTATGTCTGCTTGGAGTGGTACAGGTTCTTGTAGGCTTCCCTTTGCTTTTTGTCTGCAATCTGCACCTGCCCAAGTGGAGCAGACTTCCAGTTTAAGCATTTTTCTGCCCTCAGGGAACACAGCAGCTTCTTGATATGTATTAACCGCACACTCTGGCACTGCTGGTTTGTGTTCTGTCCCAATGAGTCCCTTACCATTAGAACAACCATTCATCATTCACCATGTACAATAAACCAGGAGACTGTATTTTATTTGGTTCCAGCCCCAGGCATCTCAAGCAGGTATGAATCTTTTAAGTGTAAGTTCATCTTTAACTTGTCCCAAACGTGCTGTGAATTACTTAGGTGGTTTGCTGTCTGTCTGTAAAACAATCCTGAGATTGTAAATGATGTTGTGGCCCCAGCAGCTTTCTAATGCTTGCAGAAGGAAGTTTGTTTTGACTGCAGGTCGGACAGAACTACCTCTCAGACAAGGTTTCCAGGGGACTTACAAAAATGATAATACTTATGGTTCGTGTCATCCCAACAAGACATGACTCTTGCGAATCCAACACACCCAACTTTTGGAGTGTGACCATTTATGGTAGAAAATGCTCAGAGAGAAGGTTAAGGAAACAGGAAAATTGCAATTTACTGGTTTGGTAGTGTTTAATCACCACAAGAGGTCAGGGCTTCTGTTTTCACATCTCATGTGAGAGAAAAGTCCTGTTAGAGTGCAGCATCTTTAAAGGTCCAGTTTCCTGAGGGTCTTGAGTTGATATCTTGATAAGCAATACAAGCCCTTAATGGGCTCATGCTGACTATGAGGACTTGTGAAGCAGATCAAGGGATCCCATTAATGCTCTTTTTTCAAGTTTTGGCACACCAGCCCATCTTTCATCACTGGCAGGCCAGGCTTTGTCCCTTTCCCCCTTCTAATCTGGTTTAAAGCTCTATCAACAAGCCCTGCTAGCTCCTGTGCTAGAACTATTTTTCCCCTCTGAAGTAGGGGCATCCCATCAGGTGTCAGTAGACCCTGGGGATGGTCCTGTGCAGGGCTAAAGTTGAACTCGATGATCCTTGTGGTTCCCTTCCAACTCAGCATATTCTGTGATTTTGCTGTATATCAGGAATAATATGCATGGCCATGGCTGTACTAGGAACTTTACCATGAGTGTGTGTTCATGTTATGCCATGATAGTCATTTGCTACCAGCCTCCTGCTTCCAGAGCACTGTAACACCTATTGGGTTTCTGGTTTTGCTTTATTTTTGCTTTAAAGTGTATGTCAAGCCCCAGGGATGTGATTGTTTTGTAAAGATGAAACTCACTGCCTGCTCTCCTGAGACAGAATCAGAAGTGTGAATTTTAAAGGACCTGGTGAAGTCCTAAGTGGCTAAAGTGGATAAAATAGCAGCACTGGGTAGTTTAGCATGCTATGCTAACAGCAAACAGGCCTCCTAAATACTTATGATAATGTCTAACAAGAATAGAAGATGTCAGACAAAACAGCAACTACGCATATTGAGGGAAAGCCTTGATGTTTCCTTAGCTCATTGGACATTTATCAAAGCATAACCTGTAGGTTAGCCTACAAAGCACCAGAAAACAAAGGCTCTGTGTTCAGATCTTTCAAGGGGGGAGGTTAAACAAAGGACATTGAAATATGCTATGTCAGAAGATCTTTGTTTCTAGGCATCAGTGGAATAGAGGATTTGGAGTAGCCTTCTCACTTCCTTCATTGTCCTTGCCCATGGGTGTTGTTTTTTTTAAATATAATAAAACAGACAAAGAAGTGAAAACAATTGATATCTGTTGATACAGTTGTTTTAGAAGCCATATGTGCATCACCTGGAAAATGAAGTACTCATATTCCAGAAAGTAAACTTGACCCACTCCACTCAGATTTCCAGAGTATTCTGCTGCCATAGAAGTAGGATTTTCAAGATAACCTCAGGAGTGATAGATAAAAAAAAAAAGAGTAAAATTAATCTATGACCAAGTTGTCATATGGGACATATGTTATAAATATTAGGGGGATTCATGCTGTTTTTTCTTAGAATGGATAAACCGCTCATACCTCCAGTGGTGCATCATTGCATCACTGAAATTAGGAGCTCTTTCTTTGGATGTCATAAAACAGAACCATTGCCAAGGACTAGTCTGTTGTAAAAGGATTATCATATTCTTAAAAATCTTTGTTTCACAGAAAAACTACGATCTGGGGTTGACTCTTACTTGTTCCTCTTCTCTGAGTCCTTTCCAATGAAAATCAGTGGCTAACCTCCTCTTAACTCGGTAGTCTGAGCAAACATACCTTCCCAAATTCCTTCCAAAGCTCCCTTGTCTGCACTATCAAGGGGAAGTGTCTTTCCTGTCTTTGTACTCCTGACTCTGGAGCACAAACTCCACATTTCACAGCAGCCTGACACAGAAATCTATCCTGTGGGTAGAGGCTGCTTCGTGTAAAGGTTAAGAGACTCATGTAGATGCCAGGTAATAGGTCTGATCTGGCATCAGCCCATTCCTCCAGTTGATGCCAATGCCAGATGCTCTACAGGATAATTTGTTGGCATGCAGTCACATCTAAACAGCCTCCGAATATTTCACCAGAACGAGCAACTCAAATAAGAAGAAATGCTTTGAAAGCAGGAAAACCACAGCGAAACCACAGCGAACGAAGAAGGTCACCTTTATATTCAAGTGAGATACCTGGTCTTAAAGAAACTTATTCAGGTTGCTTCTGTATGGGTAGAGGTGTTCCTGAAGAGGGATTTACGTTGCAGGGATGCTGGCAATGCCCAGCTCATACATGCTGAACTAGTCTCACAGACATCGGTCGGGTATCTTGGACTGATTGCTTTTCTCCAAAGCATCTGCTGTGGGAGACCAAACATTAGACTAGATATTTCTCTGGGATTCTTCAATGCCTGCTTTGTGTCTATTCAAAACCATACAGTTCATCTCCCATTGCTTTTCAGGGCAAGAATGTACTATTCCCTGATGTCAGTAAAATCTGCCTATTGATGCTACAGGTTTAAAAACCAGGGAAGTTAAAAATTGGCCTTTTTCAAATAGGTAAGGTTGCTTTCTGTGTTGCCTGCAGGCTTCACATTTTAAGAAGCAAGTTTCCCTCTCTAATGGCTAATTCTTATGAGGTGATCACACAACCTGGTGATGATGGCTATTGTAATACCTGTAATGTAAAATTGAATGGGTCATTCTGTGTATTTCAGTGATAGACATAAAATATCACAGAAGTTGGGCAACTGCGGCAGGAAATTAAGTTTTTTACCTTTTTTCACCTTTTGCTGAAGTGAATATAATCAATGTACAACAGAGAATAAAAGGGTTTAGCATGTACATTAGGATCATGGGGACAGCTCCGCTGTATGAAGTTAAGATGCTTAACTTTTAATGTGATTGCTTGAAAAAGCCTCTCCAGGGGTGTTTTCCATTCCTTGGAAACATGGCCAGGATAAATGTTCCATAAATAAAGGAGGGGACACTTAGTGGAACTTGAAGTGATCAGAAGAGACGTGAGAGATGGCCCTGGGTTTCAGGTACTGCATTTCAACTCTAAAGAGCTGGCTTCACTTGCAAGCTCCCACAGGCTTCCTGTGACTGAGAGCAGTTACCTGGGGCTGTGCTTCCCATTTATAAACCAAAGGAACAAAGCAGCTTTAATGCACTTTTACAAGACCTTGTTTACTACAATCTCAGCAGCAAAAAGACCATTTTTTTTTCTCTTACTATCAGAGGAAATCTGCTTGAAGAGTGACCTGGATACAGCAACCGTATTTTATCTAATTTTTCTCAATGCATCCTGAGTTAACATGCAGGGTTTTTAGCGTTTTACTAATTTATTTTAAACTTATAATTTGAATATTGACTAAATGAGACCATTTTTATCTCCAGTGGTCCTTCATAGGCACTAGGGGAAACCATCAACCAAAACCACATCACAGCTCAAAACCGGTGAACTTCTGTAACACCTGGTCAGACCGACGGGTCAGGGATGAACCTCATCTACATACTAATATAAAGCACATTAATGCAGGATTCAGCATGTGGAAAGGCTTTTCCTTAAAGTCTGCAATTCCCAGACAGGAAGGAGAGCTTTACCTTTAAAAAAGCAACCTTTGGGTTTTGATGAGTAGGTTCAGCTCCCGTGGGCTTTTTTTGGGGTGAGGGGGACTTTGGTGGCTTGGGGCAGGGGAATGCAGCCCTGGTGGGATGTTGACTGGAAACAAGGAACACAATGTTCTGAGGGCATCTGACCTTGAATAAACCCTAAATAAATTGGGATAGTGGCATCCTCATGGGGAATGCAACCCAGGCTAGGGGATTTGTATTAGGGATATATTTACATCCTGTCAGCAGAGTGGGGAGCAGGGCAGCCTTTTGACCCTGGACCAGGAGTGTACTCACTTAGCAACAGCTCAAATCAGTGCTGTTTTCTTTACTTTCCATTACCTGTGACTTCAGCAGCCATTACAGGCAACATAAACTCTCCTGATGTAGTGCAGTTCCAGAGGAGCAGAGCTGTGAAAGAAGGTACCTGATGAAGAGGGCAAATAATATTCATTGTAGCTTTGGATTTTACTCCAGGATGGCTCCTAAATATCCATTAATGGTAGGACTTTACCAGATGTGCTCTCGAAGAGCATCTTCCAGGGCCCTTTAATTGAGAAGGAATCCCCTTCCAGCACTTTGTGCCTTGCACCATGATGCCAATGAAAGCAAGGTAAGCAAGGACCATAAGAGGGTTCACTTCCAAAGTGCATGCCTGCTCCAGAGTAAAATGCTGATGTCGATGTGCCCCCAGGCACCCTGATGGAGGATGCAGGGATCCTTAAACCTAGACTTCTGGGTCCTTCCCTTAGAGTGTAATTCAAATGCCTAAATACAGCTACAATGCAGGACTCTGGGGAGATGTGGGGTAGGAGCAGGGGGCCAGTCTGCAGCACCTAAAGTTACATTAGGTGCCTGCACTGAAGCAGCTGAACCCTCTCTTCTCTGGCCAGTGTCCCAGTGTAGCTCCAGGTCACCCAGAGAGGGCCAGATTGCATTTCTGCTTGTGCTATCACATCCCAGGGGAGCTGGATCAGGCTGCTGAAGCCAGGTGGCTTGGGAGACAGCTGTGGGGAGAGACCCAGAGATTTGTAGGGGGCTTCTAACAGTGTGCCGTGATGGTATTTAGTTCAAATGGGATGGTTCTTCGTACATCTGAGACAGTGACTTGCAAAAAGTTTATTGCAATGGAAATCCTGTTACAGTGAACATTTATCCAAGTCCCTTGGGGGTTTGCTATAAAGAGAAGTTAGATTGCAGTTTTCTTTTTCCTGTCATCTATTTAGACTACGCACAATTTGTGGAGCATGTATCAGCTTTTCCTGTGTGTGTTCAGTGCTGTGAGGCTCAGGTCTCTGCTGAGCCCTTGCTACGATTGTGATTAAAGGAGTTTGGGGCAAAGGGTGGTTTGTGGTGTTAAGTCAGAGGCCACAAATAACACAAACAAGATGCGAAGTGAGGTCTGGTTTGAATTCTTGGATAATGCTTCCTTGTGGCTAATTTAGAAGGACTTAGAGTTTCTGTGGTCAGTTCTGCCACTGTGATCTGGTAACAAATCTGTCCTTTCAGAGGCAGAAAAAAATAAAATCACAGCATCACGTCCTCTTTCACAACCCGGATCCTGGGGTGTTTGTTTAGAAAAATCTCCTGGTGACTCTCATAGTATGAAAGCCCAACATCCACAGGAATGTAACCCAGAAATGTGACCCAATAAATGTGGCATCTTCAGCCATCAATCTGTTTCACATCCTGTTGTTCCCTCAACTGTTAATCCAGATGTTATTTACATTGGTACAGTAACATTAAACGCTTGTACAAGCAGTATTAATAGCATCAATAACAATACTAAACATAAATAGCGGCAGCACTGATAGCAATACTTCCAAAGCAGCTTGTAATTGTAACAACCTGTCATTCCTTTGCTAACTCGTGCTGACTCAAGATTAAATTGCTCTATGTGTGGAAAGCAACATGCAAAAGAGCCCATCTGTGCCAAGGCTGTTTTCCTCCCTTTGTATTTTTGTTTGTTTGCTTACAACGACTAGCTGAGAAAATGTCACCAAGCTTTTACCCTCCTTATTGTGACCATGTTTTCGACTGGCACCATTCACAGGCTGTTAGTCCTTGGAAATGGTGTATAGAAATGGAGTAACCATGAGTCCTCCTTGCTGAGCAGAATCTGGCTGCTGGTGAAACTGCACTGACTTTGAGGGGTTAACTCCTGATTTATAGTGGTGCAATCTGACCTCCCTGCTCAATTATTTAATAATAATAATAAAAAAAGAGTAAATGTTGTCAAAATATCCTCTGGTTATGTTTCCTGCTGTTTTGGTTTTGAGCTGTTTCTAGCAACTTCAGAATACCCAAAGCAGCCAAATTTCCCTAAAATGGCTCTTGTCTAGAACAAACATGACCCATTTCTAGTTCTGGGTGTTAATGGAGTCTCTCAGGAAAAGAACTGACTTCCAATGTGCAACACACCAAAAGTGTCTGTGGGTTTTATGAATTCCTCAGCTTTGTAAAAGTATTGTCTCCTAAGACAAGAAAGGTAGGCTTTAAGCTCCAAAAATTATAATTTTTTTCCCCTTCAGTACAGTATGACATTGTTTCTCATTCTTAATTAAATGGGTATGCTGACATGTGTTAAAAACATGCAGAAAGCAGGGGTTTTCTACATTCCTTCTAGAATTTTCTTCATGTCCCCCTTTGATATGAAGCAAGCAAAGAATAATTCCTATAAGATGGGAATTTGATATGCCTTTTACTGGTATATGGCTTATCACAGATCAGAGAATATATCTGCATGCCTTTATTGTACTATGGATGAAGCCTTAGGTCATTAAATTGTTGAATATTTTCTGCTCTGAGATGCAACAAGGATAATAGAAAGATTGAAGTGTAACTTATGTTGAGGAAGATCTGAGAAAACTTCCTCAGTTTAATGCAGATGCAACCAAGGTATTTTATGGGATTCTTTTAAAATCACTGTTATTTAAATTTATTGGCTTGGACTCTACCCTAAGTGAATAGCTCTGCTAGACTGTATTCCTTGCCCCATGTAGCTCATAATCTGTTCTCCCATGGATTTCAAAGGAACCTGAGTGCCTTGGGACTCATATCCACAGCAGCAGTTTCTGGGTAGTTTTATTTTACACTTGCAGTCATGAGATGATGAATGAAGCAACAAGGATGCTCACTGTATGAGTTGTGAGATCTGGTCATCTGTCCTACTCCCCACAAAATGGAGACAACACTGTTTAGCTGCAGAAAAGGGACATTGTGAAAAAAGGATCACTGACAGCTGGTCCCTGACAAAGCCTGTAACTGCAATTTCAGATGTCAACATGCTTGAGTATCTCTCTTGTCTGGGGAAAGTGGATTTGTGCTAAGATGTAAACCAAGGCAGCAGAGGGAAGGACAGGCAGCATGTGGAGGGGTCATCATCACCCATGGACTGGCAGGGTAGATACTTGGGGCAACAGTTTTTTTAGCCACCACAGTAAAATTCAGTAGGTAATATCTATTGTCTTTAAAAAACATGAAGTGCCTAAACCTACCTACAGAAAATAGCTAAATAGGGAAAAAGTTGTATTTGTATGTCTCCTTTTCTGACAGCATCACCTTGAAAGCCACCATGGAAGTCACTGCTAGCTGTCTCTTGAGTTTTCCATTTGATTGTGTCATATAAGTTATAAACAGAATTGTAAAATAAACAGTAAAAAGCCCAGCCCAGGATACTGTCGTTAAAGAATTTAACTATTGCATTTTCATAGGCCCTGGTGATGCTGAGTTTAAATTGGTGGCTGGATCACTGACAGTTTGCCCAGGGACTTGCTACCTGATCCTATTGTTGTTCCCTATGCCCTTCTTAGCATATTTTCAAGCAGCTGGTGGAGAAACATCTCCATATGTGCCAGAACAAAATGAACAATTTTGCAAGTGGATGTTGCTTTGAGGTGTTGGAGCCTAAAGTGTTCATTTGGCCTGGGTTATGAAAGAGGTCAAGTGAAAGGATCATTGTAATGATCTCCTGGCCATTAAAAAGGAAGTGTTAGTATGTGGATTTTGGGCATCTAGGGAGATTTTACACAATGCTTGCTCATAATAAGAACTGTAGTAAAACTTCACTTTGAACTTTAAGAACCTTAAAAACCCACAAAATAGAAAGTCAAAAACTTAAACGTGGTCTTGGCATGAGTTGTTGCACCTTTGTACCTCACAATTCTATCTTGCTGTAAATGAAGCTCTGGAATTCTTTTTCTAAAAAAATGACTTAACTAGGATTAGGAGGGCTCTTCAGAATATGGATCAGGAGTTTCAAAAGGCAGGGGGAAACCTCCTTTGTATCATGAGCTGCATTTTAACTGTGCTTGAAAAGTGCAGCTCAGGTACATAGCCAAAGATTAATATGTTTACTGAAATCTTGTCTGACCTACAGAAGTCTCTGACAATGCTAGATTAGGCAACAACTTTTTGATAACAAGATTTTTTCAGGAAAATTACAGTATTTCTGATGGGTCCTAAAATAACAGCAGCGTAATCTGCTGCAATGTATTCAGCCCACTCTCTCCAGATCACGAAGGGATTGCGTGAGAAAAGTATGGAAATAGAAAATGTTGGTAATGTTGATTTTTTTCTCTCAAAAAGTGTCTCCAGCTGTGAAAAATATTGTATTTCACTTGTCATTTCCAGAGGGTTCCGTTTCCCTCCTGACAGTTGTGGCCAATTCCCCCTCAGATAGCGGTGGTGCCAGACTCTCTTTTCCCAAGAATTCAGCCCATCCAAATTGCTTTCTGTTTGGTGTGGGATGAAAGCACGAGCACAAGCTCACACATCACCTGAGATGTGGCTGCCTTACCTTGCATCTGATCCCTGCATCCCCGCGGGGTGGAGTTTTAGGGTCATTTAGATATCCCAACATGCAATTTGGCACCAAATTATTTCTGAAAATATTTCTGAACTATTTGGGGTATAACTGTCATTGAAAACTGAGTCCAGCTACTTAAGCCCTTCTTCTAAATTAAGATGTATGTGGCTGTAACCTCTGAGATACCCAAAATGTCATCCATGGGACTGCACCTGATGCATTTTAATCCTTCCCCACTGAACACCACTTAAACATTAATGACACAGTCCCCATCTGCCCTGTTTAATGCAAAATGCTTTTCCTCATCCATTGCAGGATGGGAGGTAAGTAAGATTTTGGTTTTGGAAAACCTCAAGTAAGAGCGGGCCTGTTTTTTGGCCTTGTTTGGAGCTGGGCACAGAGGTGCAGCAAACTGACCTGCTGTCTGATGCTCCTGGTGGGAATTTTGCTTCCATGTGATGTGAGATGTGTGGACAATATCCTGGGACCGATGCTCCCAAGTCACTCAGGCACTTTCCAATGAGCATGATACCCTGTGACAATGTGCAATGTCCTGGAAAGGGCACGGAGCTAATTCTTAACACTTTTTTTATTGCTGACATGGCTTTTTGATGTTAAGCAGTTCTGTGCCTCTTGCTAGACAGAAGGTCTGTCCTATCCTGGATTAACAATGAGACATCCTCATCTTTGCTCAGCTCTCACGCTGACCTTTGCCATCTCTCTGGACATCCTCCCTGCTCACCAGTCCTTCTTGTGCTCCTTCCTCCTGCTGCCTCTTTTTGGTCATGCTGGGAGATGCTTTGGGGGCAGAGATTACCTTGCCTTTGCTGGTTCTGTACTGCCTGCAGAAGCAACAGAGTCCTTTGGTCTCCAATCCATTCAAAACACTGCTTTCTGTGTTACTTCATGCACCTGCATGGCTGTGGGGCTGAGTTAACTCATTTTTGCAGCCTGTTTTCTTGAGTCTCAAATGAGAAACTCCTCCAACACAACAAGCCCTGTGAGTTCATGCATAGCCTGCGCCAGAACACCACTGGAATTTCAAATGCTCTGATTAGACTGGAGAATCAAACTTCCATGAATCAGTTGGTAGGACTTGGGTGTTGCTCTGCCATTGGTATCTTCTGAAAAATGCCCTTCTCTGGAAGCAGCATCTCCATAGCACTACACAAGTATTCCAGTGGCTGGAGCTCATTTCATCCCTAATGTAAACAGCACAAACCCTGAGCTGGAATTTGAATGCTCACACTGCACAGAACTAAACAAATTTTCTTTGTTACTGCTCGGTAACAAAATGTCACTTTCCCTGACCCCAGGAGAAGAGGGTTTCTCTGTGCATCCTCCTGGGAAATTCCTCCTGGCTGGCAGTCAGGAGAACGGTGGCATCTTGAGCAGTGCTGCAAGATGCTGCAATTACTGTACTTGTGTTTCATTGCATTTCAAGCCTCTTAGTGTCAGCCAGTGCACATTAAACATGACAGTGCTCTGTGGACTCCTCTATGATACCATATATTCCTGAAAAAAATCAGATTCCAGGAACACGGCTAGTGGGGAGTTTTTTGCTTCTTCTGCCCCTCTCATTTTGCTGGTGGGACTAGTGGAGATTCAGGAATGTGTCTGGAGTCACTTAAAAATGTACCAAAAACCTGAGTGTAGATATGCAAAACATTAAACAAAACCCAGGAACATTTCACAGGAAGGAATTGTGTGTGCTGCAGTTTTTTGATTAGATTAAAGAACTAGAAAGAAGCAGCACAATTCAAAGTGGTCACACAATAATAATAATAAATAATAAATAAAAGCTGCTCTGAAATCTTTTAATTGGAAATAAAAATCAGCTTTTGCTAAGCAACCTGGAGAGAGGGTACAAAAGGAGGGGAGGGAGCATGGATTTGGAGCCCCTTTGAATGATCTATTATGCTGAAAGTGCTTTTATCTTTTGTTTGGTGCAGTTGTTGAATGCAAAGTTGGCTTCATCTGTGTGACATGTGTGGCAGACGCCTCTCTTTGGTCTGTGCATCCTACAGGGTGCAAAAGACCAGCTGGCTCAGCGCATTCCTCCCAGCATTATTTGCTGCTTATCTTAATATTGTGTGTTGGGATCCGCTGACATCCTTGGGAAAGATGAACTTGCACAAGAAGAGGGAGACTGGGAAGGATGGCACAGGGGGAAGGGAGATGAGGTGCAAGGAGGCAGCTGTTTCCCAGCATCCCAAGGAGCACCTTTCATGTCTCAAATCCTAGCATGGGCTGTGGAGATGCTTTTCCTGCCTGTCCCCTGCCCTCAGTCCAGCAGTAGTTTGTCCCATTCATGGACAAACCTGAAGCCACGCGTACGCTGAGTGCTTTGGTTAGGAAAATTTTCCAAAAAACACCACAGCCTCTCCCCAGACTCCTTAGAAGAAGTAGAGCCTTTTCTCCTCTTGCAGGTTTCCAAAAAGCTCTCAGTTGGTTAGAACTTGGTGCTAATAATACCAAGGTCACGGGTGCAGTCCCCATATGGACCATTCACTTCAGAGTTGGACTTAATTATCCTTGTGAGTCCCTTCCAAGTCAGAATATTTTGTGAAAACTGTGAAAAACCTCCTTCTTATTCATATTCATCATTGCTTGGTCACTTTGGACCCCCTGTGTCACAGGGAGCTGCACAAGCAGCAGGCAGCAGGAGTTATTTACCATATGATGGTAACCAACCTCCTGAGAAACATCTGGCCATGTGGTTAATGCCAGCTTGGACTGTGGGTGATGGACATCTTTTCCCTCCCTTTTTTGGCTCCATCAGAACAAGGGGAAGCTTCTGACAGCCTCTTACAGGAGCCACCTCTGTAGCCTTCCCTACTACCAAAACCTTGCCAAGCAAACCCAATACAGGTGTGGTAAATGTGAAGGTGGTTGTAATCAAGTTTATTAAAAAAAAAAAAAAAACCAAAAAACCAAACTTATTTGGATTAAACTGCCCTGGAAAACCCTGAAAGTGATTCTGCTCCAGGAGGGGTCTGCCATGGGACATTCACAGACAGCACATGGGGCAGTTTTCATTTCCGATCTGTGCCCGTAATAACCTTTATGGCTGAAAGAAAAGTTGACAACTTGCAATAAAGGTGCTATAGCCAGAAAAAAAGAAATTCTAATTTATGGTGATTTAAACACACTGTACCTGCACTGCCATTTGAAAACCATGATTGTAAAAGAACTATAACATGAAAAACGTGGGGAGGAATTTATTAAAGGCCAGGCGACTTTAGCGAAGCCAAGATCTGAGCTGCCTGAAATGTAATGCAGTGCTTATAAACTAAAGGCATAAGTTATTAACTAAACCTAAATGATTTCAGATTTGTGTTCAATGGACTTGGTAATTATACCAAGGAATTTAAGCTGACCTCATCAAGCCTGCTTTCTCTTTTAAAATGTATTTCTGTGTCAATTAAAATGCCTGAGTATAAAAAGCAAAGTTTTTATAGGCCCAGCCATACAAATTCATTATCGTGCTATTATATACTTGGCAGTCTACAAATATGCCAGTGATTAACTTAGTGTGCATTAGCTGCCAGTGTTGCAGCGGTTCAGATAAGTGTGGCTATTGTCTACACTCAGCTGACTGAAATTGCCATGGATATAGACCTTGGATCTCCTGGAGAAAGTAAGCCCTTTCCAGCTGATAGTGCTTGTTTGCTGGATGAAGCTTGTATTGGATATAGAAGCATCACAGTAAGAAGGTAACTGCTCCTGGAAAATGTCTGCTGGAGAGGCAGGTTTTCTGCAGGGTGTCAGACAGGGGTGGCAAATTCCCAAACTCGGATCAGTTCTTGCTTCTGACCATGCATGGCTGGAGAGCTTTAGTCAACAGCTTCCCTATTCCATGTGTTTCCATCATTATATTATTCCCATTTTGTTCCATTTATTTGTCTGCTTTACATTGTAAATTTTATGGGGCAGGGCCTGTTTTATGAGTGGCTGTTATTGTATTATTGTAAAATATTATCAGCTAAACTGAATTTTCTCTAACACTTGTTTCTGCTTCTCTGTCTTGCCACTGTGATGGCAGTGGTGGTGGGGAGATGAAGCAGATCACTACTGGACACCAAGACCCGGGGAAAAATGCCCCCTCCTTTTCCATTCCATTATTGAACTGATGAATCAGTCCAGGAAAGGCTAAACTTTTTGCCCTGGGGACACCCGGGAGGACAGAAGCAGAGCAGGGTACACCCCCCAGCATTGCATTGAGTGCCATGGCTGTGGATGGGCCCTTCAATATTGTTTAGTTATAAAATGCAATAATATCTAACCCTGTTGGTAAATATTTCAAAATGCCTAATATAAAATTCAATAAAGTGATAATGTCAATAGGGGAGGGAACTCTTTCCTCAGGGTAACAGGCTCTTTGTGTCAGATAAATGCTGGAGCAAAGCTTTGAGCTCTAATGGTAAAAGACATCAGGGCAGACCCGAGGGAGAACTGTCTGATGCTGGGGATTTTTTTACTTTTGCGTTATGTGTTGTCATCTGGGAGTCGTTTTCTGGAGATGCTGAGTAGCCACATTCCCTATGGGAGATGGTGGTGCTCAGCACTTCAAAAAATCAGGTCTCCAAAGTTGAATCCTGCTGACCTTGGCTGTATCTGAAGGTGAGTGACAGCTGCTCAGTGAAGCCATGTTTTGGAGTGAATCTCTGAAGGAGACAATATAGGGCTTTTCCTCTGCTGTTTGTCACCCCTGTGAAGAGCTCTGTGCTTCCAGGTTCAAGCTGGAGCAAGTCCCAGGAGTACAGTGGGAGAGGAAAGCCTTGACCTCAGTGGCTCAGGAGGCCACATAATTTTTGCCTGTAGTAAAGGACTCCCAAAATGTGGATACAGTAACCTGGGGAAAGGTGAGACTGGGGTTCCCAGGCTTGGTGTTCTCTTTTCCTCCATTAGTGGAAGCTCTTGGCTCCACACACCCCCCTGAGATGAATGGATCTCTCATGTGTGCGTGCATGGGGTGCCCAGGCCTAAAAACAGAGTGAGAAACATTGGAAGTCAGCTTTCATTTTTTGACAGAAGGGGAGGGGAATAATCCCTCTTTGTGCTGCTCCTTGCCTTTGCCTCTCATCCTGCATAAGCTGCAGTTGGGAAGCCAGTCCCAGAGAAGCCATTTAAGCTTCACATCCATGTCCAGGCTTCACATCCACGTCTGAGCTTCAAGACATCATGTAGATGAAGTGATCAGGTCCCTCTTTAGTCAAAACTGAGGACAGCTACAATGACAAGACCTCCAGCTTAGACACTGGCTTTAGGCTACCTGTCCGCAGGAGGTGCATAAGCATACAGGAGAGAAACCCACACTGCTTGCTGACATTAGAAATTCAATTTCTCCTAAGACAAATTTCACCCTGAACTAGCAATATGCATCAGCTCTCAAAGACCACCAAACATGAGCTACTAACATGGTGGTCTCCAGGTGTCTGACCTGAAACTGAGACCTGAAACTGATAACCCCTCCAGGCACAGAAAAATAGTTCAGGACTAAGAGGCATCAGTGAAATCATGTTTATGTATATGAAATGATCAGTTCTGTCTTAGACTATAAACAAAATCAGGCAATGTAAAATGAGCCATGTTCTTTTATTGTTATTGTTGTTTGATGAATTTATCTGCATATGAAATCTGACTATGATTAGACTAGACTGGCTTGAAAGGAGGCTAGACATTTCCATACCAAGTTGTCCACCATTTTACTAGATCTTTCTTTATATTTCAGGTAATGATCGAGCCAGAAGATACTGGTTTTACTACTTAGGGATGCTGCAGTGTACAGCCGAATGAGGCTCATACCTGTAAACCATAGTGAATTTTATAGTCTCCTGGTTTTAGCCAGGCTGCAAACAGACTCTTTCTGGAAAGGCTTAATGGTAAACCGCAGGCAAGAGAGAGCTGTGAGGGAAATATGTGCATTATTATTGCTTTACAGCTAAAGAAATAACAAATAGAGGAGTTGTTTGTGGCAAAGACAAAGACTAAACACAAAATTCCAATTTTGCTTCAAAGCACAAGATGACTATGAACATCTCTGGGAAGGAGACCACTTGGGAGGTAAAACTCTTTGGGATCAGAAACATCTTTCTGGGTTCTTGCAGATGACATCTTGTAGTTTAGATGTGGCAAATTCCAGTGCATGAGTGGAGGACAGTTCTAATGTGTATTTTACTCCTGAGCAAATAAAACCCAATCACTGAAATTTTTGGAATGAAGGAGGACAATTACACATGCAGGAGAATACTTAACACAGCTAGACATGTCACAAAATGAGACTCACACTGAAGAATTATTATATAATGAGTATTGCTTCATTTAAGCAAGCCCATTTATACTTGTACATAGCACAAGCCCTCAGTATAATCCATTCAGGCACAATAGTGGCACAGAAACAAATAATTTTTAAAAAGTAACTTTTTGCAAATGGAATAACACAAAGTCTTCTCTGGGTCCAGTGAGATCCTTGTCTCTCAGTAGGGGGATTTGGCAGTGTCCACCAAACAAATCATGTAGGAATTGTCCTGTGGGTTTGGATTATTTAGGTACCCAGGGGACACTGAACACGGCACTTCAGCTGTGACTGCCTGTGCCAGAGGCCTGGTTCCCAGAGGTGGTGCAATGGCTCTTCATAAACCATGTGTTGCCCTGTGTCCATTGGGGCAAAACCAGACCCTCTTTTGAAACATACATATTTACAGATGTCCATGTAAGGTTGGTGTGACAGTGTCCCTACCACAATGCCCTCAGAATGAAGTCACAACCCTTCAAGGAACTCCTGGCAACATCTTCGCTCCCCTCTGTGCCCAAGTAACTCTTTGCTGGATGTAGCAGAAGGAAAAGATGGGGACATGAGCTCCAGGTCACTGTCTTGAAACATCTGCATGTCTGCTGGGAGGAGTGATTGGATTCCATCTGGATTACAATCCAAAAGGTGACAACCTGTTCATATACTTTAATCCTGCATAGGTGTGTGGATGTGAACTTGGACCTTCCTTTGTCTGTATTTTGAAATGCTAGAATTCGATTTTACAGCTAAAATAAACAAAAATATTCTCGTTCTTATCACTGTTGCTCTTAGCAGATGTGAATGTGCATTGATGCTTACCTGAGTCTGAAGACAGCCTACAGACAGCTCCAGGGAAATAAAGTCAGTCCTCAGTGGCAGTGCTGCAACACTGTGACACTCATTTTGGTCTTGATATTAAGGACTGTGTAACTTATCAAATTGTCTACAAAAAGAGAGTGCAGCTGACCCCATATTTGGAAGAGGAGGGATCAAGATCCCCTCCAGTCCTACTTTCTATGATTTTTCTATGAAGATGTGCACACCATGATAGCATAGTCAACAGCAAGACGGAAAACCTGGGAGGGTGTCATCATATGTTTTTTCCTCTGGGAAATCATGGACTTTTTTTTTGTTGTCACTAGAGCCATTCGTTGTCCTTGCTTAATCTCTCCCCTCTCTATCTGAGGAGCTCAGCAAGATGGCAGAAGCTCTCATGCCGTTTGTATTTGATGTAACAGCCTGGGACATGTGGATGGTTTTTTCCCCCAAACTAGAAACATGCTGAGAAAGTAGATGCCTGCTAACTCCCTTCCTGCTGAGCCAATGGAGTGAGAGCAAGGGAATGTTTGCTAATCTAATGGGCTTCTGGCATAGACCCAGCCCCAGATCCAGCCGTGCGAGACTGGATCTGTCTCCGCTGCTACTTTGGTTTCGAAAAGGGCTGGGTAAGAGGGGCACACTCCCTTTCATGCATTTCATCCTCTTGGCAGGGAAGAGACATGGAGGGAGTAAGTTATAGAAAGGGGGATGATTGTGCAGCATGCTGGAAGGAGAGGGAGAAACACAGTTGGCTGTTGATGATAAAACCGCGCAGAATATCTCCCCGTGCCTAAATCAGTGGCACTTATAAGGACTTGAATGAAAGTACTGCAGTGCCATGACAGGTGAGCATTTGTTTTACTAGCCCAAGCTCAGGCTACGCTGTGAATGATCTGGGCCAGAGACCCACTCTGACAGCCTTGTTTGTCATTAGAGAAGGCTGTGACAACATCCATTAATCTTTCTTAAATTCTTCTCTTACCCATGTTTTTTTTCTTTTTTTAAGAAGGGGTTTGTAGAATGAGCAATTTTGTCTCTATTTCCAATGATCAGTCTCTGTGAAGTCAAGACCTTACTTATTTATATAGGGTTAATATTTGTGAGACTCATGGGTGAAGTGGCTGATAACTTTCTGTCCAGTGCTGCCATCCATCTCATCTGGGTCTTTCAGAGGAGGCCAGGGGCTGAAGTGAGTAGTGCTTTTATTTTCCTTGGTAATAATTTCAGTGGCTCATCAAAAAGATCAAAATTTTCCCCCTCATTAAAATAAAATCACCCACCTGCTTATGTGAAAGCTGTCTGTACCACTCACTGCCACCAAGAAATGCTTTTTCTTTCTCCTTTCCACTAAAGAGAGATGTACATCAAATAGTTAATCCATCCAGATTGCCTCTACTCACTGGGCACCAAATTTCATAGAGATACATGTCTGCCATGCTGTAACAGTGGCATGTTTGTTAATTATCAGTAAATAATTATTAGTTAATTATCAGTATTAGCTAATTATTAGTAAGGAATAATGTAAACTGTGTTTGCTGCTAGAATGACATTGTAGCTACTGAGCCCTATGGCAGCTTTTGGCACCCAATATTCATGTAACATCATTCATAGAGGTCCAACAGCTGGCCACAGCAAGCTCAGAGTGTTCCCAATAGAGCAAAGTTTGCTTTGTAGAGAGAACATCCCCACAAGTGTGTTGTTGAATGGGTGCCACAGGACTCTGAAATGCCTTGGTTTGGAATAAAAAAAAATAAATATATCATGAAGGCCAAGAATATTTCAAATTAAAATTCTAAATATAACCAGCATGGAGATTGATTTTGCAATGTATTGCCTTAAATATTCATTATCAACACCAGCCTTCTTCTTAATGAAAACTATTAAATATTTGGCTTGCTGTATCCAGTCAAAGCCATTCTGGAATACAATGCATTTACAGTGAGTGGAAGAAGTTTTGGAGGGCTACCAGAGAGAAGGAGCCATTGAGGGATCTTTTCCTGCTAAATATTTGGTCTATTGTTGTTGAAGGCAGTTGACTTTGAATGGGTTTTGTGTAAAAACGTTTTGAGGAAGATCTAGAAGCCCATGGGACAGACTGGGGGGAGACTCAGCTTCTCTGAGGCAAGGGAAGCAATTTACCATTCCTTCCTTCAAATATGGTGAGGCACTGGAACAGATTGCCCATAGAACCTGGGGGAGATGCCTGGAAGTGCATCTGGATGAGGGGATTGAGTGTACCATCAGCATACTTGCAGATGACACCAAGCTGGGAGGGGGAGTGTCAGTCTGCTGGAAGACAGGAGGGCTCTGCAGAGGGACCTGGACAGGCTGGATAGATGTGCTGAATCCAATGGCATGGGGTTCAACAAGGCCGAGTGCCAAGTCCTGCACTTTGGCCACAACAACCCCTGTAGCACCACAGGCTGGGCACAGAGTTGCTGGAGAGCAGTCAGGCAGAAAGGGACCTGGAAGTTTGGATTGACAAGAAGCTGAACATGAGCCAGCAGTGTGCCCAGGTGGCCAAGAAGGCCAATGGCATCCTGGCCTGGCTCAGGAACAGTGTGACCAACAGGACCAGGGAAGTGATTCTTCCCCTGGACTCAGCGCTGGTGAGGCCACACCTCGAGTACTGTGTCCAGTTCTGGGCCCTCAGCTCAGGAAGGACATGGAGGGGCTGGAGCGGGTCCAGAGAAGAGCAACAAGGCTGGGGAAGGGACTGGAGCACAAGTCCTATGCAGAGAGGCTGAGGGAGCTGGGGTTGTTTAGCCTGGAGAAGAGGAGGCTCAGGGGAGACCTCCTCACTCTCTACAACTCTCTGAGAGGAGGTTGTAGCCAGGTGGGTGTTGGTCTCTTCTCCCAGGCAACCAGCAACAGGACAAGAGGACAGTCTTAATCTGTGCTGGGTGAGGTTTAGCTTGGACATCAGGAAGAAGTTCCTTACAGAGATGGTGATTAGGCATTGGAATGGGCTGCTCAGGGAGGTGGTGGAGTCACCATCCCTGGAGGTGTTTAAGAAGAGATTGGATGTGGCACTCGGTGCCATGGTCTAATTGACAAGGTGGTGTTGGGTCAAAGGTTGAACTCAGTGATCTCAGAGGTCTTTTCCAACCTAGTTGATTCTGTGATTCAGTGATTCTGCATGTATATGAGTGACCCCATAAAAAATGTCTCAAACTATTCAATAACAGGTACACCAGAATTGCTTTTGGATGTTACCTTTGACATACCAAAGCCAACAGCTTATTAAATTAAATAAAAATTAAAGGGAGAGAAGAACTTAATTCCAAGAAGTGTGCAATGGGGTTGACAATGCTGAGCTTTCATGATGCTTAGACTCCAGCATTTTTCTTCCCTATAGCCTGAATGCTTTTTGGGGAGCCCCACAACCCCCAGGGTTGCCTTTCCATCAGTGGCCAAGATGGCAGGTGCTGTTTGATTATTACTCATTCCTTTTTTTATTACCTTTGACATGTTAAAATATTGTTTAGTGATTTACTCCACTTTGTATTTAAATGTAGTGATTTGAATGTCTTTTTATGTTAGACTGAAGTTTTACTTTGAAGATGAAAAGTGCCACATATAAAGTACAGTGCAATAACTCATGGATCCTGTAATCCACAGTCTGCATAGCCTGTATTTGAGAAGCACCAGGTTGGACAATCTTCATATGTGTACCTGCTCCTACAACTGCATTTCTACAGGGAATGAACTGGAAGTATAAAGACTATGTAGTCCATCTCAGCTGATACCAGCAGAGCCTTTATTTTGCCTCCTGAAGAATGAAGAAACCCAGCATCATCCCAGGAAAACCATATCTACCCATTTTTAGGAGAAGGTCACAGACTAGGCAGGCTGAAAAGGCCATTCAGCAAAAATAAACAGAGGGAAATATGACCATCTGTGCTCATCTCAGATGAGCAAATGGTATTTGGCATAGTCATAGTCACAGCTGAGTACCATTACCTTCTGTCCCCTCCAGAGAGGGAGTGTGAACTTCACCATTTAAGCACCAGGAGGTTTTGCAGTTGAACTGGCACCGTGAGCTGTGAAACCCTGTCGTGTGAATGACAGCCTTCACTGCCCAGCTCTCCCTGTCCGTTTTTGACTTTTCAAATCCTTGTGTTTTTATAAAGCACACGACATTAGCCATCTCTGGTGTAACTCTATCACCTGCTGTGGCTCACAGTTACCCTGAGTTGTCCCCAGAGGGCTGGCAGTGAGGCCCACAGTCACCCCAGAGAGCCATGAATCTGGGCATTATGAGGTACCTTACTCAGATACTCATGATGAAGTTTGTGGCCAAACTCCAGACACCCATCTCACAGCTCTTAACAATGCTTGTTAACCAAACACTAAGAAACGCTTGTTTCCTCCTCTCTTTGTGGTTAGTTGGGAATGTGTCATCGTGAGGAAATACTCCAGAAACAGGGGGAAAAGTCCATGCAAGAAAGCAGAGTGGTGAACCAAGGGAGCTCTGGTGAAAGACAGCAATTTTTCCTGTGGAGTGATGCTGTGAGATTATCTTCTGCCTAACTTCTGTTAAACCCAAATTGTCCTGCAGTCTTGGCTTGCAAGACCAGATATACTGTGCATTTAACAGGTGGACTCTGAGCACCTTCAGGCATGAGGCAAGGGTGTTTTTGGTGACCCATAGGCCCAAGCTCTCCTGATGACAATGCTTGGTTCAGCTCTCACGTAGCACCTGAATATAAAGTTTGTGATGTGAAGAGCTGGTACAGGGCTGAAACACCCAGTTCAGCACAGCCATCTTGTGAGCTTATTTACACTTTATTTTAAATTCCCAGCTCCTGCAATGGTATGGTTAAATCTGCCCATCTGCTGACTACAAGAGGAAGAAGATACTCACCTGGGTAGAAGAATATGGGCAAACAACCTATATCTGGCATAAAGTCTTCCTGGACTAGGTGATTTCCTTGAATACGTTTAGAAACATTTCAATATGGGCTTGGTTGGGGGGGGGTTGTGTTTTTTCTTGAGGTGGTGGTATTTTAGTTAGTTATATATTGTGGAGGACTAGACACCCTAGAACTTGGTTTATTGAGTAGTAGAGCCATGACCCATTTACGCTGGCACAAAGGACAGGACATTTTTATAATTGTGAAGCTCCATCTGCACTGAGGCATATGCCAGTGAAATGTAACTACTTGTAAGTGAAAGGATCACATGGATTTGCATAATATATACCAGGATATAGCACACAGGAACATGAAAAGTAGTAGTTGGCTTATCTAGTACCTACCTGTCACCCGAGACACCGCAGCCATCCTTGTGTATTTTCATTGCCTATTTGTATTAGGAGACCTACAGTTTAGCTTAACCCTTCATCACTGAGACATCCACTCCTGTGCTTAACTCACAGCAAGGAGCAATTATTTACCTTGCCAGTTTAAGATGCTGTAACTCAACTGACTGATTGTGTCCTGGTGTTTTAGACCAAGTCCGCCATGGTGGCAAACATTAACTTAATTTAGGCACTCATTAAACGCTTGTTTCTGGCTGGGGTCCAGCTCTCAACAAATGTTTCAATCCTGAAAGATGTATTCATGGAGGGTTGCTAACCTGCAGCCCTATTTGTTAGGACTCTTTCTACGGCAGGTGCTTCTGTTGTGGAAAAGTTTTTCTGCTCCCGGGAGCGATCTGTGGAAGCACCAGCCCCCAAAATACCCACCCTC
The DNA here is from genome assembly GCF_001715985.3 of Manacus vitellinus. Classification (NCBI taxonomy): domain Eukaryota; kingdom Metazoa; phylum Chordata; class Aves; order Passeriformes; family Pipridae; genus Manacus; species Manacus vitellinus. Next base: position 794,578 of record NW_021938949.1, read on the forward strand.
TCTCTGTCTACAAAATTCGTGGCTCTGATCAGCACTGAAAGCTGCCTAAGATCACCCAGGCTTCAGATAACTCTTAACAGCAAGACCTTTCCATGGATTTGGACTTTGCATGGATTTGCAGAGATTTGGAGTAAAGCTGCATATATGCCTCAGTCAGCTGCCATGTGTAGCTATGACTCAACATTGCACCATGCCCTGGCTGTTAAGTTGTCCTCTGGTGAACCAAGAAAACAAGAGAATTTTGCGATTTAGGCCCCCTCAGCTGAAGCTGCCTGCTTACTGCTCACTGTTTTCCTGAAAGTCGCTGAGAACTTATGCCTTGTATGGGGGCTTGAAGTGACAAGTGACTAGGTGAACCCCCTCATCAAAGAATTACATTTTAGTTGGAATATGTTAAATTACACCTTGAGCAAGAAGCCAGAACAGACTCGAGATCCTCTGCAAGGAGTGTTATTCTACGGTCACTGTCACCCCCGCAGAGAGTGGGGGTTCCTACATAGGCTTCAAAGGTGGGTTTGTTTAGGATCATGTTCTACCAATCCCAAATGGACTTTTGCTGGGGACACAAATGGACCTAGGCACAGGGGAGCTGTGCATAGCCCAAGGTTGGGCAGGTTGTAACATGGTTGGGCAGGACCCAACCTTTACAGGGCACACCAGGGCTTGTGTGCAGAGTCCAGAGTGGCATGGACATGTGGACAGAGATGTCACTGGAAGGAAAGGCTTTCCAAATACACAAGAAATGGGATTTTTGGGCATAATTGGGGATTAAAAGTCAGGCTCCTGATCCAAAATTAATCAAGGCAGGTGTATAAGGGAGGTAGGACCAAATATATCCACTGGACAACAGTGCCAGACCCTCTCGAGTAGGTAGTTTTCCACAAGAAAACCACGATTCTTAAATCTCAACCTGTTTCTACTCATGTCCCAGACATGAATGTCGTGTCTCATGTGAAGGAGAGAAAGATTTGCCTGTCTTGATCAGAGAGACTTCCACTGCTGCCTTTGGGAGAGTCTGTGCCAGAAAATATTTAAGGGGAGTATTCAAAGCAGCAGCAGTTCTCCTAGTGTTTAATTTCTCTAGTGAGAAAAGCACAGGGTGGGCTGCAGATGATCTAAGCATGTCAGTTGTCAGATGAAAGCATTTCCAAATGGCTTTCTGGTTATATTTATGTCTTCTGGCTGAAAATGCATTTGATATTTTTTTCAGATGAGGACTTTTTTTTTTCTTGCCTGTCTTAGAAAGGGAATTTACTGATTAAAAGTCACTGCATTGACAGCATTAGAAATTGAAGTTCCTTTTTTATCTACAGAACAGGTACAGCATGTACAGTCACCACAAACCCAGGCTGCTGATATGTCTTGGCTCTGTCCTGGGCTTAACAACCTGGAAGGAAGAGGGAATAAGCTGTTCTTCATGGCTCTTTTAGGTTGTGCTGTTGTTCAGATGGAGAACCCTGGCTTTAAGTCTGGGGTGGGAGGTTTTGTTAATAGGATTGTCTGTTCAGCAGGAACGTGGCTGGAAACCTCTCTCAGTGGATTTGCTAGGAAGGTAACTGGATAGCTGTCAGGTACTGATGAGAGTTGATCTTCTCAGTTGGTTTTGAACAGCTCAATAATCAGCAAAAGACTTTTCCCACTTTTGAGAAAGTCCCTTTAAGAGGAAAGCGGTCTCTGTTTGACTGCAAAGGAGATCCCATTACATACTCACAATGAGGATATCGCTTTACATACAGGTCTCATTCTGTAACAAGCCTCTGAAAGAGGTCTTTGTCTCGTGATTTAGTAAGGTCCACTTTTTTTGAAAGGTCTGTGCCAAGAGCTGAACATGTATAAACTGATTTGGGCAAAATAATTCCCCAAAAAGGTAACTGGCTGTGCCATGAAAACCAGTGGTTTCCCTACAGTTTGGTGTATAGGTGTTGCCTCTGTTTGCAAACTTAGACAGACATTATTGCAGAAAGAAACCTTTAGTAAGCAGCCTCAATTTTTCTTCCTGTAGTGAGGCCGAAATACCTAGACAACAGTTTTCTTCTGGTAGACTATTGGGACGTTGGATGTCAGTGTAAGAATAGAACACTTGTTTCTGCATAAGGAAACAAAAATATACGTATGAAATTAATGGTCACTAACCCTTCAACAGGTATCTGTGTGAGTGTAAGGAAAGATGGGAGATGTATTTCTAGCCTATTTTCTTTGGGAAATGAAACTTATTTGACAGGAACTAAGACTTACATAATTTCTTTGTCTGTGTAAATATCCCCTTGCTACCTTCTAAGCCTCCTGGCCTATTCCAATCAAATTTGACCCAGGTCTCAAGATATTTCATTCCTAAAAGTTTCACTAAAATAGACAGTACAGAAGACAAACTCTCTTAATGCCTTCTACAGAGAAAGGTTGCAGTGTTAACATGGCTCTCCATAGACACTAAAGAATGTCTCCAGATAAGTAAAATTTGTGGGAAAGTTGGTTTCACTTGTGGAGTTATTTGATGAATTATATGGAGAGGTGTCACTGCAGGGTCTGCTCTGTATGTCCATCTGTTCCTGGGAAAGGAGCCTTTAATTTTCATGAAAACTTAGTGGCCACAATATCTCCTACAATTACCAGGATCTGATGAGGATATATGTGATCATCTCTTAAAGTTCTTCGATGTCCTTGATGTTTTGTATCAAGGAAACTTTGTACTTCAACAGAAAATACAAAATAAGAGAAAAAGAAATGTTCCAAACTTGAAAATGCTAAACCCCCACAAAATACCAAGAGGAAACAAATCTATAGTTTGACTTGCTGGAGAACAAGATGCAAATTTTTGAAGCTTTTTCTCTCAAACATTGAAGGGTTTTTTTCAAAGTGTTTCTTTCAGAGCTTTCCTTTCTTCTTCATCTTCTCTTTTTTAACGAGCTCCAGTGCAAAGAACATAAAGCAAGTCCTTCAAATGAGTAAATTCATCATTAAACTTGGATAGTATACTTTATAGAAACCCTTTTTCTCCTGAGCTGGCAGATTAGGTCCTTATTACAGGTAGAGGTTTTGGTTGGGTAACCTTTACCTAGCATGCTATTTTCACTCTACACGTGAAAAAATAAGTTGTATTCAAACAACTAAGATGGTACCTACATATACTGATATTGACAAATATTGGCATATATAATGGCAATGAATATATTGCCATTCAAATGGTGAGTGAATCCTCTCTTGACTATAAGAGACACTCCCCAGAGAAGGTTCAAGGCCCAGCCCCAACAGAGGCCGCAGTATGACTTTTTGGTGGGTCTGTGTCACTTGATGCAATGTAATAATTCTCTGAGATGGCAGCAATTATAAACAACTACCTTCAGTAGGTCCAGAAAGTTTATTTGACAGCATTACAACTTCTTTTCAAAACATCTTCCATGGAAGGGACAAGCCCCATGGTACAGGGTCCCTATATCATAGTTCACTACAGAAGGAAACTTTTGGCAAGTCAGAGAGTCTGTCATGTTCTGTGTGACTAAAGGCAATGCAGCTACAAAGGAGGTTGTAGCCACGTGGGGATCAGTCTCTTCTCCAAAGTAAAAAGTGATAGGACAAGTGGAAACCATCTTGAACTGCACCAGGGGGGGTTTAGATTGGATAGAAGGAAAAAATTTCTCCACCAAAAGGGTTGTGAATCATTGGAACAGGTTGCCCAGGGAGTCACCATCCCTGGAGGTATTTAAAAGATGTGTAGATGTGGCACTTGGGGACATGGTTTAGTGGTGGGCTTGTCAGTGTGGAGTAAATGGTTGGACTCGATGAGCTTAGAGATCTTTTCCAACCTAAATGATTCTATGATTGTAGGATTCTGTGATTAGTAATGGGGAGGTGTGGAGAAAGTGAAAAGAAAGAGACTAGCTAAACAGTTTTGGCTACACAAAATGCATGTGGTCAGTAAATCAGTCAATAAACCTGTCTGTTGGAAATGCCCGGGCTTACACTGATCAAAACGTTCCAGCAGGCAGGGCCCCTGAGACCTTACAGCTCAGCAGAGAATTGCAAACTGTTAATCTGAAAAATTTGAAGAAGAAAAGCACAAAATAAAACAACCCTGTCCCCCCCACATCCCTGAAGACAAGTGTCTGTGGTTCTAAACACACTTTGTCTATGTCACCCCAGCTGCTAAATGCTTTCTATTGATTTCTCTCTTACAATCTTTTCCCTCCTGTTTTTTTTTTTCTTTTCCCATTCCTCTTTACATTCAGTTCCCTTGTTCTGTAGGTAAAATGCACAGCTTTAAACAAAGGCCAGAGAGTGACAATTTGGAAGATCAAAGCCCTTTCTGTTGTGTCAGCCAGCAATACCTTGGGAAGCAGATGCATTTATTTTGTCCCATATATGCTTCCATTGCTTCCATCCATTCCCTTGTGTATGGGAAGGAGCAAAGAGAGGGGCATTTCCACTTCACCAGTCCCACCATCACCCTGCATGTCCTAGAGACCCCCAGAAGGCTGAACAACCAGACCTTTCATGCCACTGCATACCTTTTTACTGGCTTCACTGAGACTGAAATTTAGTAAGTGTGCCATAAAACGGGGCTCTTTTGAGACCAACTTGAATGGTTAAATAACAGGGAGCTTTAGAAGCTTTCATGCAAAACAGCCTCATTTGAAAGACTCTGTAGCATCATATAACTGTTTTGTCTTTTCCCTTGACTGCTTCCCCGGGGAAGGAGCCTGCAGAGATTTTCCAGCTGTGTGGGAATGCCCTGGGAGCACTGGTCGAGTGGCATGTGAAGCAACACTCTGCAGTACGGGTTGGAGACTTCACAGGGGATATCTCAAAGGAGTAATTCCATCTCCAGAGGCTTTAGTGTTTGTGGGGGGTTTTGTGGCTGCTGTTGTTTTCTCCTTTGTTTTCTGCAGCTCAGTATGTTGTGTTGATACAGCAGGGCAGCATGGGAGTTGTTAAAAAAATTAGGTGTTCCCCCTCTTTCCACTCTTTAGGATTTAGAGGGAATAGAATTCCTCTAAGGTGGATGAAAAACATCATGTGGAGAGGTATGGGCCACCTGGCTTGAGGTATATGGACAAGCTGCTCTCTCCCCTCTCCCTAATTTCTCACCATCCATCAGAGTTGATATCCATTCAAGTGTCTTGGCCTCAAATTTGGTTAGTGAGCGGGGAAACTATGCCTTTGTTCTGACGCTGGCAAAGCTCAGCGAGCTTGATTACCTAAAATAAAACCATCTGCACCCACTCTAATCAATGGCACATGCACAGAGCAAAAGTTCTAAGCTCGTGGCTCATGTAAAATGTTCATTACATCAGACTGTGGTGCTGCAGGAAAGAATTTATGGGTGAGACCAAGTGGTTCAGTATTACCCAAAGCTGTCGGTGGGACACGTGTACCCTGAGACATTTTTTCCCTCCTGTGGCTGGTCCATGGCTGGAGGAAGGGCTGTGAGTGCCAGGGTCATTCCTGTGGCACTGCAGATCCTGAATTCAGGACTCTTTACAAGATGGTGTTCTCAGGGAGGCTTGGAAAACACAAAGGACTCATGAAGTTTGCTCGCATTACTTGTGGTGTGAATGAGATTATGCTAAATATGTTGCTGGATTTGTAGGAAATGGGTTAATCTATTTCTTCATGCATTAAATCCCCCTGCAAACTGAGAGCCTGTGTTCAGCTCCTTGTCTCAGGGGTAAGATGCAGCCTTTTGATACCACAAACCACGTGGGTCTAATTGGTGACCGTGTTCTGGATCATAGAGTAACTTTTTGGGCATGTTTTCAAGAGCTGGAGCAGACATCCAAAGTGGTTTACCAGTACAGGAATCAGCAATGCAGTGCCTACACTTGTCTTTTAAATATGTGTGTGCCACCCTGGACCAGAGCACATAAGACATTCTTTAGAGAAGCTCAATGCAGGTACTGTGTTTAACTCCAAGATGGTTTTCTTAAAATCTCATGGCAGATCAAGGCCAGGAGTAGGTTCCCAGGCTACTCCTATAATTCTCTTTTCCTACAACCTTGTGCAATGCAGCTAATGATCCGCCTGCCAAGACCAAATCTCTCCTCAGGCATCGAGAAAATACATTGCTTCACCACTGGAGCTCACTTACCCTAAAACTGTTCATTGCCATCTTTTCCCATTTGCACTTTTCATGTCAAACAGTTGTGCCAAAATTGACAGGCATGGCAAAGCTGGGACTCTGTGTCCATTGTCTTGGCTGATGACAGCCACAGCATCTCTTCCTCTTAAAAGTATAAAATTCTGGTCCCCCATGGTCTCTTTGGAGCAACATGCAGACTGATACTCGTTAAAATTTTTTTTTGACTTATCTTTTTCCTCGTGTTTGAACAAACGTTGAGCCTGGGAGACCCTCTCAGAGTTTGTGATCTTCCTCCTGCAAAACCCCCATCTTTGTTCAGCAGTATGTGAAGTGGTGGTAGACATACTTGCTTTGTATTCTGAGGCAGTGCTTAAAACTAGACTTTTCCCTTCAAAATCTGATACACAGGTCAAAGGGGTGACTGATCGCGTGGTTTCATCTACACGCGCCTGACAGCTCCCGTCCTCTTCTGCATATTCATCGCTGCCTCTTTTCACTGCAAAATGATGTATTTGAAAGTCTGGTCCACATCTAACCACTTTGGGGACTGATTTATGATAGCATAGATATTTTTTTTTTTCAAATTGTATTAATCCTTACATATCGAATGAGGCCCTGGGCTACAGCACGTCGGTTTGGGACTTGCATGCTTCTGGTTTTTGCAGGGTTATTATGGTAGTTTTTAGTAAAGATTGATTTGATCAGACAAAATCTCCCAACCTAGAATCAAATCCTAATTTAGCAAACCAAATCCACTCAGCAAAGCGTGTAAGCTTGTGGTTTATGGCAAGACAGTGCTTAAGTTGCCATAGAGTCAAGAAGGTTTGAAGGATTTTCTTGGGGAGCTCTGCTGAACTGGGTAGGGAGGGTGGGAAAGGGAATCTCTGCTACCTCTCATACCACAGTCAGGTCACTCAGTGAAAGCAGGGGTAGGAGCTGAGGTGACCAAAACCAGTCTGACTTCTTGTCTCTGCTTGTAGGGGCCAGTGCAGTACTGGTGATGAAATTTTGACAAAACTGTCCCACCAGCTTTAATGCACACAGTGGAACTGAGCACTTTGCAACTGATTGCATTATCCCTGCAGAAGATACTTTTCCAGGGTTGAGATCATCTCTAGAGCAAATAGGGTAGGTAGGTGGAAAAACCCATTCCAGCCTCAGACACAGGAACAAGTCACCTAATTTGCATCCATAGGAGAACTCTTAACCCACGGTACAAGGTAACCTAGTAGTTTAACCTCCACTGAGGAGAGGCTCGATTAATCCAGTTTTCCTCAGTCTGAGGTCATTCACAGGGGTAGCTATCATGGATCAGCTGTTAGGCTGAAATTTGTCACCCTGCAGCACCTTTGCTCGTGTTTCCAAGCCCTCAGATTTGCTACAGGTGCATAGGCAGCTCTGATATTTACTTTTCTGCGGCACTGTTCGCCGAGGGGGGATTCTGAATTTGACAACAGCACTCAGCAAGGGTGTGAATCTCCAAGTTTTACGCTCATATGTGCAGTTTGAAATTCATCCCTCTGTGGGGTAGTTACATAAGGCTTTCCAGGGAGGGAACAGGAGCGTTACCTTGACGTTCCTGCGGCGAACCCACACAGCATGAGCTGCAAACTGTGACTGCTTGCCGTGTTCCACTCACAAACGGTCTGAAGACTGATTATGATTCACTGAAAAAACCTCCAAATAATTTCAGATGAAGAGTCCAATCAAGAATCTATTTGCAGACAATTCGCAAACACAAAAAGAAGTGAGATCCATTGGATAAATTATACGCTATGAATTATTCATCTGGCTCCGGTTAATGAGGTAAATGGTACTATCAGTGTTTAAAGTCAAAGCTCATTTGTACATATTTGGGCAGATCAAGGCCCAAGTAAGAGATGAGGTTTTGGGGGAATAACCTGGGCTTCAGAGTGTTCAGCAGAAGAACTGCCAACCACGTGTGCAGCCAGGATTTCATCCTTCAGGTTGAACGTGATGGCTTGTCTGTGCTCTCGAATCAGAGGAGCAAGAGAAGGTGTTCCTAATTCCAAGTTTGGATCTCTGTGTGAGATGCCATTCTATGGGCTTGCAATCAAGACAGAAAACATAAGGAAGGAAGAGAAGCTGGAGTGGTTCTTTTAAAGGTTTTGTGAGGTATTTAATATGGGGATTGACATGAGCTGGAAATCTTGGGTCTTACTGATTTTTATTTTTTTTTTGCAAGAGTTGAGTGATATCCAGGAACCTATCTGTGTTACAGCATGAAAAAATCCCATTGAAGGAGGAATCATGAAAACTTGAGAATGTTCTAAAACTTTCCTGTTTAAATGAGCTTACTTTGACCAACATCTTAAGACTTTCATATTTAGATTTTAGACAAGCAAAACATCAGCAAAGCACATGCTTGACTTTAATCACAAGTAACTCTATTGAAATAGAAGGTATTACTTCTATGACTAAAGGTATATGTAAGCATAAATCCACACTGAAAATCCAAGGTTTGGGTTTAGCCACTCAGAGATTTAATCAGAATTAAATGAGAGGTCTAGTAGATGTTAACTTCTTCCAAAACATTTTTCTTCAAGTCTCAAGGTGGATTTAATTGTTTCATTTAATCACCTAAGAGTGAAAGTTTTCACTTTTAATCTTCTGCAATCTCAAATAGAAGAATTTGGAGAATTCCTCCTGGAATTGATCATTACTTCCCTGGAAAACCCCTAATTTCAAATCTAGCTTTCCCTTTGTATTTCCAAATTTTGAAATTTTTAAAGCTGATTCCTATTGGTTCTAGGACTTGACATTTTTTATATGAAATGGCATTGTCGAGAAACATTTTTTTTGACATTGCTACAACAAATCTTTAGCAGGTAATGCTTGAAATTACAGGCCACAAATCTCGGTAAGTGCTATTTACTAACATGATAATTGTGGAACATTCGATGATGTGCTAAGTACCATGGAGTGGCAGTATAATTACAGTACATGGCACGTTACAATATAAATATAAAGTAAATACATGATTATTTCTGGCTTAGGTCACATGGTAAATACTAAGTGCAATTACGGCACCAAGTAATCTGCAGGAACGTGTAATTACTCTTGGGCTCAATTCATTTACAAATACTTGTCCAGCTTTTCACACCACATGGGTTGTGGAAACTGTGGAAAACAGATTATTCGTGGTTACAGTGGCCTCCTTATTACCACAGCCAAACTTTGTACATGGATGATGGCTCATCTGCCCTCTCCCATGTCCCAGAGGATGGAGGTGAAGATTGGCATTATCAAGGCAGCACTAGGTAGCCAGATGTCCATGGAAAGCTGGGCCAAGAGTCCTCTCCAGCTCATTTGATGAAGTCAGTGGATGTTATCTAATAGTTTTCATCTTAACAGTTTTGCTTTTGTGAGATCATTTCACCCCATTTTTGAGTTATCCATCAGCAGTGCTGGCTGCCTTACTCTGCATCCTAGAAACCCAAGACAGTAGGTGAGTGCTGCTCATCTCCCACTGGTCCCAAGCTAATCCAGCAGCCCACCATTTTTTAATCTCTATTTGGATCTCTCTGCTCTATTAGCTAGTAGGTATGAGGGGCTGAGTGGGATGGTTTGGATAATGCAGCCAACATCTCCACAGGTTCAACAGAAGAGATGGCAGTAGAAGCAACCAGGGCATATGGAAATTCTGTACACCTAATGGAGAGCAGACATTTAATTCAGATGGTGTGAAACAGTCAGTCTAAGGACAGCCACAGTGTGTGATAATTGGAGAAAAGTCTATTAGAGGAAGGGAAAAAAAGTAGGAGAAAAAAAATTTAAAGCCACCACAGCATCTTTCTGTTTATCCAGCCAAGAGGACAACACGGTGCCTCGGACATCACCTGCTGCCTGTTCTCCCAGGCATCTGGGGCCTCAAACAAGGTGATCCCCACTGTATTTTGCTAGGCAAGATTATTAGTATTAATCTTACAGTCTGTCAACAGGATCTGAACTTGGGGCCTTCACTGTTAAAACCCAGATCCCTCGAGACAACATTAACAGCTGCAGCTGTTTGCTATTAGCCAGCCCTGCTCTCCAGGGACTGCTTCTGGGGTAGCTGGGATTTTGGCTTGTTTCTTTTGGGTCAGCTGCAAAGCATTTGAAGTAGAGACAGGAGGTAGGGAACCAACTGGGATGCAGCAGGGAGCTGCCATGGACTGTGCCGCTTTGGAACGCACAGGAGGTGCCAGCTCCGAAGTCGAGGCAAATGATGCTTTATGGGGTCTGATGAAAACAAAACTCCCTGAACTCAGGATGGGCATGCCCCAAAGAAATGCTTGAGACACTTTGGAGTGGGAATATCCCAACTGAACAGGCAGGCACAGGTTGGCTAAAGGGCAGCATGACTCTGGAGAGACAGGGGAGGGTTCGGAGCAGACAGTGCTGCATTTTGGCTCTCCTCAAGAGCTAAAATGATTTGCCTTGTCTGGAAACTGCTTTCCTGACCTCAGCAGGCCAAACACAACTTCCAAGCCCGGGGAGGTGGATCACCCCTAGGCACAGCAAGCAGCCCTCACTGGGTTGCTCTGCCATGGTCTCCTCATGCTTCCCTCTCTCAGCGAGAGGAAAAGCTGCACTGCTGAGCCAAAACACTGGAGCAGAGATGAAAGGATGTGATCTCTCAGCATTTCTTTTTTATCCCTCTATACTCCTTTCTGTTGTGCTTTTATTTTTGGCTTGTTCAGTCTCACTTGCTTCAGTTTTTCTCTCAGTCTACCTTGGCCAGAAGAGAGGGAGAAATAACAAACAGCCTGGAAATATTTCCAGTTGTGTGTCACACACTGCAGAGCACAGGGATAGTTAAATGGGGCCTTGGGGCTGAAATAGGGGAGAAATAAGAGAAACACCACTGATTCTGGTTTAGCATCAAAATGCATCTGTATCTGCTCAGTAAAACCATTGAAAATTCATCTAAGGTTCCCAAACCTTTGGATAATGTCTGCAAATGGGTGTCAGATTAAAATTTCTGCCTTGCATTAGTCTGGAACATATAATTGTATATTATATGATTATGGTGTCAAGAGAAACTCCAAAGCAAGAATATTCTTATTTGTTGCACACCATTTGCTTATCATGAAACACGAAATGCACTTACAGTGTGCTACAGCCTTGAGAAATCATTGTAAACATCTGTCATTGCAAACAAAGACTCTTGCTTACTCTAACCACGGCAAAGGCAGTAACAAAGACATGAACTATATGTTACCCAACTGAAGAGAAAAGTTCCTTGCCCTAGTTCAGCAGACTAGTATAATTTTTAAGATGCTGTGCCTAATGCTGAGTGTCTGAACGCTCTCAGGTTGTTTGGAATCAATTGGCTTAAACCTTGTGTAATGAAAGTGTATTTGCCAAACAGGCCCGAGCTTATTGCCATGCAAATTAACGTTTGCAGGGCACAAATTTCTAAAAGTCCTTCCTCTCTTTGTTGCTTCCAAGATGTTATGGATACAATTTTGCACTGGCACTTATGTGTGGGTGCAGTTCGTGTCATTTAAACTTCTAATTACGGCATCTGATTGCGCCCACGTATCTTATCAGCTAGTTAGACACGTCAGTGACACGCACCATAACTGCAAATAACTGGGGGTACAAAATTGCACCGGCAATTATTTGCACCCACTGAAGGAGAGGATGGTTATAAAGAAGGCCATTAAAGTGTTTTAAATACTTTTCTTACAGTACTATAAACCACTGCTATTGGGGATATTACCTGTGGGAACGTAGAACAAACATCAGGCTGAATTTTGAGCAGCAGCTGGGTAGCGTGAATCTGGGTAGCATGGCTTTGTAGCACCAACCTAACCAAGGTTCCCTTTGTGGGTGCAAAGTATGTCAGCCAGGTCTGAGTTTACTCACCTGGCTTCCTCCCTTAGCTCAGCTCAGAATCCCGATAGTAGCAGCACAAAAAGCTTCCTTCAGTCCATCTGAAGCCAACAGCGATGCCTTTACTGCACCTCTTAGAAAATTTGCTCTTGCAGTGTCTGAGCCAACACCACAAATTCTCTGTGAGTGCAGCCTGGTTTTCTAAACAGCCTTGGGGCTTCTCTTAGCAGCCAGAAGAGATATGTTGATTGGGCTCAAACTCATATTTAAATTTAGGCTTGCAAGTGTTCTGCTGAATAGGTGCATAAATGGAGCAAGGATAGCTGAGGTGGAAAGAAAATAAAGCTTTATGCAAAATAACAGAAAGCAGCTTCATGACCTTCCTGTTATTAATCCATATAACATAATGTAGTCATCTTTGGGACACTTCCCTCTGCCTTGGTGTCTGTGATCTTGCCATTATTTCCTGGAACTCTCAAGAGATGTCACCACCACCACAGCAAAACATAGCAGATGTTGTGTGATTGTCCCACAGTTCTGTGCTAACCCAACCCTTTGGACCTTGGCTTAGAGACTATCCTTCCTCTGGTGCAGTATGGAAGGATGGGCCCTGACCAAGAAACATTCCAGGCTGGTATGATTCTCTGTGTCAGGCATGGGACATGCAAACAACATCTGCTGTCCTAGATTCATGAGTAACTGAAAGTAGTAGAGTTGCTAACAGGAGCTGAAATACTGGTGGTTACATTTTGAGTACAGAATTGTGAAACTAGATCCGTTTAAATGTCTTTTTTTTTCTTTGTAAATAGTTGTCTTTTAAGTGATAGACATCCACACTCAGAAATGGACCATTTTGCTGTCTGAACCGTAGTTTCCCACAATAACCTAGGTGTACATATCTTCAGATATTATTTTTCTCCCTATGACAAATACTTGTGATTATTTAGGATTAGATCTGAGTTTTTTCAAGCAGCTGGTAACATTACAGGAGCTGAAGGGTGGTTGCTCTTAGAAAGGAGCCCTCCCAAAAGTGAAAGACAATAGGGAGCACAAATATTTAGATCCACACAGATACCAGTGGTCATGAAGAGGTCATACCTTGGAGCTGTTCGGGTATAAGATTCTTAGAGTCTGGCCCTGATAGAAAACCTGGGAGGATTGTCTTCTGTTCTCGTTTACCCTGGGGTAAATCCAGAGAAAACTCAATGATCCAAATGGAACTAGTCCAGATTTCTGCTGGCCTAAATGAAAACATTGTTTTCATATACTAGTGGGGAATTCTGCCTTCTTTAATACTGTACTTTTAAATTTTGCTGTCACCATGGGACACTGAAGTTTTATTTTCTGGCTTATATTTTACCCATGAAAGAATTAATTGTTTCAGCTTCCTAGAAATCATTGCATGATTCAAGTTAGTCTTTCTTCATGGCTTATTCAAAAATTGGGCTTAGTTTCCACCACAACCATTCCCTACACTACAACCCTATTTATATCCATAAACTACTGCACATTGGGAACAGCTAGTGAAGAAGTAAAATAAACACAGTATTGCCTTTTAGCTGGAGTTGCACTCTGGTCCCCAGAAGGGATAACATTTATAAATCAAACACGTGTTTAATTAACCTTCCATCTTTGCACAGGATTATGAGGGTGGGCACAGTCACATTGATTTGAAGATGCAAGGTGCTTGTGCCACTACTTCACAAAATTTCAGGGCTTCAAAACAGTAAAATAAATCATGGTTTAATAAACTAAGGGCTGGGTTCGGGGCTTTGCCAGTGCTGGCCCAAAGCTGTAAGAGCCACACTGAAGTAATTTAAAAGCAGAGAGATCAGAACATGATTCCCAAAGTAAATATTTCTGTTTTTTACATAGAAAAAAAAAGATTTTATTTCCCTCAGACGAAAAGACAGTAATACACATGCTGGCATTTTGGAGGGGTTTGCATATGCTTTACCATCTTGCAGTCTGCAATCATACACACTTATCTTTAACCTGTCATCTCAGCGAGTGACACTGCTGTAGTCAGAACCTCATTTCTCCCTTTTGAGAGAGAGAGAGAGAGAGAGAGGAAATTCTCCTTTGCTTTGATAGTGCGCTGTATCCTAGCTGAAAGGCATCCTTCCTGGGAAGCCCCTCTTTGTGCAAGGAGGAAGTTCAGTAACCGTTCGTAGCCTAAAATTAACAGTTAGCATAAAATCAGTCAAAGAGTGTAGCAGTCCCTTTTGCAATGAAGTTAATTAACAACATTAATTAAGGTTTGGATGCCTTTTGAGAAGAAGAGCTCTAGCTCAATCACAAGGTGTGAGTGTTTGATGCAAGAAGCACGGGGCACGTTTCTGGGTCTGTCGCAGTGGGGTTGCGTGCGACGTTCAGACTGATTCCTGTGGCCTTTAAACTCCAAGTCTACCAGCTCTGCCTGTGTTGGGAACACTTTCCAGAACATTTGTGCCATGCATAGCACTGTTTAAATTACAATATTCCTAGCGGCAAAAGAAAGACCTCCTATGTGCAGGTCACCATTTTTGTTGCTTTGCCTGTTACAGCTTCTGGGAGCTCAGGCTACACGAATCCTCCAGCCTTTGCTACCCCCCACACAGGGAAGTGCATCCAGCAGGTGAGGACACACAAGAGCTTTGTCTGATGTGCACGAAGTGTGAATATTTCCAGAATCTCACTGAAGAAGTCCACAGATGAAGATTAATTAATAATTAATTGATTAATTTTAATAATTAATTAGAAGCTTACTGAAGTGTCAGTGTCAGTTTTCTGATTGACCCAGAGCTGATGTTCCCCTGGCAGAGCCTGTTATGAAGGTGGGCTGACACCTTCGACGGCTTCATTTCTCCACACCCTCTGGTGACTGCACTGATATCAGCAGGTATCAGCTCAGGAAATTGTTTGGCACAGCCTGGGAGCCCTGGCAGAATGGGTGGCTATGTTTTTTATTTAAAAACACAGTGATGACTGGGAATCAGGCAAAATGTCTGGGTCCTGGTCCCCAAGGCTAGGGAGAGCCCCAGCATTGAAGGGAAGGAGAAGGACTTGTAGCTGGTGAAGAGGGATTTAGTCTTGGGGAAGAGTTCAGTCCTACTCTGAGGTCCACTTGGATGGAGAGAAGTTTCTAGGTCTAGACCCTTTTTGTTTGCTTTGAAAAGCAAACCCAGTTGTCCATTTCACCATGGCTCTTGTTGCACTATCCTGGCAGCAACAACCTTACTTGAAAGATCTCTGCCACTGAGGGCACGGGGCCACTGGACAGACACCTGGCTGCAGTTTCTAGTTTTGCTGAAGGATATTTAACAAAGATTTCCCCCTTTCAGTGTTTCAGTTTCCTACCTCTTACCCATTACAATGCTGCTGTATTACTAAGAGTTTGAGGAGCATCTAACTGCTCCCACTGTCAGCTGAATCCCCCAACCTCCTGTATATTCCATATACATGGAATATAAAAGGGAGCACTGCAGGGCACAGGGATGGGGCACTGGTAACCCAGCCAGGAGGGCAGGTAAGGAAACCACAAAACAAATTGCTCTGCAATGCACAGTGCACATGTGTGTGGAAAGGACATGTTAATTCTAACTCCATTTTGTGTTTCTTCTCCCCAGTGAACATTGCTGACGTCCGATCTGTGTTCTTCGCTTGCTATTTCCAAGGAGTTATCAAGTTTAAGTGCTGTCTTTTTCTGTCTTACAAGAAGGGGATGCTTGAGCCTGCTGATTAAACACATCCCTTGCTTTTCCCTGTTCAGGCACAAATTTCCAGACTCAAACTCTGAATGTAATTTCTATTCCTCCCACACCATGTGCATGTTGCAGAATTTTACTGTCACGTTCCAATCTTGCGGTAAAAACTTTTGAAAGTTATTAACAGACAGGATGGGTACTTCAGCTTTGACTGCTCTAGTCTTTTGGATCAGGATGAGCTCTCCATTTTGTTTGTTTTGATGTAGTTTTTCTTTTATTTTTAAATGAGGGATTTCAACCCTTGGAGAACCAGAGAAAAATAGCTTGAGACACGATTGCATGGATCAGTCACACTTCCTTGCTCCGTGCTATCAATCAAGGTAAAACACAACATCCTAGATGACCTTGTAGAAGTTTATATACCAAAATGGATAAGCATGTCACTCAGGTGAAAAATGGCCACCAAAAAGGTACTGAGACTATCTGATCTCATTACAGTGTGTTGAGCAAACTGTGTATTATGGTTCCTGCATTGCTTTCCTATTGCACACGTGTACATGGACATGATACAGTGCATGGCACACATTATTTTTGATTCAGGAAACATTAATTGGGAAGCCATTAGGCGCAGGGCAGAACTTGCAGTGTGCTTGCCTGTGAGCAGGGGAATGATTGATTTGCAGAGGACCTTTCAGAGGCTTAAAATAATTCTCAGGGCCCAGGCTGTGAACCTCATTCTCCAGGAGATCCAACGCTATTCACACATGGCTCCACTGGAGTTACTCATGGGAATGCTCACTAGTGGGAGTAGGTGGTGCACAGTCTCGCTGTAAATGCTTGTTTCCCTGGATCTCTTGCCGCCAAGCAACACTGATAATTATAGTCACCCTCAGATTTTAGACATGTAAAACGAGACACTTGGGAGCCCTCCCTGGAGTAACTATACTCTAGGAGTTCCAATTCCTGCTATTCTGAATATGGGCTTCAGGATGCTTTCCTGCCTCCCACACTCAGTCTGGACACTGGATTTTCTTTTTTCAAGCCATGGCTTTGGTACTTTCTGATTTACAAGTGACTGGTAAAGAAAGACAGGAAACAGAGGTTTAGCCCTCAGTACTGCCAACATGCCCTGTTGTGTCACCCAAAACATGGAGTATGTTGCCCTGTCATCAGCACCTTCCTTGCATCCTGTTTGTGTCCCACCATAGTAAAGTTGCTCTGGGACTTCTTTATGAAGAATGACAGGTGATTTATATCTTCATTGGTTTATATCTTCAGTGAGCTGAATGCTCTCAGGGGATACCTCTCCCTCGAGTACACAGGGAAACCGATGTGACTCTTCAGGCCCCACTCAAATGCTTCATAGACCCTGAATGGGTCATCCTGATGTTCACAAGGACCCCTCTGCCAAGACTGGCAAGAAAGAAGAAAAGCATTGGTTGTTCATCCCTTACCTGTAATTCAATTGTGTGAAAGAACTAGGCATTCTAGATCTGATAAAATGAACTTCTGAGTTCAGGATGGTGGGAAAACCAGATGCTGGGAAGCCACTGTGCCCCTCAGGCAGTGAACAGAGAGGAGAACTGCACCAGCAGTGGCTGCATAGCCACAGCCAAGAGTGACCAAATTGGGAAACCTGAACACCATCGGGAGAGGACTTCTGCAAAGTCCCTCCTTGATGGCAACCCCCTGATCTTTCTGTTGGGTTCAGCCCAGAGGGGAGTACTTTCTAGGCAGTACTGGGGCACCTCTGATGAAGTGGGAGAGCTGAAAACGCTCCAGAGAAGGTCTCAGAGAGCAGCAACTCAAAAGCTAATCTCTGAGAAGGACCCTTTATTCATTCCTTCTACTGGGGTTGGAGGTCCTGGGTCTGCAGTGCCCTGTAGAGAAGTTTTTGTATTTGAGGTCAGAGTGAAAGTATCTGGGGGATCACGTTGCCCTGTTGGGTTCTCAAAACTGAAAGAAATCTAATGGAAAGGATGTTGCCAGGACATCCTGGAGTTAGGGTCTTCAGATGAGATCACACTGCTGATCTGCTCAGTGCTGGGCTCCCAAATTGACTCTGCTCTTCACCGTCCTACCACTATTTTGAGCTCAAACCCATTCAATTTCTGTTAACTCTTTGCACACGGTAATTAGTAATAAGAAAAAATTGCACACCAAAGAAACTCCTGAAGTGAAATATCTTCTCTGGAATTGCACTGAGGTTGCTGATGTTTTTCTATTCTTTTAGTGACTATATTCAGCCACTCTGAGCCTTTGGGCTGAAGTCACTGGCCATCCCAACCCTGTCCTTCCCAGGACAGCAACCATTCAGCTGCATGAGTTATTGGAGAGGACTAGTTAGGGAGCAGATGGGAACCATGTGCAAATCCTCAGCTATGCTCCTACCTGAGCTTTGGGCCAGAATCAAATCCTGTATTTGAGCAGCCTTCTGGCTGTGGAGGTGGCATAGACAAGAAGCCGTGTAACTCAGCTCACAAAGCCATAAGGCAAAAGTGGGATAGATTTCCTCACTTCCCTTTGGAAACCTCCACATTTTTCTTCTCTTTATTCCTCTTCTCCTTTGTGAATACTTTCCTCTCGCCTCCCTTCACAGGAGTCCTGTGCGACAAAGGGGTGAATATCTTTGATATCTTTCTTTCTATCAAGCTGCAGATATGATGAGAGGGAGACTCACCACAGTCTAGATTCACCCATGAAACTTCAGGCTTTTCACCAAGGCTCCAAAATTAGAAGCCTCATTGTACTGACTTACTGCTGTTTGTGCCAGCAGCATCTTGAGAAACGGAGAAATACTGGCATCTTGAAAGAATGATTCACCCTCCTCAGATGTGAATCCCTCTCCTGAGGTGTCTCTCTCTCTTCTCTGTGACTGTAGCTGGTGCCCAGATAATGACAGTCCTAACTCCAGGGTCTCTGCCTGCTGTCAGGTGGGGTCCATCTGAGCCAGAATGCCAGATAAGCAAAACAGCTGGTCAGAAGTACAGTGGGGAATATGAACAACAAGACTGATTCAACCTTTCCTGCTAGAGGAAAAAAAGTTATCAGAACTCTTTAAATCTGCTTCTGGGATGATATTTGTCTTGTCTTTTTTTTTTTTTTCCTTTCATGTATCCTCTTGCAACGACCTTCTGGTAACCCACTTTGAGCAAGAGCAATGGCAGTTTTTTAGTGGTCACCTTTCAGGACAGTCAAGGAAAAGCACTCCCACTCTTCCCCACTGCTGACAAATGAGGTGTCCACTGAAGAAATCAAAACAAGCCCCCCAAAAAAGAAAAAAAAAAAAAGAAAGAAAAGATAATAAAAACCCCAACCCCTACCAGTAGATAAAGTTTAAAATAAATGGTTGCTGCTTTTCAGGAAAGGGACCTAATAGGAAATATAAAATCTCTTGAATCACAAACCTGTATCTACCCTGCTAGCAGGTACTGCTTTCCCAAAATATTGATGCTTTTAAGCCTTAATCCATCTGTCAGAGCTGATAGGATATTTTTAAAAGGAAAACACTGCTCCAGGCTATTGGGGGGAAAATAGAACAGAGCATGTTAGCAAGATGTGTTACCTGTCTTCTGACAACTCATGTATCTTTCTTCACGTCACTGTGCCTTCGTCCTCCTCTGTTGCCACATAAAAACAGAATCATTATGGATGTCCCCAAAAGACAGCTTGGTAAACATGTAAGATAAATTAAGTTCTACATTCTCACAGTGGAATCAAGGTGTAGAAAACTCAGCACAGCGTCTGAATGGGGTCCAGGTACATCTGCTCTCTGGTTGTGTCTGGAGCCAGTGAGAATGGCAGGACCTCAAACTGAATGAGGGGTTTTCTTCCTTATTTGTAACAGTTAATTTTTGCCCCTCTTTTTTTTTTTTCTTTTTTAATGCTCTTCTGCTCACGTGCATGATCAAAGATACCTTGCAAAGTCAAGGTAGCTTTGACTTTTGAAAGCCACTTAAACCATTTAAAGCAGTACTGATGAGCCACTCAGGTTAAGGAGTTATGGTCACACAAAGTTATGGTCAGATGAAAGGAAGAAAAATGGAAAAGATGGCTTGGAAGAAATGAAGGGGAAGCACACAGGTTTGCAACTTGAAGAGGAAGAAGAGAACATACTATCAAGACAACTTTGAAACTTTCTTCTGAAAGAAGAAACTAAAGAATAGAGAAGTAAATATTATTTAAAAAAAAATAAATTACTTGTCTGGTAGCGGTACACTGGGAAACCTTGAAAATAACTCATACAGAAGAGAACAACATGAATTTAACCATCCAGATAAAGTTTTTGCATTGTTTCCTTGCATTGGAGTGTTAGGAAAGACAGAGGAAGAAATAGGATATGCCATCAGAAGTGACAGTTCTGTTTTCAGAAGTCACTCTCAGTGTCTTCTTGCAGGGAGCTGTTTTCAGCTGCACTTTTCATTATCCACCTGCACAAGTTTTTTAAGCAATTTGCTCTCTGTGATTTGTTCTGCTGCCTGCTTGAGGGCATAGTCCCAGGCCAGTCATGTGAGACATAGGAAAAGCAAATGGTCCCTCAATAAGATATAAAGAAAATGCCTGACTCACTTCCACCCGAGAGAACTGAACTGTGGCCTTGCAGGTCACCTGCTGCAGTAGGACATGTGTCTCTGGGTTCACTTTCCAGCTCCATTACAGATGTTTTGTGTAATCCCAAGAGACTTACTTCAGAGCATTTCTGGAAACCTGTGCTATTTAGTAGATAAACTAAACTGATTTTTTTCAGTCTCTTCTGGTCTTAAAATCTGTGCCTTGGCTTCACACTCTCCTATTCATTTTAAAACCTCCCTTGGGCTCCACTGTAGGATAACACACAGCCATCCTCAGGCTGGATTGACTTTGTCTTTATGGATATGATCAAAATTTTTTGCAGGAGTAAATCATCACAGCTCCACTGTAGGGACTAACATAAAAGGTCTTACTTATTTAAATGATGCAAATCAAGGGTGATTTAAGACAAGTTAAGAATTTTACTGGTAGAAAAGTAAACATGGTGAAAGAGGAAACAAAAAAAATGCTTTCTATTACCAGTACACAGTGGTATGATGATGCTTAAAGTGGAGTTACATACTTCTAACTCTGTCTTCTTTATGATGTTATTTTCACCTTTGCAGAATACACATAAACCTGTAGCATTTCAGGAAGGTCCCCTTCACCTGCAATTGTCACTGCATTACAAAGTGCTTTAAGATGCAAGAAGACAGGAAATCTCTTCTCTAGGAAGTCTTTCCTGACTTACATTACTTTCCTTACATCCTGACACTTGTCACATTTTCTTGAAGGCAGCTAGTCCTTCAGCTCCTTCCCAGAGGCTTCCTACAAATGTTCACCAGCCCAGACATCCTGCTGCCTCCCTGCCTTTCACTTGCAATGAAGCTTCTGTGTGGTTCATACTTGCTTGCCCATCTAACAGACTGAGAAATTCCGCCACTAATATATAGCCACCTGGTCTCTGAAAATTTTCTTGGTATCTGGTTGTCTTGTAGTGTATGTGACTTTGTTTTCTGATTCTCCTCTTTCTTGCAGTTTTTTACAAGTCCTTAATTCCTTTACTTTCCCCTTTTATTACTCTCCATGGCAAGTTTCCTAGTTTCTGGGGGAATAAATTAACAATGCAAAGACTCTCATGGTGGATGTAATTTTTTTTTCCCCTTCCAGGCTCATTCTATAACCTAAAAAGAAGCTCCTGTGAAGGCTACAATTCCTACTAGAAATACAAAATTATTCTGGCCACCAGGAGATATCGGCCACTAGTTGTGGCTTTGATGTTTATACACACACACACACACACACACACACACAAAAAGCTGTCCTGGAGACTATTCCTTGTGAACATCCAAAGCTCAAATTAATCACGATCACAGCACAAATGGCCTGATATTGCAGGAGAACAGATTTTCAAAGACATTTTTAGGATGCAATCTTAAGAAAGTGCTTGGTGACTGTGGAAAGATCCTATCTGAAAGGGGTTGTGTTGCTGCTATTCTATGCTAACCAGAATGGCCATACAGGAAGGTAGACTGAGTTTCTGACCAGCAGATTTCCATGGGCTTTGGTTCCCATCCTCAGGAATGCAGTATCCATTAGAAACATGATCTGCAAGAGTGAGAGACAGTCAGTCACTACTGCATGACCACATCAGTTCTGAAGTCTGTAAAAGACTGACAAATCATTGGAGTTACCTAGATGGAGAGAAGGGAGTTTAAACCCACAAAAGAAAATCCCTGGGAGTATTAGCATTCTTCAGCTAGCTACAGGGAGATGGAAAAGAGTGAGTTAGAGCTCAGAAAGAACTAGAGCCTTCTACACTTCAGGCTACTGTCTCCTTGGCACATACATTAACACATTTAAAAAAAAAACAAACCCAACACTGAATGATCTTTTAAAAAGAAGAAAGGTTTATGGGTAAGTGGTATTTTGTCCTCCAATTTTTTCTTAATGAGGTCAGAACATGTTTAAAAATATTTCCTGAGCTATCTTGTTTAATGTGTAGTGCATGTGTTTAGATCAAAGAATGGTCAATGAAATCTACAGTTCTCCATCTCTCTGTGGTTTTTGCTTGTTTAGAGACATGGGCAGTTCCCATAAATACTGTGCTTTTTGGACTGACTCCATGCCAGACATACTTACGTATTTTGATTTCCATGCTATATTACCTTGAAAAGCTCAGCCTTGAGCCTTGTCCCCAGGTCACCTTTAGCCCTGTTCTGGGAGAAGGCAGAAAGCAGCAGCAGCACTGACCGTGGGGACACACCGGGTCTCCTGATTTGTTTTTGATTTTCTGTAGCAAGCTGCTCACCATCATTTGTATTTTCTGTCTTGTTTTTTTTTTGTCTTTGTACGAATGCAGTCATTAAAGTCTAGATTAATTTCTATGGAGACCATAAGTTTATCAGGACAGGGCTGAGTTCTCATTATCTACATATACTGAACATAGAACAGTTGGTACCTGCTGAGAGCTGGGCTGCAGAACCTGGGATTGCCTTGAACCGACTTGTACTCTTTTTCCTAGTGTCTGCCTGCATTCCTACAGACCCTTGGGGATTTGACCACACAGAGTGTGTGCACTTAATTAAAATTAGTTTAAAAACAGAAGCAGTTGAAAAGATGCGAAAGATGCTGGGGCACAGCTGGCAAATGCAGAGCCTCAAGTTAGACTGAGTTTAAAAAAATAGGTTTAAATCCACTGAGGATATCTACACAAGGGTTTCTACCAGTTTAAGTTAATTGGTTTAAAAGAATGCTTTTAATTAATCCTGTGTGTTCCTATATGTGGCTGAGACCTTCCTTGGAGGCAGTAGAAAGTGGCCAGTGTTCCCAGACAGGGCTGATTGCAAGAAGAAGCATTTAGTCATCCCTGTCCTCCTCCCATGGGAGGAGCAGATAGCCCAGCCTCTGTGCCAGGGATGCTGATTCAGATCCATGGAGTATCATAAAACTTTTTGCGTCACCTGGGGCAAGCTGCTTAACATTTTACCCATTTCTCTGCCCAAGAAGAAAAGGATAATTGCATCTAATTCCCTGGGGTACCTAAGAATAAATATATAAAGCATGAGGAGGGGACAAGATACTGCAGTAATGGGGACCATGTCAAAACTACCTCTTCCTTTCTATGAGCTGGTTCTAATGATGTATATTGCTTTCCAGGGTAGCTGCTGGCCATCCATTACTTTTCAGACAATGAAGGCTTTAGAAGTGTCACCAGAACGATTACTGCCAAACTTGTGATGTATATTTTTATGAAATTTAAACATTTATAGTGCTCTTCAAAAATAAAGTGAAAAAAAAAAAGGAAAATTAAAAATCTACAAACCTTTCACCCTTAACATCTTTCAACAGATCTTGTGGTGTTGGATGGAAAATGAATTTAACAGGATATTACAGTTCTGCTGCAATATTTCTGGTGTACAACAATATTATAGTTGGTGTTAAACTTTATTACTGGCCCTGTGATAAAATTAGTTCAATATTGGCTGCTTTTATAATGTGGTTTTACAATTGCAACACGGGATAATGTGATAGTAGAAAAAAAAAAAAATCACAAACAAACCTAAACCCCTAAACCCAAAAGCATGGAGTGGAAGAAAGGAACAGAAAGTTACCTAGTGGGAAAGTACAGGACAGGGGCTACATTTTAATGTAGGATGCTGTGAAAAAAAATTTTTTTTTTGAATGGCTTGAAGCCAGAGGCAGCCTTGTGATTATATTATACACAGGCTCATGACTGTCACTGTGAAAAGTGCCAATCGGGGAGCAGGCAGGAAAGGCAGGAAAGAAGGTAACAATTTCATGGCAGTGACTAGTTTGCCCAGAGGCAAATTTAGAGCAACATCATCGTGCTGTCATTGGCTCCCCAAGAAATGGAGCCTTCTGAAATGGGGCTTTTGGGGGTTATTTGTATTCTTAAATTGGGTGAGCTTAACCTCAGAAGGGTTTAGTACATTAGGGTGGAAATACAAGTCTAAGCAGCGCTGGAACAGCATAATCAGTGTGTGGTGTTCAGACACCCAACCTTCAACACTCTGCCATGTTCCATCAGACACCTTCCTATCACTGCGGTGTCATTGGCTGTTTCATTTAGAATCACAGAATCTCAGAATCTTTAAGGTTGGAAAAGGCCTCCAAGGTCACAGAGTCCATTTGTTAACCCAACACCACCATGTTTACAACTAAGCCATGTACCCAAGTGCCACATCTACATGTCTTTTAAATACCTCCAGGGATAGTGGTTCCACCACCTTCCTGGGCAGCCTGTTCTAGTGTTTGACAACGTGCTCAGTGAAGAAATTTTCCCTAATATCCAACCTAAACCTCCTCTGATGCAACTCGAGGTCATTTCCTACTATCTTATTGCTTCTAACCTGGGAGGAGGGACTGACCCCCACCTGACTACAACCTCTTTTCAGGGAATTGTAGGGAGCAATAAGGTCACCTCTGAGCCTCCTTTTCTCCAGGCTAAACACCCTCAGCTCCCTCACTGCTCCTCATCAGACTTGTGCTCTGCACCCTTCCCCAGCTCCATTGCCCTTCTCTGGACACACTCCAGGGCCTCAAGGTGTTTCTTGTAGTGAGGGGCCCTTTTCTTCTAGGGAGCTCCTTCAGATATTATCTCTTATTTCATGTTAGTGCAGAGTTTAGTGCAAGAGGACCTGTTCCCTGATGTTAGTTTTGTTTTCTGGACTAGCATAAATTCCAGAAGCACCAGGAATGGAAAGCCAAGTTCTGAACTGGTACAAACCTGTAGAGCTCTACTGGAGCCAGGATGAAACAGTCAGAGAAAGAGCTAATGGTGATTGAAAATCTCTATCTGGAAGTAGCAATTTTAGAGTTGTGTTTAGGATGGTGTATCAAAGGTATGTTGTAGCTGGTGTCTTGCCATGTGTCCTGGTCACTCTTGTCTTAAGGATACCCTTCAGGGGGCAGCTGGCCATTGCTGCACCTTGTCACAGGGTAGAAGATGAAATCAGAATAATATCTTCATTAGTATTATACTATTATATAGTTCCTTTTTTGTGTGTGTGTGTGAAAGTAGGAATTTTACTTCTTGAGAATTATGGCATCTACTGGATGCTGCTATTAAAAGCAAGACTGGAGTTACACAAACTGAGGAGCTGTACTGTTGTCTGTGCAGAGCTCTGTGCTGATTTCCAAAGACATTTCTGCTATAAAACTACTGGACCAACCTGGCTCCAATGTTTCCTCTGCTCCTGCTTAATCTATTCTCATACTGGAGCACATCTCTAGTAAAAAGGTGTGGAAGGTGGAAAGAATCTGGAAAATGTGCTGCCTACATGAGAGGTGCATGCAGCCAGCAGAAGCAGCTATTCCTAGTAAAGAGAGCTGGGAATAGTTAGGAACACTCGCTGAAGAGCATAAAATCCTTTGGGCTTTGTTGGAAAGATCTAGCGATACAGGCACGCGGTGGTTTCTAGGAGGAAAATGCAGCTAATGAAAAGGCATGGCAAAGTTTCAAAACTTGGAGGTGAAGTTGAGACATTCCCAAATTAACAGCTAAGCTGCAAACTGCCTGTGGAAGCCTGAGCTATGCTAGCCCTTTTTTAACCCATCAGGAGCTGAAACCAGGGAATGCTTTGCCCTGGGCACTAGAACTAGATTGCATCAGCACATGCCAGGTATGATACCCACTCTTCAGTCAAGAAAGAGAGCAGGGTAGTTGTAAGGACATCACTATCAGAATCTGTGTCTAGTGTCTGGTGGTTCTAAGATGTTTTAATCTCACTATGATTACCTTATTTTGCTGTTCCCAGATACTCACACACCTTGGTTTTCCCAGACCCTTCTCAGATTTGTTGTTCCATAAAGCCTCCTCTCTCTAAGACTCCTTCTCTACTCCAACCAATCCATGCAGAAGATTTGGGTTTGTGCATAACTTTTTTTTGAAGCAATTTTGTTTGGCTCTGAATTCTGCACATCATTCAGTCCATTGTATGTAGCTGAGATACATCTCATCAGATCAGTCTCAGTGAGAGTGGTGATGGATTGGAGAGTAACATCATTCATTGCTCCACCATCTTACAGGTCTTTTCTAGCTTAAGTGGTTCTATGATTCCATGAGCAGCATTTAAAGGAGAACATAGCATTGCTGTGTTAATCAAGAGTGGCTGAAGGATACGAGAACATGTAGGAGGGGAGAATTTAAAATGGTGAATAATTAAAGCCTGCAAATAAACTGTCTGTTTGTCAGTGTAATGGCCTTGGTAGCTAACAGTACTGCCTTCACCCATGTCTGGAATTGGTGGGATGCTTGATGTACACTGAAGAGGGGAAAAGCTTGAAATGGATTGTCCTTTCCCATAGATGTATACTTAGCAACAGCACTAACCACTGCAGAAAGTACAATATAAGCTCAACCAGAAGGACTGGCTTCACCTTGGTGTCACTGATGGACCTTAGCTGGGTGCCACCACCCCCTTTCTGCTCCTGAATGTGCATCCAGGAGCCACCTGTCTTCCTCTCCCTATTTTAGTCCTTGGGCAGAGTATCTCTATCTCACGCTGGAGACTAGAGCCCATCTCTTGTCCTCTCCACCCTCCAGGCTCCCCCAGAGCAGCTGGCAGCCTGCAGAATGTCAGAGCAGGATCAGGGCTGCCTTACCCCTTGGCCCCCACATGCAGCCACCCCAGGGTGCCCACCAGATCACGGGAGTGAGGCCCTTTCAGGGGTGATTAGGAACACAAAGGGCTGTGCCTGACAATTAGAGAGAGGCTGTGGGAGTGTGACAAGCATGACTGGAATTTGGAGCAGACGAGCACTAAAATCATCCATGGCCATGGCCTCGGCTTTATGTTTCAGGAGCGAGTTTTAAAGTTGGGGGACATGTTCTGTTGTTTGTTTTTTGGTTTTTTTTTTAATATGGTCATTTGTTTTTTTTCCACCACAGCTTTCTCAGGCAGCTGAAAGGAAACTATGACACCGAATCAGCCCATGGCGGAGGCAGGAGGTTTGGCAGCATTTAGGCCTGGAGTAAAGAACGGTACCCAGAAACTAACTGTAATGAGAGCTCGTCCTTTCAGAGCCAACCATCAGGGAGAGCAAATCAATCACGCCCTGCCCTCCGCTGGGACCAGCGATGATTGATTCAGCTCCTGTCGGCTGTCCATAGGCTGGGATCTGAGGGAACATGAAAGGAGCAGAACAAAGGCCCCATTACCGCAGTGGGCAGGGAGAAGGCTCCCCTGCTGCTTGATGCATCTCTCCCTCTCTAAGCTATTGCAGCCTCCCTGTCTTTGTCCTCCTTCCTCCTCTAGTGCTTTGATCCTTCCTGCCCCTGCTTTCCAGCCAGCCTGGCCCCACTCCCTTTTACCAGTTACTTCCAATTGTGATGTTTTTTTTGTCAGGAAAGTCCCAATACCCTCATGATGAGACTACTATTCATGGCTAATCTTCATGGTCAGTTCTTCTTTCCCATTTATTTTCCTGTCCTTAGCCCAGTTCATTCACTCCTTGCAGAAGGGGTAATAAAACAGGCTCAGACAAGTGTCTGCTTTTTGGGATTCATTATTGGTGATGCACAGGTCTCCCAGTCCTGGCTTGTCATTCCCAGTGTCTGTCTCTCTCATTCTGGGATGCTCCCATTTTTCTTTGTTTATTTGTCTCAGTTAGGACTATGGAGCTGAGTCACAGAAGTGAAATGGAGCATAGTTATTTTTGTTTCAAAAGAGTTTCTGTCCCTTCCCACTGCACAGAGAAGTGTGAAGGGATGAAAATTTGCCTGCGATTTTGATTCCCTAAACTTCTTGTTTTCACCCACATTATTCATAGTCCCTGGCTCTTCCCCCTCAGGGCTTTTCTGGGCTCCTGTTGCTGAGGCCCCTCAGAAAATTGATGGCTGCAGCTGGCAGTGCCAAGACATGATCTAAATGTAGCAACAGCTGTGGTGCCCTACTGGCAGCAGCTGCCTGGAGCTAAGGTGCTTCTTTTCTGAGTGGCTAACAAGTTTTTGGCACCCCAAAAATTTTGTGAAGCTTCGTGCTGTAGCACCTCAGGTACCATCTAAGACCAAGGACCTGGGGGGGATCTCATCCTGGCTCCAGCTGTCCCCAGATACAGCTATCTGTGAATATTGAGTCCATCCAGCTTGAGTTCACAGGTTGTAGGATCTTGGGCCCTGCTTTCACTGGGACTCCTAAACTTCCTGAAGGAGAACACAGGTACTCAGGGCTCCAACAACACAAATGCTGCCCTGCTTGGCCTTTGGCTTGTGAAAGACAGATCCTGGTGCTTGGTTTTCTGTGGTCAGATGTTGACAGACCCAGGAACAAACAACAAAGATACAACCATACCTTCATAAGGCCAGGGGAAAGTTTGACGCTCCAGGGTACCTGGAGTGCAATCCTCTTTAGTGCTTCTGAAATATGTAAAGTGGATCACAGCAAGGAAGACTGGCCCTTCCTCTTCTGCTTCATGGGACAGTCCTCCCTTCAATATGTCCTTTCTTTCTCACTTCTGTTTAATCACCCCTCCATTGCTCATTCAGTCTAAAAGAAGTTTCTGGTTGTGCCGAGTGGAGAATTTTTGTTTCTCCAATCTATATGCCCATGCAAGCTCAGCAAAATCCACTGGCACAGAGAGACTTGGTTAGAATTCTGCAGCTCCAGGGGCAGGCTTTGAGGGTGTTTTTTTCCCCTTTGTCTTTGTGTGGACACATACACATACACAAGGAGAGGGCAAAGGCTAAAACCTCAGAGGGGCTGCTTACAGTTTCATCAATATTTCATGATTAAGAAGGTGACAGAATTCTGTTTTATTTAATAAGAATATTCCCTAGGTAGGTGCTGTTTTCCCAGCCTGCTCCTGTAATTACAAACTGTTTGTGCATTAGCTGAGCAGCTCCACTGAATTGTCTCCCCCTCAACTGTTTTAAATTAAGGGATTGACTTTTGCCTTGGTCAGACCCGTGCTTTTCCTGGAAACCAGTGACATTTTTCATAGGTGATTTTAAATGAATCGGGAAGGGGAGAAAAGAAAGTGTGAGAGGGAAGCTGGGTGCGATTGGAGGAGCTGAATTTCACCCTCTCTGAGCACAGCTTGCGAGCATCAGGCTGTAGTAGCCAAAATGTCAGAAGAGACTCTCTAAATTAAGAATCCTAATCTGGGAGCAGTGGTACTCACCAGCTGGATAGATGGTGGCCTGCGGAGAGGTGGGGTGGAATCACATTCACCACTGCTGCAGCTCCTTGCAGGAGAAGCTGTCACTGTGGATTTCCACAGCACTGAGCATAACGGGACCAGTACCTGGCTGGCTCCTCAGGGCTGCCACAAAATAACCCTGCTAAGAGCAGGCTTTTTTATAAGTATGCTCAGTGCTTTGCAAGTTCCTGGTGTTTTACAGACAAAGGAAGTACGGGGAGCATGGCCATATTTTGAGCTCCCAACAGAGAGATTGGAAGGGGCTACAAAAAAGCACCCCAGGTCTTTTTGGCTCCCCTGCATTCCTGCAGCTCAGGATGGGGATGGACACAGCTCCAATGTGAAGTGCGGATAGGTCATACCTATGAGACTGTTACCACACCATGGGAGCATGCAGTGATGCAAATAAGGGGAAAGGGGGCCTTAAGACTCCTTAGCACTGTCATCTAAGCAAATTTGTGGCAGGTTTAGAAGTGTTTCTGTTGTGAGGTCCATGTTGGTTCATGTTCCCCTCCTGATGCTTTGAGGCACAGGATGCATCAGGGCCAAGCACAGCAGCTCACACTGGGGACTTTGACTCATGAGGAGCTGCTCTTGGCTGGTGTAACACACTTTCTCCCCAGCTTCTGGAAGAAAATCTGATTTTCCCCTTAGCAGGATATGTTTCATTAGCATCTCCAAGGGATGCTGTTATATCATCTGGAGGTGTCACTGTGGGAAGGCTTGGTCCTTTCAGGACTCCCCACCACATTCTCTGTTCTAGTCCACAGTCACAGCTTAAAGAAAGAAGTGTTTGCAGTAAGGTCATGGCAAGCAAATGACAAAGTGAGCCACCGAGGGATGAGGGAGGACGTGGGCAGAATTTCAGGAGGTGGCTGTTGCTGTCCTGCCTCCTTGCATTCATCTGAGTTCTTTGTTCCAGCTTTAGGAGGGCAAATTCCACAGGCGATCAGCGATTCAGCCAGCGGCAGGATCAAAGCAGCCTCATTTCCAGGGTTCCTGTGTGATGTTTGGATTCTCTGGCACAGGGACAAAGTCAGGATTTTCCATCAGCTGGGGCATGGAAAGCTGTATGTGTTCATATGTGTGTATGTGTTGAGGTCTCTGCTCTTTCCTTCTGCTTGGAGCTCTCTCATCTACATGGCTGCCCATTTTTATGAAACTTGAAGGAACACCTTAGCTTTGGGAATGTTTCATCTCTTTCATACTTGGTGTGAAACGAGTACTGGGTTCAAAAGTTATTTGGGATGACAACACACAGGCTAGAGCTGTACAAATAAACCAGAAGCAACCCTTAACTTTTCAGTGTTGCAGCTCCCACCTTGCCTCCCAAGAGGATCCAGGGTGCATTTTACAAAATTGTAACTTTTCCCCCCATTTAAATGAATATCTGAATATATGTAATTGGAAATGCTCCATAAGTCTCATGAACATGTGCTCTGGATGAAGGTAATAAGTGTGATGTGAACATCACTGCTCACTGCTCTTTCTCCTCCGAACATGGTCCATCACAACGATTCCTTCTTCTCCTGGAGAGTTTTCCCTCAGCCAGCACCACTTGGAGTCAGTGTGGTGCAGCAATAGGATCTGAATAAAGAGCAAAAAACCCTAATCTCTGCCTATATGTCCCAAAGAACATTTAAGACATCTTGAAAATGTCTTTTGGGGCATGGGGACATCCTACGATAACCTTGAACACATGGTCACCTTGTGGGGCAGCACTATGGGTGGCTCAAACCAAAGGGAAAAATTATGTCCCACAGCTGCCTACATTTATCTGGGACTCTGATAATGTGGTCTGGGGTTTCCACCTTCTCTGTGCTGCAGTTTTCCTTTGGTAAAATGATGTATTGCTACTGACCTTCTGTAAGGTGTGTTGGGGTCTTCAGTTGGGAAGCAC
Source organism: Manacus vitellinus (assembly GCF_001715985.3). Lineage (NCBI taxonomy): Eukaryota > Metazoa > Chordata > Aves > Passeriformes > Pipridae > Manacus > Manacus vitellinus. Next base: position 825,749 of record NW_021938949.1, read on the forward strand.
CCCATGAAAATTGTGTATTTTTGAGCAGGATATAAAGCACTAAGTTCAGAAGGTGACCACAAGAGCTGTGGGTGGTTCAGCTGTCATCTGCAGGCAGTGATACTCTGAAAACCCAATGTCGTTAAATGGGCACTGTGGTGGCTCTGAAAGCTCCTGCCAAGCAAAGGCAGGATGGGAGTGACTCTGAGCCTGCAAAGGCTTCTCACATCTGTGGCAAGTCACTAGTTAAATCTGAGCTGGGATTAGGCAAATTTACTGCTCCAGGTATAGAAAACAAATACCATGTTCTAGAGAGTAGGACATGCCAGGTGGGGGGAATGCTCAGTCTTTTCTTCTGAGACCAAAATTTACTAATGATGTTGTCCTCAGAAAACATATCATCCAGATGGGCTCTTTCACAGCTCAAGTTCAGCTCTTATCTTGCCCCAGGACATGCGTTTGCTTTTAATGGAAGCCTTGAAACTAAAATAATAATAATCATATCACTAACAACAATAATAAATTGTTGGCTGCTGTTTATGCTCTAGCTGAGAGCTTACAGCTTGAGGTGTTTGCCCTTATTTCACAGGTAATTTCCCTGTTTCTGCATGTGGATGAGTTTTATACCACTCTTTTTGAGCTTTTTGGGGGTGGGGAGGTCAATACAAGACCCAGGGTGTTGTAGCAGAGGAAGTTCTGCCTCATGGCAGAGCCTTCTTGCAAACCCTTCTTGTCCTCCTCCTCCACAATCCCAGACCTCTGCAGCCACAGGTACCACCAGCATCACAGGGCAGCAGAGGAGCAGAGGCTGGTGCACGTTGCCCCCATGTAATCAAGACACTCAGTAGACTCAGAGCTTGCCTCAATGCCTGCTGCTGTTTTTAAGGTGATTCTCAACCTTCTCACCTGCAGCAGAACCTCAGCACAGATTTACAGGCTGCCTATGGCTAATTTTAGAGAGATTTGCTAAAAGAGGCCATCACTAGAGTGACTCCAACATATTGGGCCCCCCTCTAGCTAGTGCTGTAGTGAAGAGAAAGGGTGTTTATGGGTGTGTTTGTTCCATAAATAGGAATGAGGAGGATTAAAAACATGTATGTGTTTGGGGGATATTCACATACCTGAGCCAGGAGGCCAGGTTCCCTCAGGGGCAGGGGAAAAACAATTACAAGTGGAGGCAGTTCTGCAACAGCAGTAGAAGGGACCTCCAGTTTAATTAGGCTGAATAGCCCCTTAGCAGATGCCCAAATGTCTCAAGAGTAGGAGAAACAGCTCAGTGTCATGCACCCAGGTGAGATGCAGGATAGCGATCCAGAGGCACAGGGAAGTCAGGGGTTCTCTGCCAGAAGATTTCCATTTGTCTGTAGTGACTTTCTGAGCTATCCCATGGCTCCCAGTCACATGGCTGATCTGCAAGGTCATGCTGCCCTGTGCTCCCAGGCAGTACAGGAAGATGAATTTGCAGAATCGGTCTTGGATGTTTAGGGGAAAGGAGGGAGTCTGTTTGTTTTGTGGGGCTCTAGTCCTGCAGACTCACCACTTGTTTTGGCCAAGTGAGATTCTGCTATACAGCGGAGCATGTTGCCCATTCCAAGGGCTGCTCCTGGACTTGGGAGCCGAGCTGGGTGCCCCTCTCTGGCACCACATGGCACCATAAAGAGGTCTGAAATCACCAACTGGATCCACGGACAGCAGGTCTCTGATCCCGTGGGGTAAAACACCATCTGCCCTTCGGTCCTATAAGCACTAAAACATCTGTAGGACCTTAAAAATTTGCCTAGCCCTCCAGGGGAGTCCCCAACTCACTCAGGGTCTCAAGAGGAGCCTTGGTACTGTGCTACGAAGGCTGCTGGATGAGCAGCAACATGTGTGTGTGTGTGTATGTCTGTGTGTGCACCCGTGGACACAACCCATCAGCACTGAATGCTTGTCTCACCCTTTTCAGGGTATATTTTTTCCTGCTTTGAATGAATGTGCAGGCAGGATTTTTACTTTGAAAACCAACACTGACTGGACTAGAAGTGGAGCAACCTGCTTGTGTGGGTCTGTGAAACTGGCTGTGGCATGGACGTGGTCAGCAATGGTGGAGTGGAGGCAGGTAAGGCAGCTCCTTCAAAAGATGGGTAAATGATTCCAGTTCTTCCATGAGTGTCTGTCTCCCACTAGTCAGAAAACAGCAGAATGATACCCATGATTGAAGAAATACCAAGCATTCCCAGAGTTCCCTGTAGTCTTTCAGAAAGACAGACTAGCCAGAGAGGGAGAAGTCACAAGATATTCTCCATTACAAAGACAATACAGAAGGGATGGGTCTCATGCAGTTTGTACCCAGCTCTGAAGCTCTGTTTGTGCTGATTACTCAGTTTTCTGCAGTGATACTCACTGGGAAAATGAGAAAAACCCTCAAAGAATATAATTTCTGAGAAGAGGTGGGCTCACCTGAAAATCAGCTGCTGGTTAATAAAATTTGTTTTGCTGATTCACATCTTTGTGCAGGCTGAGCTGATCTGCTGTGACCTAAGGAGGTTTTTTTCGGATCTAAATGCAGAAAGCTTTGGCATTCCTGTGCTGCTACAGAATCGTTAAAAACAAGTTTCATCAAGAGCAGTTGTTACTGTGAAAAACTCTGCCTCGCTTGCGGTATGTTTCGTGCAGTCAAGGTCTAGGAGAAAGTTATATAGCAGACAGTAAATCCCACCTACACTTCTTTTTCTTTTTTTTTTTTTTTTATTTTTACAGACAGATGTCAGTGCCTTTGAGTGTATGCTACTTTTCAAAGTGGCTTTGTAAGCTGATAACACATTCTTCCGAGGCTACACAATACTTAGCACTGCTCTGACAATTTTTATCTTCAAAGTGCTCTCCCCTGTGCGAAAGGAGAGTCAGTCTCTTCCCTGAAGAATTTCAAATCTAAAAAGACAAAAAGGGGTTAGTGGAGAATGGAGCTACATGAAGCAAGTTCTCAGACAGTAGTTCACTTGGTACAAAAAAGTAATCTTTGGTTGACCTGAAAATTGGCAAAATCATGCCACATTTTCAAGGTTTTTCACCCCCAAAGGATGAAAGAAAAATATTTTTGAAAATATTGCAGTCTCGCACATTGCTGTTTGCTAAACAAAACTTTACATCTCAAATCAGTGTTTTGCTTGGAAATGTAACTAATTTTTTTTCCTTCAAAAAAACTACAAAAATAAAGGAAGTCTCATAGAATGAAACAGATATTTCATTTTGGATAAAATGAAATAATCTTTATGTTTCCCGGTTTAGCCACTGAATCAAGAAAAATAAAATCAATACTGGGAAGAGCCTTTATAAAAGAAAAACATTATAACCCCTCCTGTAAAATGGAGAAACAAAATGGTAGTGGATATCACTGCACTGATTTTTATGGTTGACCTTCTGGCTACCCTTGCACTTCCCAGACCCCTGTCATGCATCAAAGCCAGCTATGCTGCACTCATGATTACTTGAGCACAGCACTGGGATGCAGCTGCATTCCTTCATCCTGTACAAACCAAGACCCTTGGAGGAGTGGGTCTGCACAGCACTTGTGTCTCTGAGCTTCTCTTGCTCGAAGATCACCAGAACAGCAGAAGGAATACAGAAGCTCCTGGAGGCAGTAAAAGATACAGTGGGATAGGTGCTGCAGATCACTTCTGTTGTTTGGTTGTACCAAACCCCACAGACACTGTGTTGGGCAGCAGTGAGGTGTGAGACATCAGCCTTCACCACGGGAAAGCTCTCAGGTTTAGGCTGGGCAGCCACTGGGTTGAGAGTTTTAGGTATCTGGTTGCCAGATATGAGCTTGAAACACATCTCCAGTATCAATGGAGACATGGTAAGTAGGTGTGTTGTTTGGAGGGAGATTTTGGACCCTGGATAGGATCCTGGTCCATTGAGTTATGGTTGAAAACTACATAATCTGTGTTTTATAAGTGAGTTCGGTAATGGCCAAGGGAATGTTGCTTTTGTGAAGAGGATGAAGCATCTTCCTTGATGGAGGAGTGTGGAGAAGGTGCCCTCAGCTGCATTGTTTCAGGAACATGCAGACTCCTGCTTTGAGGTGACCCCAGTGTTCAGCTTGTGGATCTCAAACTCCTTTCACTTCTCACTTGTAGCTGAGGCTGCTTGAAGGAACCATGAAGTCCTCTCTTTTTCTCCTAAAGCACAGAGCCTAAGCATGGTCCTATCCTTAAAAGAGGGGAGATGGAAGCCTCCCATTCTGCAGAGGACTCATAGCATGAAATCCATCCCCCATCAGGGTTTGCACGCCCTGCTGCAGACAGAGCATGTGCAAGGGTGCTGGAGAGTGTGGTGAGACCAAGCAGTGGTCTCACCCTTGCCTTAGAGCATCCTTGCTCTGCACAACACGATAACAGCTCACACTGCAAATTTACAAAAGCAGCAATAAAAGATCACCATGAGTACTCTGAGAAGCCCCAGCATAAGGCCTCAGCCTTAAAATAATTAGTATTGATTTGCTCCAATAACTCAGGCTGCATGTGATAGTTCCACAAGCTACATCTGCCTAGAGGCTTTGTGCTCAAAATAGCTTCCTTTTCCGCTCTCCTTCAGCTCCCGCTTCCTTCACTCCTCCAAATCACTGCTGAGTAGCGTTCTGCAGGGAGCTATGGGGAAAATCCCATTATAGACTGTGTGGGAGCTCAAAAGATATTCAAAAAAGTGAGCCAGGTTAAGTTAGGTTGGAGTATTAGAAAGCAAATTGCTGAAAACCAGGCCATGCTTCTGCAGTGTTTCACAGCAAACAGCCAAAACCAGGGCTGACAAAATCAGTTCCTTTAAAACTTTGTTTGAGAACAACAAACACCCTGTTGTCTTCAGGTGCTAAAAAGCTGGCTGGAAGTGTTGGCAAATAACTTTTTAAAAGTTCCCATTGCTTCCAATAGCTGCTCTAACAGGAGGACAACACTCCCTGGTATAATCTTTTTGGAATATAATCCCTGCAGAGGGAGGATGCTTATTTGCATTTTCCCATTAGTGACCAGCACAGTGGCTGCAAGAGGAAGTTTAATTAGGATTGGGCTGAGGGAGATGAGAGAGCCATAAAGGGGAGAAAAGGTTCTGTAACCAACCACTGTTTCTCCTTCTCCTCCCCAGGCTTCTCAGAAAACCTCAGGGAAGTTTCTCATGCTTCTGCTCAAATCGAAGGGGAAGCCCTTTAAAGAAAAATTTGGGGGAGGTTGGAAGAAAATTCGTTCAATGTGTTCTACCAGTTGGTCTCCTTATGCAACCATTACCCTCTACACTGGTTACCTTAAAGCTTTTCTGACATGCACTATTACTGTCCCCCTCCAGAGAGACTTAAAAAACACATTTCACAATGTGATGTTGGGGCTGCCCCTGGGCTCCAACTCCTTCCTCCCATGGCTGGGCACTCCTCAACCTCCATGCACATTAATACATTCCAGAGCGTCCCATACCAAAGATTTGGGTGTTTTTTCCCCCTATTTTTCTACTTGCAAAGCCAAAAGAAATAAATAAAGGCTCAAAGCTTCTGATAGAATGATATAAATAATTGGGCTGTTATGTAGTAAACTAGTCATGTCCTGAAAAACACACACCATTCCCATGCTCTTTTGGGAAACAGCCTCACTATCCAAATGGAAGAAAGTCTCTTGCTGTACCTTTACAGAGATGCATGACCCAAAAATGGAGAGGAACATCCTTCCAGGTAACTAAGCAGCAGCAAAATTTGGGAGCATGATATAAAAGAATGAATGTTATGATAGCAATACTTACCAAGCAAATGAAAACTTAGATGTGAGGTTGTTGGGGTTGAAAGTTGCACCACCATCCAGATCCCAAATGATAAAACGAAAAGGGGAAGCCAAGTATGAGATTACCTGCTTGGGGTAGACCAGTTTGCTTCCTGCTTTAAAAGCACTTTATTTCTGAGGGAAATAGTTAAGGGATGCAATGACATGGGGAAAAGGAACAATTAACATATTTTCATCAATGCTATTGCCTGGATTGTGATCTGCTGGTTTCAGTGTCATGTGGGACCACATGTGGTTGTGTCTCCCATGCTGTGCACAGGTAGATCTGTTGAACTCACATTGTATTCCTGGATTTGGGCTTTCCAGGTGTGCAGGTCTGCCTTCGGACTATATTTTACCTCTGCTTTGAACTGAGTAGTTGGGGCATGAGGAGACAGGGAGCAGATGGACCTCCCCTGCTCAGCCCCCGTCTCGCTCAGAGGGAATCTTTAATCACACTTGCAAGTTTTGCAGCTGATGGATGTCAAATTAGGAGCTGCTTTCTTGAAAATCTGGCCTCCAATAGCCTGCTCTGGTGAAAATGAGGAGATTTTGAAATTTTTTGGTGGGATTCAGCCCTCAGATTAAGGCACACAAATTTACATGTCCAGGTGTCCAAATTCCCTTTATAGTCAATGAAGGTCAAGGATGTCATACAGTTGTCTAAATGCAGCTGGTATCAAAGATCTGTCCCTGGGGCTGGCTGAAAAACTGCACCCCTATGGAGCAGTAGCTGGAACAAGCCAGGACACCCCAGAACACCTCGTGGTACCAGATGCCCCTTTTACAAAAAGCACTTTATCTCTTGATCAATATTATGTATAATCAAGAAAAATGTACTTCTACAGATGATCAGTATTGACTAGGTCTTCATTGCCTATAAAACACATTAAGCATCTAGCTCACAACACATCTAAATTTTAGAGTTAATCTGACCTTTGATCCCATAACTAGGAGCTGATTCCTTCCTTTTGCTGCCTACACATTGATAACCCATGGAGAACAGTGATGGGCTCCAGTCTGGTAGTCCATGTCCCAAACTCCAACATATTACAGCAGGTGAGTGGGAAACTTGTTAGGTTTGGTTCCTCTGGGAGCTCTTGGCTTACTCATGGGGAGACAGTGACAAGGACATGGCTCAGGTGGCTCCAAAGGGACCAGTGGCACTGTGGAACAGCCTGCTGGCCAAATTCCATGATGGTTCTGCCTCAAAAACTCTGGAGCAGCCTATGCCCAGCCCTCTCTGTATCCCCTTGACCTGACTCTTCTATTATTCTATGGTCTGTTTGCATTGGGTTCATATTATCCAGGTGTCAGGTGGTGGTCATGGTGCTTTCATTCCCTCAGAGCTAAGGTGGTTTTTTGCCTAATTTTCAGGCTTATATAAATTAAAGAGCTAAGAAAGTGTATATGAATATGACCTCATTTTTCCCTCCTACCTCCCCCCACACACTTCCCCAGTTGACATGTTTGTGCAAATGTTGAAGACGAATAACGTAAATAGACTTCCTTAACAGTGATAGCTTATTAAAATAGCTTGGGTGTGTGAATTTCTATCACTAACCGGGAACCCTGCTGCTCACCAGTTGCAATGCCATCCATGCATTATTCAGCAGATGAAAAAGCCCATTGTTCCTGTGTTCTGGAATTAATCAGTTCAGTATGAAAATTACCTGTCACCAAAATATTGTGTTTACTCAGTCCATCAAAACAGCCTTCTCTGACGGCAGTTGGGTTTCCTCTGTCGAGCCTTATGTGTTAAAACACATGTTTGTAAATACAACAGAGACCTGGTGGTGTTAAGGAGAATGCAAGGAACGATCTTTTTCACCTGTCTTGTGTGCTGGAGTTTAAGGTCTATTGTGGGGGGAAGAGAGATGAAGTACACAGAACCAGGAGTACCTGTGAGTTAGAATTCAATCAATCTGAAATCCACAGTGTTATTGTGACAGATCTAAATCCAACTTTCAGGCTTAAGCATTTTCCAGCTGCAGCAGAAGGATGTGAGGTTCTTGACTTCACATTATTTTGCTTCCATGCTGTTTCTGAGCTCGGGTACTTTACTGAAAGTTGTGGCCTTTCTTCCGTTTCTCTTCTCCTGACCCTTGACCTCTTCACTCTGTTTGCTTCTTTTATTGCCAAAGTGAAAGTATTTGAACATCTGGCCTTGCCTATTTTCACCACTCTGCTGTATCAGATTAAAGAGGCCCAAGGTTTAGCTATGTTGTGGCACATCTCCAAAAACTGTTGTGGACAGTCTGACTGAACCGAGACCTGAGTGGACAAAACCAAAAACAAGTCTGTAAAGGAGAAGAGTGATCTACTTCACTTTTTCTTTTTTTGGGGGTTCTAAGCACCCAGGATTATTTGAAACAGGTAGAAATGCTACTTACATATAGTAACCTCAATTTTTTTTATTTATGTACAGCTTGTCCCCAACAAATACATATTAAAATATCCATTAAATGGGATCCCAGACCTTCAGATATATGTGCAGTTGCACAGTCTCATCTAGAAACAAATGGTTTCCTGAGCAGTGACAGAGGAGGTGGATGGAGTTGTCCCTGTCGTGTCTCCAGGTCCTTGCAGAGCTCCAGCTGGGCAGAGGCAGATGTGCAGCAGCAAGGTGCTGCCTGCCTCTTTGTCTGCAGAGGCACTAGTTTCAATCTCTCTCCTTTAATTTGCCCAGATGCTGCTTTTAATTAAGCTCTGAAAGTTTCATGGTCTTTGAGACCTCTTTCACTCTGACAGTTCTTGTTGAAGCTGTCAGGCAGTGTGATCACAGCCTTGCTTCTGCTTAAATTCAGGCTGAGGTTTGTGCACAGATATGACTGTTTGCAGGCAGGGTTAATGCATTCACCTGTGGTGTGAAATATCAGTGATGCTGCATGTTTCCCAGATGACCTTGACTCTGAGAGTGATTGGCCATATGCTCACTTAAGCTGATCACGACTTTTTTCCCCTCCTGTTGACTTCAGGGGATGTCTGCTCGGGGTCCTAATCTCCATGTGTCTGTAATCCCAATCAGTAAAAGAGAGCACTTTGCTGTATTTAAAATGCAAGCTCCTCACAAACACCATTTGTACAGATTCCAGGGTGCCAATGTGGGGGCTGGTGTCTCCTTCTGGATCAACTCTATCTGATAATAAATACCAAGCCTTGCCACAAACCCAGAGGGATGCTCTCCTGTGGCCAGGGAATTCCATACTGTATCACTCTCCATGACTCACAATTGTATATGAACTCTGACCATGGCAAGGACTGTAACACAAGGAGTAGTTTGGCCTTGTTATGCGAGTAAGGCAACTGTCACCATGTCTGTTTACTCTTAACTAGATAAAATCTGTTTGCTTTGAAAAGATGTTTTAAGGATGTTCTGCCATTTTTGAAACTTTTCAAGGAGAAAAATGGATTATTCTAATGGAGACAGCCCAAAGAAAGATTAAACTCTTTTAAAAATATTGGGGGGGTGGGGGGAGGAAGGGAAAGGATAATGATGCTGCTATCAAATATTTTAATTAGTACTTTCAGAAGAAAAGCTGCTCTCAGAAGTGTTTCTTTGATCCTTTGACTGGCTGAGGCCCGTTTTGTCAGTCTGAATGCTGGTATCTCTGCTCTTACTGTATAGATCATGTCCCTGGCCTGGCCATTTGAATTCCCTAAGATAGAAACAGCTTCATTCATTGCAAGTATGTCAGCACTGCTCCAGGCTCTGTAATAATAACTCTTTCACTTCAGCTGATGAGATCTAGATATCAATCTTGCTGAGGTCATCAAAGGCAAAAAATGAGCTTGGTCACTTCTCCATTGACGATACAACACAAACCATATATCTCTGCTTAGGGCACCTCACACTTCCTCCTTGTTTTATCCTAATTGTAAAAAAAGGACAACTGAGATTTTACTGAGTTAAAAAAAAAAAAAGCCCTCCATGACATCATTCATATTTGGTACCTCCAATGTCATAGGGGCAAGTGGCAAAAAGCTTCTCGTTTTATTAATGCCAACCATCTCTAATGGAAGGAAGCTGTGAGGCTGACCTAAGCTATCCTCAAAAGCAAAGCACAAAAACCCTGCACCCAGAGACATTATACAAAGCTAGTAACAGCCTTTTCTCTGGTACTACTGAGTAGAGAAAAAGGAGCAAATGAATTCAAGTCTGTTTATCCCCATCTGGTTAGATGATGTGTTATTGGCAGGCCTGGCTGAATTTGCTTTATGTGGCACCTTATACAAGACACCTAAGGCATATGTCTTCCAGATAAAAGCCAAGTCCCCTGATTAAAGGGTCAAAGCAGAGTGCTGACAGTAGGAAGATGAAGCAAGCTGTTACCAAGCTCTGAGGAGGGATGGGAGTGGAGATTTCAGAGCAAGACAGTGAAAAACTGAGAAAAGATGCATTTCATCCAGGCAGAGATACCAGCACTGAATGGACTGCACAAGATACAAAAAATGTACCTGCTGTTCATGCAAACTGGAGAGAATTCCCCTCCAAGGGCCCAAACAGGGACAGTTTGTGCTGTATGAAGGACACCTGGAAGGGGCAGCTGCTGCAATGTGCTCCTGCTTTCACCATCCCCCTCCACTGCCTGACCCACCACCTCCCTCCCTCCCTCCTTCTCCTCTCCCCCAATTTGGGCTCCCTGTGGGGACACTGAGCTCACCAGCAGGCAGGATTTGACCAGCCCAAGGAAAGGCACTGTCTTTTATTAGATGGCTTCAGGTCAGCACACGGGACCAGCACTAGCACTGGGAGTAAGAACTGTTAGTCCCCAAAATTTGTTCCCCTCTTGTCTATATTGCAAATGCCTGCAGGTTTTTGCCATTTCACATCTCCCCTGGGGAGAGAAAGGCATCTCTCCTTACCTCCCATAAGTGGAGAGAGGAGAACCTTCCCTGCAGAAGAAGTTTCCATCCCCTGTGCAGCCCCCAGCACAGGGCATGCTCCAGCAAACACAGCTCCATTCCCAGGGACCAGCTCCTGGTGCCCTGTGGAAGAGGCTGCTGTACAGGATCCCTGAAGCAAAGATTAATTAACAAGTGTTTGCGCAGCACTTTAAAGGTGTGAAGAGCCATATAGACGCTGCTAAGTATCATTGTTAATTATGATTAGGTGTAATATTGTAATATATAAATATTGCACGGTAAATAGTGTGAAGAGCAGGAGAGGGAATTTCTCAGCAGTCATGGACATTTTTTATCCATAGCTGGAGACACATCTACCCATTGGACACAAACCTGCTCTGGGAATTTGAAGGGTACAAGCAGTGGGAGGAAAATAGCTAAAAAGCTGTTTTGGTGGTAGATTGTGTGAACTTTTTGTAGGGAGTAGAAACAAGGCAGAACAAAGTGGCATTTTAAAACAAACCAAAACATTGGAAAAACTGACCATTACATGAACATAATTTCTGCAGCCTGTTTTAAGGAAACCACAACCTCACCAGCTTTCATGCCTCACCAAGAGCAATGTTTTTGCCAAGATGTATTTTTCCCAAAGGCAGGTTCTATGCTGCTGAGCACTGAAAGGCATGATTGCAGAACAGAGACTGTCCCCAGGGTGATCCAAACAGCCATTAGAACTTTTCCCTCCCTGTCACGGGAGCTTTTGTGGCTGCTTGTGGGGAGGTTCCATCTGCACCCCTGGGTGTCTGTGCCTATTTTTCAGGTCTCCATCTGGGCAGGCAGATAATGGATGTCTTCATCTCCCTGGTCTTTCCTATGAGCATTGGCATCTGTGTGTTCACCCAGAGGGACCAAAGTGGATGAAGGCTGCTCTCCACATTGCCTCTGTGCTCAGACTGAGCAAAGGGGCTGTAAATCTGAGGATTTAACTCTTGGGCCAACACACCCAACAGACTTGCAGTTTTAAGTGAAATTCTGTTAAGATCAAACACCTGAGTATCCCTGAGCCTGGGGCCCTAATTTCTCAGATTCTCACTTTCCTCACCTGTGAGGCTGAGGACAATAATTCCCTTTATGAAACGGGTGGGGATGTGCGGCCAAAGAGCCCGAAGACAAGGAGAGTTAACTTTTATTAAGTGGATTCTGAAGGCCAGAAGGATCATTTTGATCGATAGGTCTTGTCCGTATAACCTTCTTCTGCACATTCTTTGTACCGATCCTCTAACCTATATTTTAGTGCTGGTGTGTTGTTATTCTGTGCCTTAACCCATCCCTGAGACCTCAATCTGCCTCCCCCTGTGCCACCCCAGAGAATGGATCTGTTATCTGGTGCCTTTGACACAGGGGTTGCTGCGAGGATAAGTTTGTTAATATTTGTAAAGGGCTATAACTTGGTGGCTGAGGGGCAGGTATATTAATCAGTGGCATGTGAATGCTGTTGAAACACTAATTTGCCAGAAAGAAAAGAAAAGAAGTGGGTAGAGCAGGGAATTAGTACATGATAAATCTACTTAATATACAGAGAAACTTATAGGGAGTGAGCTGCTCTGTTTCCTCTCTTCTTTCTGTCATTCGTGCCTTATTAATAATGCTTGTGATGTTAATTTTCTTCTCACACAAATGACAAATAAAAAGGCCAGATTTATACTGTTCTTGAAATACAAAGATTCATACACAGCCATGGAGAGAAACTCTGATCACTCATTCCCCCTAGTAAACACAAATATTCAATAATTAATATTGAATTTTCAAAAGGGTGATCAGTTCCCTTGGTCTCTACAGTGGCCTGTTGACCCTGTCATATTTTACAGGCAGCACGAGACTGAAAATTGAGCCTTGTCTGTATCTGCATGTACCAAGTGAATCTATTCAGTTCCAGATAAAAACTGCTGTACTAACCATCTCTGACCTGCCACCACTGTGTACTGCCTTGCTGAAGAAGAAGCACCCTGACTACACTTTTCATACAATGCTTTGGAAATTATTTGTCCTGTATTTGCTCGAAGGAGTCCTTGATATTCCCCATTCCAGCTTGCAGAGAGAGCTCTGCTTCACCACAGATGGCAGGACAGCCTGGTTTTCCCAGGATGTGCCCACTCTTACCCCAAAGGTCCTTTGAGTTGCACTGCAACCCTCTGTCTTAAATTTTCTTCTATACCATGTGAGGGAGAGCTATGCTTTCTCCACCCCTCTTACAGAGCATCCCAGCACCCTCTGGAGAGAGAGAAATGTTGTGAAGGAGAAAGAGAAGAAGCAGCTCATTCAGTCCTGAGGGGAATTTAGACCTGACTCCTTTCTTGGTGCTTATGGACCAGCAGGAGGGAGAGTGGGGAGTTGGTATTTTGGGCTGGTAACAATCACTTCCTCCAACCATGAGTGGTGAGTAAAAGCCTGCCCATAAATTCTCCCAGCTCGGGACAGCTCACTGCTTCCATAATTGCAATTTTTTAGATCAGCTGAACGTCACAGACCCTTCTTGACAGCAGGGCATCAGCACTTCTTGAGGCTGAGTCCACAGTACTTCAGCCAGAGGACCATCTCTGTTAACTCACCAAGAGCCACCGACACAGAAACCTCGTGTGACCTGTTGTGTCAGCTCTGAGAAGGGGCTTCATCACTCACTCTTGTCCAGAGCATCACTGCCAAAAGAGCCACAGAGGAGGAACATGGAGAAATCGAAGGCAGGAATAACTTCCAAAGCATGTTATTTTGTAAATGAACTTTAAAAAAACAAAAAGCCAACAAACACAATGCACAAAAAACATCCTCAGCACAACAAAATTCCTCTCTGGACTCCCTAGTGGTTTAATCAGAATTTCTTCCTCCTTGTTTAACCTCTCATAACACTGCTGAACTATAAATAAACTTGTGATAGTTATGACACAAGCCAGGCTGCCATAGCAGATGTGGAAAGTGGACGGAGATGCTACGAATGACCTCTACTATCTGAAGTGTTACCTTACTGTATTTTTTCCCAGTGACCAAGACAAGAGAAAGAAGAGAGAAAATCAGTTGAAAAATGCCTTCTCATTTTACACTTTCAAAATCGTTCCCTTTTAAAAAAACTGCTTTAAAATGTATGGGTGGTTTTCTGCCTGCAAATAAATGGCTCTTTTGTGCAATAAACATGTAAATTGGACTATCGAGCACTTCAGATACACGGTGTTTCCTTCTGGGTATCATAAATATCACAGTGTAACCCCCGCCTCTGTTAGCAAAGTTTTTGTCTCGTAGTTAAGACATAGGAAGAATCATTCTCACAAAAATATCTTATTCTCTGAAAATGGCTTGTTGTAAGTTACCAATGAATCCTTTAGGTGTCTGTAGGCAGACCTTTTCTTTCTACAAATTGGTGTCACTCCACTGAAGTCAATGGAGATTGTATAAATCCGGGGTCTGACTCCATGTGTGTGTCTCCCACTCCTTTACGCATGGTGTGTTTTAATCAGCTGAAGTAGAGAGCTTGCTGTATAACCTATTTGAGGAAGGAGAAAAAAAATAACATTAGAGAAGTGATCTTCTTTATCTAGGGCATGGATTTTCTGTTTGAAGTTGGGCTTGTGGTGATGACTGGGAAACAGCTTGCTGGTGAATGTTTGCAGGTCTGTGTGTGACTGAGAAGAGCACTATTCTTTTGAATATTTTAAACAATTTTTCAGGGGTTTCTTGTTTATAAAGTGTACTTCTGCCGTTGGCACCTCTGACCGCAGCAACATTACTTGTCTGAGGCTGCTCTCCTGAGTTCTGCTTGCTGACCCATTACTGCATCAAAAATGAAGAGATTCAATTTAGTTCCAATAAAATTGCATTAACTTTCCAATAGACATCTTTTATTTCCAATTGGATATGGCAGCTCCCTTCTTTGAAAAAGAAACAAGTGCAGTGCCTCCAACAAAAACCTCTGGAGGTCTTATGTGTGACCTTCTCTACAGAACTTTTAGCAAAGTCCTGTTAGTCCTGTTGGATTAGGTACCTACTTTGTTAGAAAACATACCTTTGAACTAGCATTGGTAAATAATTCTGGGTGGACAACACTTGAAAACCTACTCTTGCAATGTGACTAGACTAGTAGGAGTGTCTAGAATACTCTGAGGTGATCTTTTTTTCATAGAGTAAGGAGATGATGTACTGTGGGGTAGGGGGATATTTCTCTATTTTCCATAAATATCTGTGGGAAAGGGGGACAGTTTGAACACCGTCTTGCTTTTGGATCTGAGCATCATCAGCATGACTAAACATGAACTAAATGCCTCCACGAGTATTTGTTACTCAGCATTCAGTAAGTTTTTCAAACAATTTTCAGGTTCTTGGTTTTTAAACCATTTGTTCTGCACATCTACTAATTCCCCCAGGTGACTGGATCCTCACTGATTAAAAGAGTGTTCCAAATGGGAAAATAATACCATACAGAATTGTGCATTATTGAATACTGAATATTATTTTTTCAGCCTGGCACAAATTTGGAAGCATTCTGGGCAGTGTGTTTGTTTTTCTCGATGCCCAAAGTTGTAGCTTTACTTGTTTACAAAGAAGAAGCAAAGCATTTCCACAAAATACTAAGAATCAAATTCAAGCTGTTTTGTTTGCACTTATTTACCAAATCTGTTTCCATTCTCTGACTAGCTCTCATTGTAACTAGAGTTTTTCAACATTTTTCAAACGCCAACATTTCAGTGAAACAGATTTGTTTGGGGGGAGGAAGAGTAAATGTTCATTTCATTCCAAAAAAGAAGACTACTCATGAGTCAAATTGTTCAATTTGATTTTTAAAAAGCCCTATTTTCAATTATTGTTCCACATGTCTTGCAAGTTTCTCATCTGAATCAGACAGTTTTCAAGATATTTCCAAAAAACCCCTAAACCTGAATGACAATTGCAAATTTCCCTTGTTTCTATTCAGTGAGACTGATGTTTCTGAGTATCCCCATATAGGACAAGTATTTAATTTCTCTTCACATATCTGGTGCTTCAAAGTTTAATTATTATTTATTATTAAATTATCTAGAGCTGCAAGTGTACATAGATGCCTACGGGCTTCAGAGAAAGAGTACAGAAGAGATCAGAGCTAAAGGGGACTAAATCAATATGCTCTTATCATTGCTTAGAAGGTGATACATGTCACGTTATTGGCTTCACCTCTTATCCTGACCTGTTTCCCTACCTGATTGCAATCACTGATATACATAGTATGACCAATTTATGCCATAGACTTGTCTATAATTTCTCATTTTTAATCTACTTAGTAAACCCAAAAGATTGTGCACTGGCTTCAGGGAAGTGGTGCCTGAGTTATGGCTGTGGTTAGAGCAGAGCTGAGCCCAGCATTTATGGCTGGGATGGCTGATCTCTAACATTACTGATTATTTAATATCAAACGTTTTGTGTCTGAAATAAGTTTCCTGGTAGTTTAACTTAACAAGTGCGGTTTGTACAGCCCACATACTTTTAAAATAATTATTTTCCTCCCACAGCTATTAGTGAAAGCTGTGACATCTTCCCCTTCTTCGCAGTGATATGTCATCTCTGCTTCAGCACCAGATGGTCCAGGAAAATGAGCAGGAGAAGTAAGCATGTCTATTTTCCCCTTCCCTAACACGGCAAGAAAATAAATGTGAAATAAAGAAAGTGTTACCTGTGCCAGGATAGAGCCTCTGGATGTGATGGATCTCTCTGCCAATTTCCTCCTCTGTTCTTTCCTCCCTGCCCCCTTCACCAGCGCAGTCATGGATGATAAGTGGACATCACAGGTGGACTGGTCCTTCCCTCAGACCCTCCTCCTTGAGCTTCAGGTGCAGGAAACATATCAGCTGCCTTTTTTTGTCAAAACCTGTTACACATCGTGTGTCATACCTGACCCATCCCATGATTAAGTATCTCTGTTTGGATTAGGAGAACTCAAGTTGGTTCCTGACTCCACTATGGGGATCCTCGATGACCTCAAACATCATTCATGCCTTGTGTTAGCCCAGTTGTCAAGAGAAGATAGTGATTATTGCTTTTCCTCCTGCATATTTAGAGACAGGGCTAGTCTGTGACTCCAGTCAGGCAATCAGAATTCACTCCCATGTCTAGAAAGGTGTTTCTTACACTCACACCTGTGAGTAAAACTCAGAAAAGTGAACTGAATATAATGGAGAAAATAACATTTATATATGTAGATAAGCAACTGACACAATAATTTTGAAGAATCTGACTAGGGAACCATTGTCCCACCACCAGACTCCAAGGCCACAGTGCCAGGCCACCCATACCTTAGCTTTGACTGGAAACTGAAGATGGCAGTAAGTCCCAGCAAATACACTCTGTTTACTGGATTAATAAGAGAGGACCTTTTATTGACCCTCAGTGCCTTGCCTTGTCCAGTGATGGTGGGCAAGTGCTCTCCAGGCTTGTGTCTAAGCTATCTAGGGGGGTTCAAAGCTATGATGTCCCCTGTTGTGGTGTTCCCAGGTCAGGATTTACCTTTATCCCATCTCAGTGTTCCGAGACAAGGGAAAAAGAGGAGTCGAGAATGTCCTTTCCAGCTTTTCTGCACCCAGAATTCCTCACACATTGAGGCTGTTTCATACACATCAGCAGTACAAGTTCTTCACAGAGTCACAGGATCACAGAATCACGGAGTCACAGAACGGGGGAGGTTGGAAGGGACCACAGTGGGTCATCTGGTCCAACATTCCTGCTCAGCCAGCATCTTCCTAGAGCACATTGCACAGGATTGCATCCAGATGGTTCTTGAATGTCTCCAGTGAGGGAAATTCCACAACCATTCTGGGCAATCTGCTCCAGTGTGCAGGCACCTGCACAGTAAAGAAGTTCTCCCTCTTCACTGAGGCTGGAATAAGAGCAAAGGGAAGGTAACTTGGACATTAGCTCTAGTTAATATATAGAGCTTTTAACTCAAGCTAGAGCTGCTAAACCAGCTTGAGATCCAAACTGTCCTACCATTGCTGCCTTAAACTGCGATGTTGGGTCACCAACCCATGCAAGGGAGAGATGTGTTTTTCACTGTAGGCATGTTCTTCATGCCCTAGAGGAGGACCTGATCTCCCAGTCTAATCTGCTTTCATGGGAGGTAACAGCATTCATGAGGGTGTGAGCATGAAATTCAGCTGTGAATTGTCTGTCCCGTTGTTTTATTTTGCTGCCTGCTCATCAAAATATTTGTTAATCTTCAAATTCCCTTCGCCTTCCGCACCAGTGAATACACATCTCCAAGTTTCCTAATACCTGTTTCTTGTTCTCTTTCTTGAAAGCCCTGTCATTTATCAGATAATAGAAACAGTATGACAGAGATGTAGCACAACCCAATAAGGATAGAAAATATTCTGAGTGAGCATCTTATGAAGAAAGAGGTCCTGAACTTTCTTCAACAATAACTTGACAAAAACATAGGAATAAAGAGTATCATTGCAAAAGCATAGATCAGGTCATAAGTATTTTCTGGCCCAAATTACAGCTGTTTATCTCTTCTTATAGCTATCCATCAGAAATGGTTTGAGCAGCCACCTACAGTTTTTATTCTTGGCAAAATGCCACTCTTCCATTTTCTTTTCATTACTGACTTACAATAAATTGTAGTGATGTCCCAAAAGCAAAAGTCTCTCCAGTCCATTATCATTCCCTAGGGTCACCCTTTCAAATGTAGTTAAACTTGGATCTCTCTTGCCTCTGAGGCCTCTCTCTTTTTGAGACCATTTTCCATTTGGACTGACTAAAGTTCTAAAAGGTTAAATGACCTGTCTGGGGTCATAAAGTGAGTCTGTGGCTGAGTGAGAGAGAGACCCTGCACTTGACAATAACCAGCCATGCACCCCAAACCCCAAGCCCTCAAGCAGTATAAAAGGATTTTATAGGCAAAACCAGCTCAGAAAATTGCAGACTCTTAAATAGTTGAGTTTATAATGGAAATACTAAGAGAAACCTGACTGTAGGAGTGGAATAGTAGTAATGCATTACTTATTCCATTAATGGCTGTGTTCTTAATAGAAACAGGTTCATTACATGGTAAGAAGCAAAGTTTGCATTAAATAGAAACATCATTTGGTGTTTTATTGATTAAAAGGAGATTAGATTTCCATGATGTTCTTTAGCAAATAGGATGCCTCGGAGGAAATGTATATATTTATATTATAAGGAGGAGGGTTTTATTACAGCATAATGGAAAGAAAATGTATCTCATGATGATAGTTTATATCACACAAGGGATCTGATAACTAAAAGTTTAACTCTTAACCTAGCAGAGAAGTCCAGAAATCTGTATTCATGTATTAATGCAAAATTAGCATTTTCTGTTTGGAAAGCCTGTTGTTCCATGCTGCAGGTGACATCAAGGTTAGACCCTCTATTCCCAGCTAAAAGGCCAAATCAAGCCTGTCCCTGCAGACTACATGGAGGGGGTGAATAGTTAGGGCAAATTATTACATTGAAATATCTGCATCAGCAGACACATAATCATCTCCAATCAGTGAATATATGGCACACCCTTGTTTCACTTCCCCCTGGATCCTTAATGGTATAAATATCAGCAATGCTAATTACCCTCTAATGATTTCATTGCTCTATTTCAGACACAAGTGGCTGTGAAGGTGTGCTTTTTCTAATCTTCAGGACTGTGGGTGATGGGCTGAATTTCAGCTGTGTGAGGGCCACCTTTCCATCTGTCCCACTGTTGCAGAGGAGTCAATCCCTGGTATCTCCAAAATCACCACAGAAACTTCTGTTATCAGACCAGAAGCACATCAGCTCCAATTGAAGAACATCATGATGAAGGCCAGGATGGGCTAAGGCACCTTGCAGACTGCTCTGACTTACATCTTGGACCTCCAAATCACCTTGGATATCCTCCAAACGCTGTGATATATATTCCTCAAGGACTGCCCTGGATTCAGGCTGATGGATTTAACAACTCGATCTTTAAAATCCTGGTGTGGATTCCTGTGCTGATATGAGTGTGAGGATGAGATTTTACCGAGTACCCCACAGTGGATGGGTTGTTTCAAACACTCCCTCAGTGTGCAGCCTCTCTCAGACAACGTCCCTGCAGCAGATGTCACCACTCATGGATCTACGGCTTGAACAGAAACCCATCACTTTTCTATCTGCCATGAGTCAAATCCATCAAGTCAGTCAAGAGTTAATTGAAAAGCTCCCATTAACTTCAGTGGGGCCAGACTTTGCTCCTAAATAATTCTGAGGAGTTCAATTAATGTTAATGGACACCTAATGCCGGTAACTAACAATCTCCCTTTAACAACCTAATTATTTCTTGACAGATGTTGGACTAGTAAATAATCTAGTGGTCTTTGGTGATAGCTGTTTGACAGCCTTGGAAAAATGCCTCTCAAGGCAAAGTAAAAATGGTTTTCCACCAGCCGACCTGCAGATGGTCAGATTTTACAACTTGGCTGTGTTTTGATGCCCTTTTTCTTTTTTTTTTTTTTTTTTTTTAATGGCTGAAATATGTAAGATAGGAAAGAAATACTGTAAATGTAGCTTAGTTGACTTTACTGTTCAGCCAGAGCACAGCATTACAGTTCCTAAGTGCAAGTAGGATCTGATCATTTGTAGTCTCGTTTCTAAATATCTGTAAGAAGGGGTTGAGGACTCCTGTGCCTGACTATGAGCTTTGCCCAGGGAGCAGCCAGCAGCTCTAACTACCCTTTCAGAAACTGGGTATATAAAGATCCAGTTGTTCAGGGATACAGTACATCAGTGTTTCCAGGAGGATGCAAGGTGTGAGGTGGGAAGAAAGACCATTTTAGAGGTCTCCCAAATCTTTCATCACTTTACACGGGAAGTGCCTCTGGCTTTCAAATAGTCATACACAAAGAGACACTGGCAGAAAAGTAAAAACTGGAGTGACCTGTGGAAATTATAGTCCACTTCATCCACTGCCCCCTAAGGCACAACTTGCTGTGGTGTTGTCCTTTTGTGGTGCAAACAAGGGTTCCTAAAAGATAGCTCACATTTGTCACACAGGATATAATCCAGCTGGTCTGTAGGTAATGATGGTAGTGATAGGAGTGTGGAATACATCAAAGACAGCCCCAGGAGACACTGCAGCATTTCCAGATGGAAAATGACAGATTTCTGAAGAATTTGTCAAATATCTAAATTTCTGTTGAAAAATCAAGACTCTTCCATAAATGAGGATAGAGAGGCACAATTAGAGTTGAAAATTAATGTGATTTCCCTCATTTTCATGAAAGGGTCATTGGGTTTGCACCTATAATTCACCCAAGCTGTGAGATCAGTGCAGCATTCAGCCTCCCTTTGCATTTGCCTGCCTTTCATGTGTAACCTGTGTGGAAACCTCCTTCACTCACAGAAGCCTTTTTCACCACCCTCAGAGGCCGGTTCTAGAAAAGACTGTTTCAGTAACCATGTCCACCTCCTGCCTGGCAGCCTGCCTTGTGCTGCCTGGCACCACCTTTACTCCTAGGCAAACAACAAAGCTCTCAATACTTATTGTTTTTGTAGGAATGAGGCATAACGATGATATTTATACAGGCTGATTCAGCCTAAACTGTGTGAGGACCATTCTTAAGGATATGGTTTCCTTTTGGATAGTATTGAAAGTCTTCTCAGTGTGTTTAATGGTGCTAGACCTGGACAGGAAAAAGGCAAATTCGATACGTCTATGAATTCTGTGTGTTCAAGAGCCTGCTGGGGAAATGCCAAATAACTTCCCAGCCCAGGCCTACCTGAAGATAAATGCCAGGGTGCTTGTTACAGAGCATGCCTGAAGGCATTGATCCCGTGTTTCGGGGAATTTGCCTGGCATGGGTGTTAGGATGATGATCAGAGCAGAGACACAGGTTTGCATTGCAGGGTGCATCTCTTGTGCTTCCCTCCTGGCACCCTGGAGAAACCTCCACTGTGGCAACACCCGTGGCCCCGGCTGTTATGGCAATTTTTCACTGAGAGTGGAGTTTGTGCTGGTGGGATCAGTCAGAGCAGAGACTTGCAGCTCACCCAGTGAGATTGGGGTCTCCAGCTGAGCTGGTCACCAATGGCTTCCTTTATAGCCAATGCAGTCAAATGGGTGTGATTTATCTGACCCTAAAGCTGTCTGGTTTAGGATGAGCTGAACTGCACAATAAAAGTGTCTGCTTCTCTGCATCAATACGGAGGAGTCAGGTTGTTCAGCTCCAATGGAGACATCCACACTGCCAGTGCTAGCACAGGGTCAGGTGAATCTCCCCCACCATGCTTAGGGCACAAATCTCACTCAAATGGCTGTTAATTGGTGACTGGAGCAAACAGCATTAGGCCAGGCCAAAGATGATGATTTACAATTTGTCACTCACGTCTTTGAGAGCTGTGATCAGATACTGATCTGAGATGATTCCTGTGAGTTACTTCTTTCATTTGTTGACTCCTATTCTTCAGTAATTTGGTAATAATATAACAATTACTTTTGTTGCCTGTATTTTCAGGCAGCAGCAAGTGTAGGTTGTCACTGTGTCCTTGCTGAGAGCTGGCACACTGAGTGGATGAAGAATATTGCATGTATTGCTTGAGATGCAGAGAAGTAAAAAACACAGTGATTAAAGACATAATGCTTATGTCTCTGCTCACAAATAAAAGAGGCCAGGGCATATGCTCTGGTGCTAGAAGCCACTGGCATCTCGTGTCCATGCAGCCACTCTCACACTCATGATTAGACTATGAAGTGTCCCAGACTAGACTGAATGATCTAAAGGGTTTTTTTGTTGTTGGGTTGGTTTTGGTAGGTCAGACGTGGTTGCTGAACACATGATTCATATAGGGATGAAGAAAACACAAAGATGTGATCTGTGAAAGTCAGGAGTAGGTAATGGAAGGCAGGAAGGCTGTACCTCTCTTTTCAGACATGGGAGGCAATGCATCATCGATGGCAGAGGAGGGGCAGAAGCCCTTGTGAGGTTTTAGGCACACGTAGCCCTGGTGCAGGGCTGTGACTCTGGGTGAGCCTGCCACTGCTTTATCCAGGCTTTCCTCAGCAGTCACAAGCACTGGAGACTCGTCCAGGTGACAATTTTGTGGTTCTGCAAGAGTAGAGGTCTTCGTGGAGCTGAAATAATGTGCTAATCTATGTCTGTGAAGCTTCACATCTGGTCACTGGCTGACAGTTTGAAGAACCTAATTTTATGGCCATGTTTATTGCTCTGTGTGACTGCAGATGAGGATTAGTCCATTTCCAAAGTAAGAACAACTCTAAAGATGATAGGCAGACATTGGAGAAGAATATGGGGGCACCTGGAACTTGTCAGTGCTGAAAAAAGTAAGGAGAGATTGTTTGAAGAAGTGAGATTTAAAGACAGATTTGGATGTGTGAAGATAGAGGCCCAGATTCTCAACTGTTCCCAGCTGCTTTTGAGAGAGAACACAGCAATAAAATTAGGATTTGAAGCTCTGGGTGGCACAGAACTGGCAGATCTCTGGGGGTTTTTATGCCATTCACTTCAGGAAGAAAAATTAGGAAATCCTGCTTCTTGGAACTGTTCCTTAGGATCACATGTGTAAGTCAGAGAAACTCTACTTCTGATAGATTTGCGTTGTAGCTGGAGTAAGTCAAAGTCATTTATGACTCCCTTTGGTCATCCACTAGAATTATTCCAATGGGTCACAGGTATGTGGCCTGGGGAACATGCTCTTGAAGAAGGATTGATTGTAAAGCAAAACACAAACAAGAATGGGAAAATGTAGCAATAGAACCAAGAAGACAAAAATAATTATGGAAGAGTGTGGAAAAGGGAAAGATGAGGTCAGAGACATTACAGGAAGAACAAACTGTATTTTCTCTGTCCCCTTGCAGCATCTGCTAGCTAACACATTCTCTCTCTCCTTTTCTCACTTTCATTTTCTGCACAACTCAAAGATGAAACTGCTCATGGCTTTATTTTTGGCTTCTCAATGTCTGTGTCCATATGAATTTTACTCATCTGTGTATCTCAAATGAATGAGATATGAAATGTAATTAAGCAAGTAAATTAAATTAGCATGATTTGTCCTGTCCTTGTTCTTTGCCTCTAGTCCATCTCTTGCATGTTTCCACGACTTATCATTTCTGTGGGGAAGGAGATTGAAGGCCTAAAAAGAATAATGTGTTGAAATTAGCATGGTGCTGAGATGGAGGTCTTGATTTAGTCTCATTGTACATTAAAAACAGTAAAAGGTCAAGCTCCACCCCCTCACACCTTTTGGACAGTGACTTTTCCTGGGATATATTTACTTATGAAGGGAAACAAATGAAGAAAGATGAAGGTGCATGGTGCATCTACTCGTGCTGCTGCAACAGAGGATCTCTCAGTTCATCCCTGTAACCACAGCTGTGAATGGTCAGGTCAAGTGGGTAAAGCAGAGGAATGCTGACCCGGGTCAAGAGATCCTGTGGGTTTTGAAGTGAGGAAAAAGAGCTTTATGTGAATTTCTCATTTTCATCACACTCTAAGTAGCCTGGGCCCCAAGAAAACTTTTCCCTTTCATTTTCCCCTAGCACTTGGAGCTGGTGATGTGATGGCTTTGTATTTTGTATTTTTCTTTCTTCTTTTGTTTGCTTTCTTTATGGGAATGCATATTGCAAATGTCAAGAGCCTCCTATTCTCGTATCTATTTCATCTCAACATCATGCACTTCTCTGGGCTGACAGATGATTTGTCTCAGTATTGTAACACTGTGGTGTTATGAAAACATGAACCTATAGACCAGATCTGCATTCCAGGTCACTTCATAAAAGTGACACTTGGCCTGTGGCTCATAGCCCCTTTTGCCTACCCCCAGTGGCACTGTCTTCTGTTTTATTATTGGGGTTTATAATGTGCTGACCCCCATGGAGGAATGATGATGAAAAGAGGCCCTACCAGACCAGGACAGCAATCCTAGTCCCAGTGACCACAAGCACTTATTGGAGGGGTCAGTTGAAGAGCCCTGTGGCAACAAGAAGGTGACTTTTCCCCTAGCCATGTTCATACCTCATTTTCCTTGATTAGACATTGCCAGGTGCCCTGTCTGGTACAGGTTCGTGCCTTTCCCTTCCACTGCACTGCATTTCAAAATCTGTGCTTTAATTAAGTCTAAGGCACATCTGGATAGTCTGAGCTCTGTTTGAGTGGCTTTTCCCTTTTCTGTATCCTTCTGAGCACTCAGCCTCGGCCAAGATGCCACGGTTTCCTGTGGTGCAGCGTGCTGTTGCTGAATTTCACACAGTGCCAAGTACCATTCTCCTGCAGACTTTTGAGTTTATCCTGTGAGCTATGTGATATCTATTAAAAGTTGTACAGTCCTTGCTGACTTGATGCTATTAAGGGAATACTGTTACCTTAACCTAGACTGCCTGAAAGAGGAATGGAGACCTGTTTCTCATTCTCCCCGTCCTCCTACTCCCAAAGATGATTTTTATCTTTTACAGCCCCATTTTCATGTTCTTTGGGGCTGGTATTTTTTCATTGCAGATGCTTTGGAAGAGACCACAAAAGCACCAGGGTGAATGGCCTGACCCTGCAGAGGGAGGTGGAACATGTCCTGGGGCTTTTCTCATGCTGCTGCCCCTAAGCATTAGGGGAATTTCCTTTAATCGCCTGACTTGCCTCTGGCTTATGAGAAGTGATTTTCCCTTTGGTCCTGCCTGCTCTCAGTGCTCTTTGGGCAGAGACAAGCTTGAAGGTGCTTTCTGCTGGAGGAGTGTTTGCTTGGCACCAGCCACTTCTGGTAGTGGTAACCCAATCCACTGCTGCCTGTGACAAGCTCATTAACCACTTTACATATTGGGTCTTACCTACTCCTGAAGAACTTCCCTCTAGGGCTCTTTCTGTGCATTAGCTTGAGTGCTGCTTGTGTTATAGAAATAAAGTAACCCAAATAGAAACATGAAGTGTCCTCTTGGGGAGTGCTTTAAACAAGACACAAAACCCAGTTGTGGTTAAGATGTGGTTCCCCTTTCGTCTGACACCATAATGGGACAGGAGGAACTGGGTAATGGCCACCATGAACACAGCCTTGGCAGCAGAGTGATTAACTTCCATGCTTAAAGAAAGATGTGCTTGGTCAAGTCATTTGCAATGCCAGAACAGAGAGAAAATGCTCCCCAGGACTATGAGCACAAAATTATTTGGGAAACATGAGCAGAACCATTCAATACCCTATGCAGGCAACCCCAGCCTCTCCTTCATCATCCTGAACGGAAGTGAGGGCCCAGAAAACTTACCTTGGGACCTTTTGGTGGGTGCTCATAGGTCTTTGCCCACATGGCAACAGTGGTTGAAGGACGACAAAGACTGTAGAGCTCTTCTCTTCTGGGAAACACAGCCAGCAAAACCTTCTCAGAGGAAAATAGGACCAAGTGCCACGGTACTGGCTCCCTCAAAACTCTGGGAGGCACTGGTCCAATCATCCCCTCTGCAGTATTTTCACTGGACACAAGAGCAGGGAAAAGGCCCAGTCAAGTCCCCTGACACTCAGGTTTCCCAGTGTCCTGCCAAGGACAGAGCACTCCCTTCTCTTCTTATCCCAGCAGCTTGTCATAAGGACCATTCACTGAGGTGGGTCTGTTGTGTTAGCTCATACCAGAGGGATCTGCAGGTTGGCTTTCCACTCCAAAGGAGTATAGTGGGCCTTCTGGGCTGTGCTGCCACCTCCATATCAGTTTCTCTACTTCAAAATCACAACAGGACTCCCTAGCTTTTTGCACGTGAAGCAATGAGCAGAGTAGAACTTTAAGACTAGGGAGTCAAAATCTTGCCTAGGTCCTTGAATACTTTCCTGTGAGCAATATCTGGAGGTTATTCATTTCCATTCTTACTGTGGAAGCCTGTACAATTGCACAGCAACTTCCTGAATCAAAGGGCTGTGCCTTGAACCAGTCAGTGCTACAGGCTGGGTGGGTCTTGCTCTCTGAGTCAATCCCAGTATAGACACAGACATAGCCTCAATTCTGCACCGTCAACAAACTGGAATCACTGGACTGAAAATTTATAATACTGGTATGGGCTGAATGCAGGAGAGACAGGACTCACCATGGAGATCTTTTATGAGAGAACAAAATGTGCACAGACCTGGCTCAGGACCCTTTGGCTCTGAGTTGTCTGAGCAGGTTTGATAGTACGTGTAATCTGGCTCAGACACTTTACCAGAAAAAGTTGTGTCAAAGCAGCAAACTCCAGCTCAGCTTGCACTGCAAGGATGTGGATGCCTTAAGCCTTGTGCTTTACAGGTCTCTTGTCTCTGCGTAAATCTACTCATGGTGTATGGGAGGACTGGGGTCACACGTGAACCTTCACTAATTGCAGATGGCAGCACTGTTAAGGCAGTGGTAGGTTTTGTTTTCAGATTTCTGGGGAGAAGCTTTGCCTTGCTTTCACCTTCACACCGCATCAACTTATCCCAACGCTCCCCTGATCACCCCCCTCCACTCTGCCTCGTTAAAACTGTTGCACAATAATTGTAAATTCTACAGCACTCAAATTAGATTATTTCCCTTGACACAGAAACAAACAGACTGCTAGGAAATGACCATTTCAGATTACTGGAAGAGTCACACAACACTCCCGATCCCAGGCCAATTGCTGTTCTCGGTTGCACATGTGCAATCCCAGGGATATCATTTAGGGCTGTGCACATGAAAAGAGAGCGTGCATTGTGCCCCAACACACATAAATAGCCACGGACCCCATCCTGTGTACTGCTGTCATCAAATCCAGACCGCTGTGCTCATAAACCAAACACAGTAAATTTAATTAAAGGATGATCCCACAATGCTAATCAGATACATGTGCAGATCCCAACCATGGGATCAGGCCCAGAGATCCTGAGGGCTGAGCCCCATCCGCTGCTGTGGACTTATTTAATAATTTGGGGACTGAGGAACCACAGGATTGGGCTTTGGGTTGTTTTGCTGCTGAACAAAAGCACATGCCAAGAAATGCACCCAGAGGATTTTTGTTTCCTTCTCCATGATGTCCCTGTGGCTGGAAGCAGCAGCAAGCAGAGCTCCCTCCACCATGCCAGGCAGGCAGGTTGCCCACAGCAGTTCCAGGAGCAGGCTGCTTTGATCCAGCACCAGGCTATACCCACTGTGAATTTAGCTCAGACCAGCACTGGATTCACCATGCCACACAGCAGTAAGTCTCTGTTCAGCTTCCAGCAGCTGCCAACACTTCAAAAGGAATATCAACCTGGCATTAAACCTGCTTGATGCTGTACAGGGGCATCACTGTTGTGGCCATGCTGTACCCTGAAGTCTGATATGCACTTGGCTTGGCTCAGAAATTACAAAAATGAGCACAAAGTGAGCAGTTTTACCATTATTGGTTGGTGGGCATCATCCCTGCGGGAACTGTGGCAGCAGGAGGGCTTGCATGTGGAGACCACAGGTTCATTCACATGGGTTAGGGACATCTTAGAAGGTGTAGGAGAGGCTTGCATGGCTTTTCCCTGTGCTGAGTTTAGGCTACAACCTCTGTGCTGAATCCCATGCTGTGTCTCATCTGATCCCTGCAATCTCCTCTTTGGTGGAGGAGGAATGGAGTTCAGTCTGCTTTATTCAGCACCTTTCCTCCTTTGACAGGAGATTGACAAGTCCTACCCTGAGTCTCTGTTTTGCAAACAGGAATGGGGAACCCCATATTCC
Source organism: Manacus vitellinus (assembly GCF_001715985.3). NCBI lineage: Eukaryota > Metazoa > Chordata > Aves > Passeriformes > Pipridae > Manacus > Manacus vitellinus. The sequence goes on from NW_021938949.1 coordinate 854,015, forward strand.
ATGTGCTGCTCTCTGCAATGCTGCTGTTGGCTGCTGCAAGGAGGAATCCAAGCTAATGATAGCAGTTATTCCAACAATGTTAATGATTTGTAGAAAGATGAATTAAGCAAGGAGAGAGAGCTGCACAAGTCTATTATTACCCTGTGCCTAACTCTATTAAAAAGAGCTGAGCTGTTCATCCATTTATGAGCCATTGACAGGGAGGCATATATCTCCATGAAAAAGGTCAGATTGCTCCAAAATGGTCATGGGCACATTTCTTTTCAAGGAGGAGCTCTCTGTGACAGGAAGTCTGTGTTTGGCAGAGGGCTTCCAGATGTAAGGCTATCTGAAAGACTTCTTTCCTACCTGCTGCATGCACAAGGACTTACTTTCAGCTTTTGAGGTGCTAATTAAGGGGACAAGAAATCAAAATCAGCCTGGACCATTTGCTTGCACCTTGCACATGGTAAAGGCTACAACCCTCTGGCAGAGGAAAGCTCTGCACTTCTGGGGCTGGGACAAGAGCAGGTCACCCTTGAGGAGTTTAGTGTTTTGGATGACTGCCATTCCTCTGCCCCACTCCAGTGTAACCAATGGGGTTTTCCCTGCCTACCTTTCTTGCAGTATTTTAGGAAGCTGTCATTGTAGTATTGAAGTGCCGCTTGTTTAGTGCAGTCGGGATGAGACAGACCTGAAGTTCTTTATTGATCTGCAGAAGAAAAACAGCCTCAGTAGCAGCAGGTATAGCATTGCTGGCAGCAGCACAGGCTGCCTGGGAGGTGGTGGGGATGCTGTGAACCTGGCTCTTCACCCCTGTGAGGTGCATGCACATCAGAGAGGACCTGGGCAAAGGGCAAGACAGATTTGAAAGAGGCACTACTGAGCTCTGAGTCTGTTTTTGTGTAGCTACTTGTAGCACAGAGCAGATTAGCCATCACCACCTCAGTATGGATGCACCATGGTCTGTAAGTCCTGCCCTGCCATTCTCCCTCAGGCATCAAGCCTCTCTGGTGGTGACAAAGTCTACCTTTGTTTCAATTCACAATGGCAGTCAAGTGACAATGACTCTTACCTACTACACAGCTGGAAATGGTGACCTAGAAGTAAAGAGCTTCATATCTCCTTCTCTGTGATGATCTGACATCTAATTCTGTTGTGGTGCTGCCTCACAGTAGTTAATGATGAAGGTAAGACCTGGCCAAGCCGCAGATTCGGCTGGTTCATCAGTTGGAGGCTGTGAAACTCCTGCAACCTGTGATTTGCTTCACAAGGTCTCTCCCTGCCAGCTGCAGAGAGGTTTGGTAGTGGATGTGTCTATGCCTTGAATTTCTGTCATGCTTTGATTTCAGTGTGTTGTGTCACTTCTGTTATGTCGGGCCATGGTGTATCATCCCTGATGCCATGACACTGTTTGCTGACATCTAAGGAAATAAGATGGAAGCAGGCTTTCAGCTGTCAGAGCTGCTTAATATTTGCACTGTGGTCATGGCTAGACAGCTGAAGTGAGACAGGCCTCTGCAAAGATGGCAGCACAGCAAAAACAAGGTAAGAAGTAGACCATTGCCTGAAGTGCTTTAAGCTGAACATGAAAGGGAGGCATCCGAGGAAGGAGAAATTGTGTTTGTTTTTTCCGATGTCAGTTTGGGCCACAGAGAAAATATGTCACTGATTGGGATCACAGAAGCTCTCAGCAGGGGAGTGGGATGGACCCTGCTCTGCCTGATCCCACTTCTACGCTTCGTTAAATCTGCCCATCCTCATCTGCCATTAAAAACAGAGGCTGTAGCAAAAAGGAACCCTGGCATCACACTTTACTCTCCAAACCTTTAAGAGTAGTCTGCTGTCTAGACAATGCACATAGACCTGAATATTTCCTGATACTTCCTCTTATTGATAAAGAAGTGCAACACAAGATAAGCTGCTACTGAAGATCAAGTGGGTTTTGTGATATGCAATCCAGTTTGCCCTCCTCCTGCTGCCAGTTGGAGCCATGCTGTTGCAGCTACTTCATGCAAGACGGGAAAGAGATGCTTGTGAAACTCCTTTCAAGGGACATTGCTTCCAAACCAAACCCAGCATGCAGGTTATGGAAGGTCATTTCCTGAAACCAGTGATGGGTGAACAGGTTTGAGTAAAATAAAAGACAGTCACAAGTGTCTGGGGGTGTTCTGATCCTTTATCTGCAGGCTTGGAAAATCTGCATTCGAAGTTCAGATGCAAAGTCTGTTTTTATCTGTTTTTTTGTCGTTTTTTTCTGAGTGGGTAGGAAGGACATAACTCTCCATTGTGCCAACTCCATCGGGTTCACTAAACAGGTTTGACAAAGTCCTGTTAAACACCAGCAGTGTTGTGGGGAAGAGCCCAGGTTATATCTTCTAACTCCAGATCTTATCGTGGCTTTTAAGCCCTCATAAATTACCGCAACTCGGACAAAATATCTTTTTTGCTAATTCAGACCAAATGATCCTAAAAGACATTCAATTGACATCCTAAATAACACATGTCATCTGTCCATTACTGAGGCACAGTGTGGCTGTAGTTCCCCAAAATCGATGTGTCTCTGCCCCAGTGGTACTAGAGGGCTTAATTCTACCTCCATGCATTTCCGAATCTCCTTACTAAAATCACTGCAATAGGTCTCTGGAGACAACAGGGAAGGTTATGTTAATGAAGATAAAAAGGTTTAAGAAGAGTTGCCTGGTGCTCTTGGTATCCAGCCTTATTTCCCCTTGTTTTGTGAGTAGGAGTTCATAAAGAAATTAAACAAACTAAACAAAGCAACAGGTTAAACAAAGCGACAAGTTTCCAGTTTGAGTAAAGAGTTTGCTGTGACCTGAGAAGTCCTTTGTAAAAAAACCCTAGAACTGAAAACTTCTTGGAAAAAATGGAAGCCCTTAATGAAGAAAATGAGGACTGCAAGCAATATACTGGATAGCTGAGCTGCTATTTTTTTCAGAGCAGATTATAGATAAGAACCAACAGACACCAAGCAAAATTGATTTCTGTAGCAATTAAACCTACTCACCTTTCAGGAGTTTGTTACAGCCTCAGAAGAGAGGAGATAAATTCTTGGGAGAGCTGCAGAAGATATAACAGAGCATTGTGCACCACAGCCAAGCAATTTGGTCAGCTCCTTTGAGTTTCATAGGATGAGGAGATGATGTAGCTGAATATGTGGCATAGCTGGAGGGGTTAATTGAACACTGTTTGATTAGCAACCTCCTGAGGGATCTGCTGCGAGACAGATGGAATTTCATCATTAAGAGTGCCATAAACCATCACTGATTGCTGGTGGACAAGAACTTCACCTGGCCCAGAGCAGTGCTGTCAGCAGCAGCAAAGGAGGAAACTGTGAAAGGCTGAAAAGATGGGTATTTATAAATACCCAAATCAACTGAGCTGACCAACCATAAAATGGAAAAATTCAATGAAAGAGTAGCTTGTTTTGCAGCAAAATTTGCATATGAGGTAACCCAGGGTCGTATCTGCCTCAGGATGGGACGTGCAGACAAAAAAAAGCAATGGCAGCTCTCAGAAACAACCTCTCAAATCCGCTATTTCATCCAGCGTTAAAGTGAGGGAGCAGTGAGATTTTGATTTCGATGAGGCAGAAGATGCAAACAATATATGTTTTCTTAAAGGCAATGACAGACTTTATGGCTTAAATGTAGAGTTAAACTGCCTGCCAGTTTCCACAGAAGCACACACAACACCCACCAATGAATATATATCCCAAAGGGCCAAAGGGGGCTGAACCCACTGCTGACTGCCACACTGATATGTGGACTTGCTTTGGAGGACTCCTTCTGGGGACAGACTCTTGGTTTGTTTCTCTGAAACACAAATACAGAGATAAAATATGGATTTGTCCTAAATACCTAGGCCAAAACCAAAGCCTGTCAGATAGAGATTGTTTGCACGACTTAGAAGGGAAATGTCAACTAGAGCCCGCAGATATACTACTACTCTGTGAAAATACATGCAGGTGTATACAAAGGGTCAGGACATTTAGAAGGGAGAATAACGGGGATTTATGCTGGGGATGGGCTCAGACTGAAATAGCTGCCAGTAGGGTGAGCTCCCCACGCCCTTGGAGGGAGGATTAGGAGGGGTGGGGAAGGAGGGCATCACTCACAGCTGTTCTTATCTGCCTGGATTGTACTTTGAGTCCCTGTGTTTGAACCAGAAGAAATAAAAGGTTCCTCTGCAGCAGTTGAGCAAAAAGCCACAGTGAATCAAGTCTCCAGAGGAAAAAAACATCCTGCCCCTTGGACACGGGCTGTCAGGGCAGGGGTTGGAGGAGGTGCATAGCAGCAATCTGTGCAGACAGGGATAGAAAGGCACGGTGAGTATCCGATTACCAGGAGGGCAAAATTTACAATGAGAAGCTTTGGGGATCATCAAAGAGCAAATGAAACATCACTGAAGGGCAGCCTGTGTTTTACAGCAAGAATAGGTGATGCTCTCAAGTGCAAGAGAAGTTATTTCAGTCACTGGGGGCAGCACAACTTCATAAGCAAATACCTGCTCTCTTGTGAAACCAAAAGTATTGTAAAATCAGAAGTGGAGTGTCTGGAGTACCTGGAGCACCTGGAGTACCTGGTGGGCAGGGAAAGAATTTACCTTATGGTAGTTCACTTGTGGCCTTTAAACAGGCCATCCACCTGGGAGGCAACTAATTTATGAAGCGTACTTAAGTCGGTTAAAAGTCATTATCATAGTTGCTCTCAAATATTTAAATTCCTTTAGAGTCATCACAAGAAAACCTGGGGAGAACTTGGTGCCAGGGGAAAAAGTCAGAGAGGATTCTGAGAAGTCCAAAGAGCTCTGAGGTCACGGGAAGTGCTTTCCATTTTGACCATTGCAAAGATCATCAATGCCACATCCCGTGCCATTTTCATACATAACGTAAAGGCTTCCAAAGAGTGGACAGATGGTTTCATCTTCAGGTCAGTGACTAAGGTAGAAAAGACTAAATTAGCTGATAAAAGAAATGTAAGTTGTTGTGCTGGGAATAAAACGTCACTGCCTGGATGGGAAGGACTTTATTTTTCTGTCAGATCATAGCCTACTGAAAGGATTCTTCCATGGAAAAAGGATGGGGTAGCCAATGCACCCAGACAAGAAATAGCGTGTAAGGTGAAGGCTAATGTAGATATCCTCCCTCTACCAAATGACTGGTACTGCAGAGATGGAGTTTCTCAAAAAAGAGAGGACATCTCCTTCCCCTGCATGGAAAGGATAACTTGGGTATAACACATGCTGTATGCACAATGCACAGTGTTATACACCAAAAATTATATCAACAGCACCAAGCTGTGTGGTGTAGTCAATATGCTGAAGAGAAGGGATGCCGTCCAGAGGGACATGGACAGGCTGGAGAGGGGAGGCCTGTGTGAACCTCACAAAGTTCAACAAAGCCAAGTGCAAGGTCCTGCACCGTGGTTGGAGCAATCCCAAACACAAGTACAAACTGGGTAGGGAATGGATCAAGAGCACTCCTGGGGAGAAGGACTTAGGGTGTTGGAGCAACTTGGTCTAATGGAAAGCATCCCTGCCCATGGCAGGGGGGTTGGAACTAGGGGATCTTTAACGTCTCTTCCAATATAAACCATTACATGATTCTGTGATTCCAAGTGTCTGAGGCTTAAGATTGTATCAGATGATGTTTAAACATTGAAGCTTTGGTTCCTCTTGCATGAAGGAGCATGAGATACCTGTGCACCACTTGGGCCCAAGATGGGGGCACCTTCTGAGTTCCTTAGCTCATCAAGGGGGACACCTCTGCCATGTGAAGGAGAGGACATGAGTGCTATGGAGAACAGGTATGAAATAGTTGTCATGAAAGAGCCTCTGATTTTTAATGCAATACATATGAACTCTGTTAGCAGTCTTGGTTGTTAATATAATGAAGGGATAGAATATAAGTGTCACAGCAGTGTTAATATCTTAACCAGGGCATTGTGGAATGCAACACCCTCATTTTCTCTTCTCTGCAGCTCTGTGATAAATAAGGCAGCAGGTTCCCACCTGCAGTGCTGTGAGCAGTGTTTGGTTTTCTTCAACCAAACAGTCTCTTTGCTCAAGGAATCATTTTTTTTTCCCCACCTAGGTTGAAGCCCTGAGGAGTCTAGTCCTTTTTGGGTAAACTTTTTCCTAAGCTATATGAAGTTATTTCCTTTTACTCCTTTTTCTTTGTTTCAAGAAGACCAAATGAGAAAAGCTGGGCTAGTCTGGAAGACTTTTATCTGCTCCCTGGAGGCACATCAGTCGGCACAGCAGCCCTGGGGAAATGTTTGTGATGGTGTGGGTGCCAGATGCATGCCATAGCCTGATCAGCCCAGGTTTGGAGCCTACAAGCACTCTTAGAGGAAGATACAAGGACTCATGCAGGTAAAAGCTGAGCTTATTTGCTGGTGGAGGTGTGGAGCGAAGTGGAGCCTCTTCTTCCTTCCATTTCCATGTTCACACCAGCTCCTACCACTGAACAGAGAGGTCAGGAAGATCATGCAGTGGAAGAGCTCAAAAGCAAACCCACATTGAGCTGGTTTGTGTTTGCAGAGGGGATAAAGAAACCCTCAGCCCAGTCAGTGGCTCAGCCGTGAGCGTGCAGCGAGGTGTGTGCTGCGCGTGGGACTGCAGCCTCCTTGCCAGCACCTTTCAAAATCTGAGCACAAAAGAGCACGGTTTGGCTTAGCAGCTGCTTTTTGGAGTTGTCTCTGGCTGTCATTTTTGGGAAGGGATGGGGGCAGGGAAATTGGGTTTGGCGGCAGATGGTGTTAAACAGGAAGGGAGGCAGTGTTTGTTTGCAAACATGGCGAGGTGTCGTTCCATTATTGCCCGGCGCTCTTGACAAAAATCAGTGTGGGAGCTTTCTGCCAGCTACCGCAGCCCTGCGACGCTGCACGGCAGATGCATCAACGCCAACCAGGGAGCAGGTCCCTGCCCCAAAAGTCCTCCCTGTGAGTGTGACGAGCAGGGGCGAACATGGCAGAGATTCGCTGCCAGGCACGAACGAAGACGACGGCGCCCCGTATTTCAAGGCTAGCGCGGGGCACCGGCGGCGTACCTTCAGCCAGCCTGCATCTCTAGCTGCTTGTTTCTCCCCCTCACCGTCCTTGGAGATGGAGTGAAGTCTGCAGGGAGAGAGAAGTGCCGACGTTCTGGGAGGCAGCGAGCTTGTCTTGCTGTGCCCACGCGGCGGGTTTCAGGCGTTTGGGACCAGCGCTCAGCTCCGGTGTCTCAACCCATCAGGTCTATGGGAGGATGTCACAGCCCTTCACTGATGACACTAAAGGGGCAGGGTCATGTCTGCAGCCATGGCAGGTCCCTACCAGGAGAGAGCCCTGCTGTGGATGCTGATAGAGACCCCGCCTGCACAGGGAGCATCCTCCACCCTCAGCACCTGGCTGGGCATGCAGCTGGGAAACATCTGCCCTCTTTGCACATAAGGTATAGCTACTGACAGTTCCAACAGACTAAGGCAGGAATCTCAGGGACTTGGTACGTTTCAGCAAGTCACTTTTGCCATGATCACAACTTTACTGACAGTGGGGTTGGGAGTGAAGCCAGGGATTTTAGCCTTCCTTATAAGCCTTGGGTCACACTCAGCCTGATGGAATTCCAACTTGCCATCCCTGGGGCCAGATGTGGGCAGCACAAGGGACCCATCAGTGCTCTGCTGAGCCTGCTGTAGTTGACATCTCCCTGCCTGCAGGCCCATGGCATGGTGTGTGCTGAGGAGTCAATACCCTGCTAATCCTGGGGCTGCAGCCAAGGCTGCCTCCACGGGGACTGGGGGGGGTTAAGGACTAAAGAAGAGATAGCAGCTTTTATAAGCATCTTCCTAAGCCACCATAGATCCTTTTTTTTTTTTTAAATTTTTCTGAAAACATGGTGTTTTAGGACACTGCTGCTTTTGCGTCTCCTTTCCTTTCCTGCTGGGAGAGCCAGGATTGATGACTCAGAAATTGCTAAAAACATCACACTCAGCACTGCCACAATCAAGAGTCTGGCGTAAAAATCATAAGATTTCTACCAAACAGAAATCAATTCTTTTTCCTTGTCCTCTGATGTTTTTGACTTGGAGGTCATGCTTCAGTCCTCAACTCTGAGGAATGTATTATTTTATTTGGTTTGGTTTTTAATGGAAAATAGAGACATCTTATCTCTAGGAGGGCTTGAGCACAGTACCAAGTCATGTGCCACTCCCATGGAAAATGAGAGCTCTGCCCACATTGAAATGTAGGAAACACCAGGAAGGACGAATGCAAACACCCAATTCTGCACCATTAGCTTCTATATGAATATTAATGGCCAAGACACCACTGCAGTGAGTCAAGATCAAGGGAGCCAGGTTGTTTCCAGATCCTGTGACCACTTGCCAACAGGAAAAATGAGTGAACTTTCACTGGCTGTTTTTTAGGGTTGGATATTGTACTTTAACGAACAATCAGAAGGCAACTAGCTGGAAAATAACTGGACCTTTAACAGCCTTGGTGCTTAATTTACCATGCACTTTTTCTTACGTTCTCCCTCTCATTGCTGATATTATATCAGCATGACCACCTTCCTGACATAGGTTTTATTCAGATATTGCTGTTTCATCTCCCCTCTGCTACTCACTCTGCCTCCCTGGGCTATTTCACCAGGTCTGCCTCACCTGTCAGAGCAACCCATCACTGTCTCCTCAACCACAGCCCATTAGGAAAGGCTGCATGCTAGAAAACCTCCATCTCTGTGCTCACGCCAAGGTCCAAACACCAGCTCCTCCATTGGATTCGGGGCTGGTTACAGTGGCACTGATCCCACCCTGCCACAGCAGAGGGGGCCGTGCGTGGAGTCTGCTTGGATGGAGTCGTTTAAATCTGAGATTTATGTGTTCTTCACACTCTAATTGCATCAGGGAATCTCTCACTCTGGCGGTGTCTAAACTCTCGACATTTCACATGCTCTGCCTGCGTGGTGTCAGAAGATGAATGGCCCATTCAGATGGGAAGTGCTTCACATCCAGATATGCTGACTTACAATGCTGATAGGCTGGAGAAAGAGATGAAGGATAGCAGCAGGGATGGGTAACTTGTTGTGCCTACCAAACCTCATTGATTCAAAAATAAAACACACTCTGTGTTCATCTGTAAATGATGGCGTTTTTACTCACCTGGCTTTTCCCTTGCATCTCCCAGCAGATCTCCTCCCTATTTGCTAGTCTCTAAAAAATCTGCAAAGCATATCTTTGCCCCTAGGCTTTGCAGGGTGGTGCAGAGACAGCCTTGGTAGAACAGGCTGTTGAGGAAACCTGAAAGCTCTCTTTAGAATATGTATCTGAGTATTGTTACTATTTGGCACTGAATCTGTCACCTGAAATGACTGAGATTTTCTTAATGGTGCATGCACATTTGGCTGGCTCCTTCTCTCTGCTTTCCTTAAAATGCTTCTGTTCTTAGATACTGTGCTTCACAGTATCTGAAGTCCTAAATTTAATTTTTTGGCATTGTAGCAAATAGGAAGAGGCCACACCGTACCATCAGACAGAGTGGGAGGAAAAAGGTGACTTTATTCTCATCTGAGAAACTAACATTAAATAATTTGCCCAAGGTCATACAGAAAATCTGTATCACCAGATCAGGGAACTAAATTCTGGTCTTTTTTCAGAGTTTTGATCATAGGACAAGTTTTATCATCCTGATCTGCTATATTTTCACACTGAAATATATTACTTACCTCTACAACAGGCAAAACTTCCTTACAAAGGATATTTGCAAGGAACACATCCCCATCCAGTCAGCAGATCATTGTGGATAACTCCCAGTTTTTCTTCTGTAATTTGTATTTGTGCTGAAGAGTTTGGAATAAATGAAGGAGTTAATCTGTATTGAGATGGGATACAGCACATGCAAAAACAGTCACATCAGACAAGTTTAAGAAAATAAATGGATAAATAGAAGCACAACTCAGAAGCTGGCTGATCTGAAACCCAAATGCTTATAAATCAGCAAAGGTGAAGGTGTAGAAGGGAATGTATCTCTTTCACTGAAATCGTAATGCCCTGTTTATTCCAACTACTCAGATGATAACTAGTAAATCTTATTCATGTACCTAATGAATTCTAAGTTACTTGTACAGAAAAGGAGCAGCTCTGGAAGAGTTTGGGGCTTTGTCTCGAGCAGTCCCCAGTCTGGCTGGGACTGGTTAAAGGAATCTCTTGCACAACTACTCCTTGGTGATTGAGTCTTTCCATAATTTGCAGTCTGGAGGCTTTCTGTCAAGCTCATACAAAAATTTTTGGAATTTTGGAAACATTTCTGAGAGAGGAAAATCAGTTTTGGCCCTCATCTATTCGTGAAATGAGAGGGTGGGAAAGAGCACAGCAATGGGATCAAAAGGGATGGGTGGTCCTTGCGGTTCACTTGCAGTCTTATGAAGCACTTATAGCATGAAAAAGTGATGCAATTGCATATGTTTGAGCAGTCATATACTTGAAAGGCAGGAAGAGAGGCCTGTCTGCCATAACTCAGGTGTGGTCCAGAGCAGGATGTGTGTATTCAGCTTTCAGAGATGCAAAGGTCTCTTCCCCTTAACCCACCAGCTGCAGTTATGTTTCCAATGTTCATTTTCTGGGTTGAAGTTTCCTGGCCGTATCCTTCTGCCTGTACATGAACTGCCTTGGAAATACTGACCAAATAAAACTTAAATTATGTGAAGAATAATATGAAAATCTTGATATTCTTTTCTAACATGGAAGTCACAGTTGTGTTGCCCTGTGTTTGAACAGACCAGCGAATAGCTGTCTTTAAAAGGGGGGATGGGACTTGGAAATGGATATAACAGTGAAATTGCTTGTTTATCATTGCAGTGAGTAACATGATGAGATGCTGTCTACTTTAATTTCCACTAATTTGGAAAGTTACTGGAGTAACTCTAGGTCCAGATTTTTGGAAGATCTTGGAGGCTTTTGAGCGTGTCTGAAAATCTGGCTCTTATTTTAGATGTCTAAATGGGAATCAAATATTTGTAAAACAATCCAGCCCAGTTGTGGGTGCTGAGGACTTAGAAATCTGGCCTTCAGTTGTCAAGAAAATCTGGCTGCTAACATGTTTTAAGACTGAGAAAAGCATGGCTGCAACATCAAGCCAAAGGAAACAATTTGTCTTGTAATGACAGGAGTGAGATGTAGATGATATTCTTTTAAATAAGTACAGTACCTAGGTCTGGATGATCTCTGCTTCCAACTAGATGAGGATATAAAGACACTGGTAATGAGATTCATTACAGCAGCTTTCTAATCTCTTTCGCTACAAAATGCATTACATTTGGAATTTAACTGTGTGTGCAGCACACCAGGTGGCCAAGCTGCTTTTACTGAGAGAAAATAAAGAAGCTGAAATGCACTGCTATGTGGTGCTCTTAATGCCTAATAATGTCATAGAGGAAGAAGTATGCTCTTGCTCTCTGTTGCTGATGACTGCCGAGCGAAGCACATGTTATACAAAGTCACATATGCTGGAGAATAACGCTGCTGTGGGAGCCCTTAGCTCACTGGTATGTGACACTGCAATGTGATTAGGAAAGAAATTACATACTGGTAAAGAGCTTTCCCCCATTTTGAGAGTGAGAGAGAAGAATCACCCCCTTGGAAATGTTCTATCTGAGTGAATTTACTTTTCCACGGACTGATATTCTTCTAAGGAAGAAGGATGTTCTTGCTGCTGCTCAGCAGAAAGGACATTTTTTTTTTTTACTTTATTGGCCCAAGGTGATCATGGGATCGCAGACCAAATTTCACCTTGGGCAAAGCAGGGAGTGTTTCTCCAGTTTCAGGGGAATTTTAGTCTGAGGTCTGTGTTGTGCTGAATTTGAATATGGAGACTTAAAAATAGGGCTTCTAGTTCACATCCCAGTCTCTGAGGTGTTCTTGCTAACGGTGGAGGTGTGTTGACATGGCAACTCCCTAAATCTAGCCCTGAATGCTGTAAGCTTAGCTCCTGGCCTACCAGGACTCAAAACTCTTCTGATTGAAAGACTTAAGTCAAGGCTTTCTGTCCACTCAAGGTGACTCTTTATCATATAGGTGAAGTTGGTCTATGGGGTTTTGTTTTCTTAATCTCATTGCATTTTAATTTAATAAGAACAGAGCTGGGCTACTCATCTGTAGTATTTGGTCATGATAAAAACTGTGGCAAACACCATGTCCCACTTCTGGTTCCTGAGCTTCCTGTGATGCAGAATTCCTTTACCTTTTTCTTTCCCCCTCCCTCCTCCCCCTCTTTTTGATATTTTGATAGGAAGCTGTGGACAGGCTGTGAAGAACAGTGTGAATATTAAATGCTTTTCCCAGCTGTTTGTCATGGATCAGATCCGCTCTTTGCCATGGGCTGGGATCCAGTTGCCGGACAGATGCTTTACAGTTTTGTTTATTGGATTTTCTACACAAAGGGTTGTGCTCCACATTGACAGGGAGCAGGTGGCTCGTAGAAAGGAAAAAAACCCACACCACGTTTTTGTATTTTTTTTTGACTGTCTACAGATTCTTGTGACATACTGATTGCAGCTGGATGTGCAAAAAGGCAGGGCTGGATGTATCCGTGCAGCCTGCCATCCCATATCACTCACACACAAACACTGATGCTCCAGGAATTGTACTTTCACCAGAGCTTGGTGAAGCTCATGCCCAGGGGTGAGCTTGGTCAGCTCATTTCCCTTTCCCTTCTCTCCTCCTTACTCCTCAGAAAAGGTGTGGACTATGTGGGTGACTCTGAAAGTCTACCATGTTAGGTCCCAGCAGTGCTGGAGAATCCTCTAGGAGTGACCAAAATGCACTCAAGCCTCACCATGTAGTACCTCCATACACCGTGTGTCAGGTTGTGTCAGGATGCCTGCCTGTCATTGCACGGAGAAAACTGTCATTTTGGGGACATTTACGTTGCATGTCTCCTTAGTCTGTCTTCACTGATGCCATGGATGTTACTTAGAATGGAACAAGAAGTGAAGCTGTCAAAATATATGGGTAAATGGAACTTTGGTTCACTTGAAAAAGAGCAGAAAGCTGAATAGATCACTGAAGCCCAACTTTTGGGTTTGGCCCAAAAGGGATCTGAGATGTGCCTGTGCTTCCTTCATGACCTTCTGTTTCCTCCATCATGTCTGCAGACATGAGCCCTTGTGTGGACAAAATTTAGGTGTCTCCTCATTCTTGTTGGATCATAGCAGTCGTATAAAGGTATGTGCAAGAAGTTCCCCATATGGGACAGGAGGATACATGCCTAATTCTGGTCTATGTGAAATCACACATCACTTGGGACCCCAAAGAAAAAAGAAACAGCAGCAAAAAACAGACTGGTTTGGGTGGCAATCCATGGAATGCCTTCGCCATATAATTTTAAGGCGAAATTCAGGGGGGATATGGAAGGCTGTCAAAAAATAACCATGGAAAAGACTGAGGAGTCATTGCTGTCAGGCCATGAGAAACCTGATCTTGAGGAAGGGGTTCCTGCCTGTGGCAGGGGAGCTGAAACTAGATGATCCTTGAGGTTTCTTCCAATCCAAACCATTCTACAATTCTATGACTCTCAGCTTATGCAGTTAAAGGGTGGGATGAGACACATGGTCCCGGCAGCATGAAGAGCAGATGAGGAGCCAAGATCCTTTTATTCATAGCTGTGATGATCAGTGTGTGAGCAATCCTGATGTCAGCACAGGGTTGTATAAACCAGTCAAGCTAATCAAGTGTGAATAGGTGTGGGTTTGGGAAAGATCAGCGTCTATTAGTGGCAAAATCACAAACAGGAAAGGGAGCTGACTTTCTGAGACTGCTCACAGCCAGCAGGTTGCCTGGCTCTAGGCATGACTGAAGAGCTTCTGTGGAAATTTAGGAACTAAGAATAGAAATTGCTTCACTTTAATATACAAGGTTAACAGGCACCCACTGGAACCCTTTAAATTGGCAAGTAGCCCCGCGGAGCCTGGGACATGTTAAACAATTGTCCTGATAACTCAAAGCACAGTTGGGCTGGAAGTGTTCACATCTATCTTGTGAATTCCTTAAATAATAAACACTGCACAAAGTTCAATAAACAGCCAGATCAAATCTCTCTGGAGAGGCACGAGGAAAGCAGCTAGGCAGAAGTGTCTATGGGGCAGTGCTGCGTAAAGAGGGGAAAATCACATAGAGATGCAGGCTGGAGCTGATGTCTGCTCTGGAAGGATTTATTGGCAACATGGGGTGAAGTATTTTGGGCAGGGCAGGTGCTTTTTTATTCAGTGTTTCGAAGCAGGAATTAGAAAACTTTTCCAAGGGCTGAATCAGTCTCTCGGCCTCGTTTGATGGACCAGAAATGAACGTCAGTCCCTAATAATGCCAAAAAACATTGTGTTCATGAGCTGTATGAAATGGAACTGCGGCTTGGGGAAAGGCCACAAATGCTCCATTCACATGTCTGAAGTACATGGGTTTCAGTGCAACACATCTCTTTTCTACAGCCTTCCTCCCTATCCATTACTTCTCTTTGTTGTGGAAAAGTTTAGTGTCTGTAAATCACATCAACTCAAAGTGTATCCTCCCTGAAGCATCATTACAGCTCCTTGCTAATGAAAGTATGTTTCTAAACTTCTGGCATGAATCTACAATATGATGTCTTTGAGAAAACCCATAGCTGGGATAACTGGGCCAGGTGAGTATCAGGGATTAGACACTGTGGTAGGATGAAGCCAAGCAGAGGAAGCTTCGGGGTACTCATGGGAAGCAGCTGAGCACCCATCGCTCTTGGTGAATCCCGGTCCAGGCTTGGTGGATAAAGTTTATGGAGCAGTATATAATGCTGGGAGGAGGAAGGCTGTGATGTTACACAGTGGGTTGTATGGGTGGATGGGCTTTTGGGGGAATGTGAGGGATGCAGACCATGGTGGGATTTGTGAGATCACACATAGGAGGGCACTGAGGCCATGGCTGAGGGTGGTGGGCAGCAAATAGGGGAGGGCTGTGGAGTTGTGTGGAGGGTTCAGGGTTCACTCACAGACACTGCATTGAGGTTGCTGATGTATCCTGGATAAATATTGTTGTGACATTGCAGTCCTTGAAAAGGAAAAAGTTTTGTTATCTCTTTTGTGGCAAAAATGGAGATCTCTGAGCCTTGTGGAAATAACACCCTTGTCATGTTTAACGAGATACGTGTGAACTGCTGGCTTTCCTACAGCCTACCTGCACTTGCCTAAGCTGTTGTGCCAGGCCCCTTGTCATGCAACACTTTGCTGTTTGCACCTTGCTGATGGGTTGTCAAGACAGTGCACGGGGATGTCACTGCTCAGTTTGTCACCTCGCCATCAGAGCGGAAGAAGGCGGTGGTGACATGCAGGTCTCCTTCCCTGCCCACCTCTTCCCTGCTCTCCTGCTCATGGCAACACCCTCATAACTCCTTCCAGCTCTTTCTCACCCCTTACAGAAGGTGGACATGACTGGGGGCAACTCTGAGTGCTCCCGGTCTCTCCCATGGGTCGGGGCATGGAGTTCAGCTTTTCCCTACCATGGCACCACAATTCCTTGCCCCTGCTGAGGGGGAGACAGTCCACCCAAACCCTCTGTGGATATGGGTATTGATTTCTGCAGTGAAAAGAAAAGGAGAAAAATCTTCTCTCACAATCTCATTCTCTGCCACGGTGTCCAAGTGCAAAAGCAGTTAAAAGAAGGAAATACAACTGCTGCCCTCCTGGCAGGTCGATATTTGGGCTTTGTAAGTTTGTTTATCTTAGGATGAGGATGGAGCAATGTGGCCCAGGTACTGAACTGATATGATTTCATCTATTCCCAAGGAATGTCAACAAAATCCTGCTTCCCAAAATGCAGGGAAGGCAATGAACAGGCATCATCCTTGACTTCAGAAGCTCTGAGTGCAAACAGCTTGTCTCTTTGTTCCTTCTTAAGTCCCTGTTCTCATAAGACTTCATGTCACCAGCATAAATCCTTGTCTAAGCATGACCAAAACCAGGGAATTACTCCTTTAGGAGTCTTCAGACCCAGCCAGAGGGTTCTGATGTGGAGTGAGCCCATGGTCAGCACTGCGCAGTGCTCAAGGATCAACACAACCTGACCAAAGCCTGGCAGAGTTCTTGGCTGTGATTGAGTCAAACTTGATATTCTCCATTTCTCATTGAGTTTCTCCCCCAGCCCTGCTCGTGTTGTAACAGCAAGTAGCAAGCAAGTCCCTGGCAAAGAAGGGAATGGGTTCTGTGTGTCCTGCTGTCATTCATCCCCTCACCCAAAGCACTCAGCTCTGAGCAAGTAGGACACTGATTGTGCAGGTGAGCTCTGGAAGGTGAAGTAGCAGTGAGCTGTAGTCATTTATAGGTGGAGCAGCAGCACCTACCAAATCAGTCAGGCTGCTGGCAGGGCTGGCTGTAAACAAGCTAATGCTGAATTGCCAACAAGTCTCAAAAGGACAATAGCATGAGTGATTCACCAATTTATGGTTGTGGTGGCTTTCAATGGAGTGACCTCTACATTCAGCCTCCAGGAAATGAGAGAGAGGAAGCTAGATGGGAGCTGGATCACCCAGCTTCCAGTTATGCTGTTTGAACAGAGAGCACACACCAAAATATTACACTAAAAGGTTAAAGGGAATGCTTACCATGATTTAAAACACTCTCTGGCCTGCCTCCTAAGTATTTTTAAAACTGAAGGAGAATGTCAGGCCTTTGTCTTGCATGAAGAATGAGTTCATTTCCTATAGAAGTACAAACATTTTGCATCACCAGCAGAGCCAGTCTGGAAAGCACCAGTCTACCTGTGCAGCAGAGGGTAATATGTGCACTCTGCCTCATGCAGTTTGTCCTCCAGTAATTAGCTGAATCTTTAGTAGCTTCGCAAATCTTGGTCCTAGGAAAGTCAGGGGGATCTCTCCTTCTGCATTCAAGAGGGTGAAGATTCATGCTGAGGAACTCATCTGCCTGGGTCTAGTTCTGCACAGGGTGCTTGGTTGTCTTATGAAAGTGGAAGAAGCATGGTCACTTTAGGAAAGCCTCCCGCTGTTGCCCTTTCTCTGGAGCTAATATTCCCAGGGAGGTGAGCAAATTCCTGTGAGAAACAGGGTGGAAGATTTACACCCATATAGCTTCAGATGGGATTCAGCTGCCCTACTTTACACGTCTAAAAGACAGCTTTACTTGCAAACTCAGGAGAGAGTTTGAGTTTGAAGTAGTCAGTCTGGGCGTCATATCTAGCCAAGTGAAGGGAAAAAGGGAATTCAGCTCCTCCAAGAGGTGCCCACACAGTCCTTGCATCACTTGAACTCATGTCTGACCACCATAACGAGAAAGTTCTGGCCCAAATGTCTGATTAACAGAAGCCTAAGGAATTTGTGGTCAGATCAAATCATCTAAATCAGGTCTGCTCTCCTTTTGTCTTAACGGTAAATATCTGAGGATGAAGCAATGTGTTGCTGCAAGAATAATGTCAGCAGGAGTTCTTAATCTCCTGTGTTTCCCAGCTCCAGGGGGGCAATGATCTGCATGGGTGATGAGCCAAGGTTTCTGATGCCACCTCCTGTGCTGGCATGGATTCTGTCAAGTGCAGATTTGGATCAGCTTGCTAGAAGGGTGAGAGGGACTCAACGGACCTTGCTTAAAGTAAGTTGAATGACCCTGGAGTCAGTCAGAACCTAGAAGATGCTTCTTTTTTTTTCTTTTTTTACCTTATTCTGACCATTTCCAAATGTTGACTCATTGCATTACTGTGGGTAGAGTCCATCTCCTTACACAGTGCAGCCCAGTTGGTTCATCTCAGAGCTCTCAACATCTCTTTTGGATACTGGTTTCTGGACCAGTGTATTGATGTAAAAGTTCGGTCTCTGTAGGATTATGTAAATGTGTCTTTCTCAAGTTCCCCTTGAAAACTGGCCAAATCCCTGGATTCAATTTGCCTGGACCTAGAAGACAATGGGATGACAACAGGAAGGATTTATGGGATGTGCCTTGCATGTCTCTGGAGTCAGGATCCTCACAATACAGGGACAAAATCTGGTCCTGGTTGCAGTAACCTCGAGCTTGTCCCTGTATTTCACAGCACCATCAGAGCCACAAAATTTAAATGTTTACTGCCTTCTTCTCATGGACCTGTGGCTTGTGTTTTGAGTCTCGTGCAGTGCAGTGGGGAGGCCCTCCAGAGAGCAGGGTTATAATGGAGCCAGAGGCCAGATGTGTGTGAGACTCCGGCCCACAGAAAAGTCCCCGTAGTTTGACTCCACTGGGGCTGCAGGGTATGTAAAACAAGGGAAAATTGAGTCAGCCGCAGGATGCCATCCGGTCTTTAGGGCAAACAAATGCATGTAATCTTGGTCGGGGCTGTAAAGCAGCATTGCTAGGCTGGAGGAGAGGAATGTGTGGCCGGGGAGCTGTGATAATGGAAGGAGGAGCCCGGGAGAAAGGGGAGAGGAGCCGCATTCGCTTTCCCTATCTGCGAACTTAATGCAGAGAGACGTTCGTAGTTTCCAATAAGCAGTTCATTTATCTTAACTTAATACCTTTTTACTCCATCGCCAGCAGAGTGATCCCAATTAAGGCAGCACAGCAGGGCTTCCTGTATAAACCTCCTAACGCCGCCAGTTACGTTATTTGCTACAACCAGCCAGAGTTATGATCACCAGTGAAAAATAAGCTTCCTATCTGGCAGCTGGCCAGATTCATCCCAGCAAAGCGGCAGAGTAGCAGGACTGGGAGAGGGAATGCATTGAAATGTAAAACAGTTAACATTTCTACAATACATGTCAGCATCCACCAAGCAGTGTGGGCAATTAAGTAATGTTACATTGTACACTTCACCTTGGAAGAAAAGCTCATTTTGATAGAATAAAATACCCAAATGCCGCAGACTCTGCTGCCGAATTCACATCTAAAGCAGTGTTTTCCCTTCTATGCACAACGCTCAGCACAGAAGTAAGAGGGGGGGGAGAAAAAGCAGCCTGATTTTAGACTCAGAAGATAAGTAAAAGTGTGGGCCTTCTGCCAAGTTTCTCACCATTTAGCAGTGCTGAGATGGGATAAAGAGCAGATTTCTGACTGCTTCCCACAGCCACTTTTCTCGTTTTGCAGAGCTGTTTTATATTAGAAAATTGTTAAAAATCTTTCATTGCGTCTCTTTTTTCCCCCCTCTGATTTAAGGGATCTTCGTGTCTCCTCCTCCCCCTGCTTTTCTGTGGAAGCAGCCTGTATACAGGCCCTGACCTCACTCCGCATGGGAGCAGTTTGTTTGTAAGAATGAGAAAGGTCTTCACCAGAGTGACCAAGGAAATTGGTTGTGGCTGCATATGTCAGTCCTGCTGCTCTACTGTCTTTTAAGGTAGGGATGTCCCAAAATTAAGTATGATAGTTCTGCTGGAAACCTTCCACATCACCCTATGGACAGCCTTGAAACTGGGTGGTGACTTCACCAAAAAATAAACCAGTGCATGTGCCTCTGGGCCATTAGTCTGAATAGCTGAACTCGGGAGATGAATAGAAATTGCCTGTTGCTTGAGTTCACCAAAAGGGAAAACCTGCCTTAAAAAAAAAAAAAAAAAAAAAAAAAAAAAAAAAAAAAAGAGAGAGAGAGAGAGAAAAAGAGAGGAAAAAAAGATATAAGCAAAAAATGTAGACTTTAAATTCCTGTGGGTTCTATTAAAATTCTTCCTCTGCTGGCATGTTATTGGAGAGCCTTTAGCTTTGAGCACTGATTGTCCAGTACTGCTGGCTTGTCTTTTAAAAAACCTGGATGCTGACTGGAACCAGATGAAAAATTTTAGCTGAAATGTCTATTAGGAAACTAATTCTGGGAGATATTCAACAGACTTTCAGGCTCATTTCTGATACCCCCAGATGCTGAATTGGTAAAGAGATACTTCACATGCTGCAGAGCAATAATAAAAGAATGGGGAGGGAGAGAGCAAAAATAAAGTGGCAAAAGTGTTAGCGATACTGGGAAGTGGAACGTTTTAACCAGGTCTTGTTTCCTTTTGGTCCAGGAATCTCATGAATGCTACTGTTAGTTTAGTCATTAAACATAATAGAATCATGGGATTCAAGGAATTCAGTTCCTAATTGCATCTATGTGAAGCTTCCGAGAAATGTTTTGGGCACAAAACCTGTTGTCATGCAAATTTAAAATGGCTTTTCCCCTTTTTCCTAAACCTCTTTGTTTGGGGCATTTTATCCTGGTGCTGCATCTTCCTTAGGTGTGGTATTTTGGAAATTGGTTGGGCTCAGATTCTGAATGCAGGCTCTGCTCTTAACACTTTGAGGGTGTAGGAGGCTGGCTTTGATATTTTGCATAGGTTCTGCTGAACCTATTTCAGGCTGCAGCTTGGTGGTTTACACAAGAAAATAATCTGAAGAAAGCAACATTTAGAACCTGATTGTTCATGAGCTACCAAAGCCAGGAGAAATTGTATGTAATGGGAGAAGTGGGAATCCCAGTTTTGCAGAGATTCCCTTCTGGTCATCAATTTTATGCTTCCAAATAGTCACTGATCATTCATACTATACAGGGAATAATTTTTTTAGACATCCCAGAAGAACAAAACTGGGTTGGTCAGGCATTCAGGACCAAATCACTCCCAACAACACTGTGTCTGACAGTGGGGCACACTCAGAGAGTGTGACAGAGTCCTCCTAGAAAGTATCCATATGACATTATGAATATCTGTGGATTGAAATGTCAAACACAAAACATCCTTCTGCCACCTCTCCACCATGGGGTATGTTGCCTCAACCTGCTAAACATTTTGCTGTTATGGACATGCATGCAAATTGTTTTCTGGACTTTGCTTTACCATTTAACTTGAGCTTTTTTGATGGCAAAAAAATTCCTGTTCTTTGCTTGAGGTACAACCCTGACATAGACAATAAGTCAGAAGGCCTATTGCTCTGATCCTGCAAGGTCTTCACTCCCTGAACACACCGACTTAATTGGGACTGCCTGAGCCTGTTGTTAAGCAGACATGCAAGCCTTTCCTGGGCTGAAGCCTGGATTAATAACCAGGCCAATAAACTGCTAGTAGTTGCTTAGAATGCCAAGAAGCAGGTTTAAAATATTTAGATGTGTGGGACCTGAATCCAAAGAAAACAGATGCTGTATTTCCATATTCTGAACTGATCTGTATGACATAGGGTTGTTTTTAATGTTCCTGCAGCACTCTGTTAATCTCTATTCCTTGTATTAACTGGAAAATTAATGTGCTGCCTGTGGTAGCAGCTTGGTTCACCTTCATGGAACAGCTCTGGTTGCATGCCAGCTCGAGCAATAGGCTACCAGGATCCATGTTTTTCCTGTGTTGTTTTCTTGTGTTTCCAGTTTTTCTTACTTGTCTCTTTGTCCTTCTAATGATCGCAGTGGTCATGTTAGCTTGCAGCAACATTCAAAGACAGCTATGTGTTTCCAAAAAATCTTTATGTTAATTGGATGCCCAGGTTGTTAATGTACCCTGTTACACCCAAATCATGAGCATTATGACTTGTATATCTTTCTTCCAAACTTCTCTTTATCCAGCTAATGCCCTTTTAATGCCTTTTTAGTCATCTGGAAACTATTAATGATGCAACTCCAAGCACCTTCTCCTGCTGTTGTTTCCCGTATGGATTCCAAAGTGGGACCCAGGAGTTTGAATGGTGTCTAGCTATGGAAAATTGCTCCTACAGTCAGTGAGGGCTGTTCTGTGTAGGAGAGTCGGTGATGGATCAGGCCAGATGAACTAGCCATTCACATTTTTGGGCTACTCATGACAAGAAAGATACTGAGGCACTGGAGCAAGTCCAGAGAAGGGCAGTGGAACTGGGAAAGGGTCTGGAGCACGTCTGATGAGGAACAGCTGAGGGAGATGGGAGTTGTTTAGCCCAGAGAAAAGGAGGCTCGGGGGGCACGTTAGAGAAAGGGCCCTAAGTTCAGCCAGGGGAGGTTTAGGTCGGACATTAGCAAAAAATTCCTTCAGTGAAAGGGTTGTAAAGCATTGGATCAGACTGCTCAGGGAAGTGGTAGAGTCACCATTCCTGGAAGTGTTCAAAAAAGGTGTGGATATGACATATGAGAGCATAGTTTGGTGGCGAACACAGTGGTGGTGTTGGGTTGACATTTGGACTTGATGATCTTAAAGGTCTTTTACAGCCATAGTGATTCTACAATTCTATGATTTAAAAACACAGATGTGGCAGGTTGGGGGACACACAGTTGACTCCTGCAACTGTGGTTTGTGGGGCTTTAGACTACCCCTTTAAAAAGCAATTCACATGCTGTTACTTGGAAAGATTCTTGGTCTGTTCAATAAGACAAATTCATTCTCTGCCTGATTTCAGTGAGCTTTGTAGCAGCCCTGCATGTAACTCTCTGTGCTCAGATGAGACAATTCTGGGTAAAGCCAGCAGTGGGGAGAGCAACTCTGTCATTTGCTTAAGGATCACTGCAACAGGCATAAAGCACTGTCAGGAAAATATCCCTAAATGTGAAATCCTATCACATGTTCTGAAGAACGACTGCACAAAATGCCCCTATGGAAACTGAGACACTAAATACCCTAGGATCAGTGCCCTGAGTTCCTTGTGTGATGTCCTGGAGATATTTTAGTCCAAAATAATCCACAATGACTTCTGTGAGCCAGGGGCTCTTCTGTGTACAAAAGGCCTGGGCTAATCTGTGATAAAGAGAATAAATTCAACCCATGCCTCAAATGCACTGTGCAGTCTCTGGGTTTCCTGAGCCTCTGTGAAATCAGACCAAGCAAAACTCTGACAGCTCTGGCACAGTGGTCACACCCCAACAAACTCATCTTGGTCTTGATAAGGCCAAGATATGGAAAGGTCTCAATCCTTTTTGTCCCAGTTTCAGCAAGAGAACAAATGAGGCTTAAAACCTGTCTTTGCTCTCACTAATTCTAGTTCTCTTGATGAGCTGGGTAAAATTCATCTCCACTATAAACATCTTCAAATATTTACATACAATAACAATTATGGGCATTTTGATTTAAATGATTAAAACACCAGGCTTGACTAGACACTAATTGCTATTGATTGTTTAATGATATTGTGGAATGGTAATGCAGGCTTCATATTGACAGTCAAAAGCAATTGACCGAAAAGTCATTATCCATTTTTAGCCTTACGAGTAAATTGCCTGAATTTTGATTGAAAAATATTGCACTAAGTGTAGAAGACCTCCTTAAGAAAAAGGATGAAAACTCTAACCTCCATATTATTGAAAGCATTTAAATTACTCTTCTGACCACACAGCGGGAATACAAGGAGAAATGTAACCTTCATTTCCAGAAGGAAGCTTTGACTACAGTCAGTGGTTAGAACACTAATCTTTTGGTTCTGGGACTGGGATTTAAGTTCCTTCTCTGATTTTTATGTGCAGTATGTTTATGGCCTCATCTCACTCCTATAATTGGCATTGCATTTCATCACAAAACCATTATACATAATTTAGCTGTGTTCTTCATAGGTCAGACCTGAGTAGAAGGTCACATTGGAGCTACCTAAACCATATGCATTCTGAAGATAAACATTCAATCTTTATTTTCATTTTGCTGCCAATTCTTTTTCTTTTTTTTTTCTTTTCCTTTTCTTTTTTTTTCCCTTTTTCTTTTTTTTTTTTTATTTTTATGGGAAAGGGAAAAGGGTGAATGCAAGGAAAATCCTGAAAAATGCTGTATTTTATCAGTAGCAGTATACTTGCAGCATTCTCAGGGTATGTTATTATGCATGTAGCATAATATAGAAAGCTACTGGGTAAGATCAAGGGTCCACAAACTCACTGTCTTTCTGATCTTGATCAGTATGGGAATTGTGATGATGTTATCTGAGTTAATGTTCCTCAAAGGTGTATGTGAATTAAGGCAGAATCAAAGCAGAATCACGGACTACAGGATGCTGAGCCTTTGGGAGAATCAGAGCTGGGCTCAGCTTAAACAGAGCTAACCAGCTCCAAAAGAATCACCCTGATGTTGGCCAAGCCAAATTTTTTCATCTCATTTCTCCCACTTGAGTTAGTGGTTGTCCAGATTTCAAAACAGATCCAATTTCGGGAGCCAGATTAATTGTCCTCAGAGAAGTGCTCTCAGTGGATTTCTGTACAATGGTTGAGTTCTACCCCTCCTGAAAACACGAAGTCATAATTAACACGTGAAACAGGAATGAACCTTGAACTAAAGGAATGATTTTAGGAGGTGAGGACTACATTTGACGGGGTCACTGAAGGGTGGGCATCAGCTAAATTATCTGAACACCCAGAAACCTTCAGAATTTTCCCATGTGGGTGTTTTCCAGACCTCCTCTACAAAGGGTTCAAAATACGGCTGGGTGAATTGCTGGGGTAAGACTGGTAGGCAGAGCCTACCAAAATCCATTATTACATGTATTACATGTAATCCATGCATTGCAGTGTGGAGCCTGGCACCCAGAGGGGTATATCTTGAGCATTTCTTTTTCTTCTAACTGTTTTCACTGGGGTGAGGATCTCCTATGCTTAGTCTGTCTTGATCAGTGGGGAAAACACAACATCTCCACCAGAAAACTCAGGAGACAGAAACACAATCTAGGCACTTCAATTGGTTAAGAAAAACAAAGCTTTTCTGTATCACTTATTGTGATACTCAGCAATCTCTTCTAAGAAACTGAAAACAGTCACTATTCTGAGAATACACTGAAATCTCATCTTCTCTCCTTGTTCAAAGTACAAAGCTATTTCATTACAACTGTGAGAGGATGGGCTGCTAAATAGGATGCCTCAATCAATATTAAATCACAACTGCTTTTCAGGCTTTATGAACAAAAATACACACTTTGATAATCCTGCTGTGACCCCGTTATGTGACAGGTATAAACCACGGCGGCTAATGAGTTGTCATAAAATAATGTGAAAGCAACCAAATAAATTTATAAATAGCAATTTTTTTTTTAAACAATTCAGAATGTATTTTCCTAAATGAAAATACTCAAAAATTGCTTTTAAATGCTAGTCTGCAGGAAATGTGGAAATATTTACATATGTTACAATTTAGAAGGAAAATTAATATTAGGATCTATTGCCTGCCCACCAAGCACAAATCATGATCTTCCAGCCTAGGAATGCACTGAAATTTGCATCAATGTAAGACCAGTATTTTCAAATATTTGTTTTCACTGGTAGACACCTAAAATCTAATCATAATCAAGTAAAAGTTGTCTGATTTTTATAAGACTGTTGAACTTTCAATGGTCATAGAAGCTGAGAAAAAAAAAATTATTCATTTTTAAGGCCAAAAACCTTCAGAACAGCTCATGAAAAAAAAATTTAAATCCCATACTTACCATACCAGTCCTAGTGGTGTATCCGGCCAACTATTCTCTTCCAGGAAGAAATCTCATTTTGTCTGGGATAACTCCATCTATGGAGAATCTTTCTTTTTTCTTGGTATTCTGCTAGATTTCTTCATTAATTGACTTTTAAGAATGTAACACGGGCATTTTTTCTGTTTAAAATGAATTGAACTTCCAGGTGCTGAATCTAGCTGATTCTTTGTTAAAAAGCCCTTTAGGGCCTGGTGTTCCCTCACTGTGAAGATTCTTGATGATGCATAATTGTCTTTGAGACTGCTCAGTTTTAGGCTGAATTCTGAGAACTTTGGTCCTTTCATGCAACCTTGCAGAGATTATTCCCCTGTTTGGGAATTGAAGGGGAAGAACAACTTCTCCTCAGTGTTCAGGGGCACTGAGAAGCTGGGAGTCAGGGACTCTGCTCCTTGCTTTTGAATGACAAAAGAGATGAGCCTAATCTGGGCTGACAGCTTCCCTGATGGGCGCAGTTCTTCTCTAACATCATGTTCGTTCCCTGTGCTGCTCTTGCATGAAGAGCACACATGAAGCAGATGGGCTTCTCCTGTCCATGAGCATTCATATTAGAGTGGAAAGCCATTGGCTAAGCTTCGCTGCTTGATGTGTGTCCTACTTCATTGGAATCGTGGGTACCTCATCCTGAGGAAGAATGGAGGAGATACAGTCCAAATTACCTAATATACATAAGCCCTGGGTGCCACCAGTCAGCAGTGGCATATCCAGCCTGGTCTGTAAGTTCTGCTCAGCAGGAGGGGCATGGACCCCTTCTGTCCACCCCAATCAGTGCCCAACAGTGTTGGGACTATCTCTGCCTTCATCTCTCCTAGGGCTGCAGAATTGCCAGGACTGGCAGACTCATAGGGCTGGCCAGAGGGAAAGGAAAAATCTAACTTTAGCCTAACCGTAAGAGCTCTTAGCTGGAGGAAATCAAAACTGGGCTCCAGGCCCAGCTTCCTGGCAATCCCATGGAGTTTTCTTTAACTCGTCAAGGGAGGAACGATGGAGAAGTCCTTAGCAGAGACCTGAAGCCCAAGTCTTTTCCCTTGGCCACCAGTCACTCCTCTCCCCAGTTTTTGCCTAGTCCTTGGGAAATGTCCAAGGAATCCCGCTGAGGATGAGCATCTCATTGCTAGAAAAATTAACACCACCACCATCGACAAAGAGAATCAACCACCCCGTACTGTCATCTTTGCTGCAGCCCTAATCACATCTTTGTACCTCTAGCAAAATAAGAGATGGCCTTTGTCTACTAAATCAAGAATGTCTGGTGATGGTGACTCCACTGAGGCAGCCAGCAAAGCTTTGAGGCTTAGTGCACTTAGACATCACCAGGGCAAGACAGTCTGGTGTATACACAAGGCAATTTGGGGCTTTTGATGAATTTCAAGTGTTTGGGTCTCATTTGAAGCAGGATTTGAGATATCTAGATCCTTTGGTAAATAACTAAAAACTGTTTATTTGTTTGTGCCTTAATATGTGGGTTTTTGATAGGGTTCATAAGTATTGCGTTGGGAAGTGAAATACTTTTGAAATGTCTGGCTAGGGACATGCAATGGCTTTAATTCAAGTCACAGAAACTTTTGCTGTTTATTTTAGGACACTCAGTCACCACTTCTGGTATATCCTATTCACACTGGAATTAGAGATGGAGATAACAGCTTTATGTGTTTCTTTACAAGACCTATTTTTTCTTAAGTGATGGGTCTTCTCCCCTTAAATTGAAAAGTTTCTATTTGAACTGTGAAGCTCCAATTACGGGTAGTGCTGTCTTTTGTATGTACATTCCATCTGTCTTTAAATCTGACCTTTCTGGTGTTAACAAGAGACACACTAAGTATCTAATAGGTAAAACACTCTGAAAAAAAAAAGCATATAGGCACTTTTGCTACAGCTTTGTTTGTACTGCAGGTTGAACAAGCTGGAATACAACGCAGATATTAATTATAATCCCTTTTGCTGTGCAATTAGAATAATATAGGCAATACTTTCCACTCTTCTGGTAGTGGCCCTGATCCAGCAAAGCACTTAGATGTAGGAATAGTTCCATTCAAATGGGCAGGAATTTTATAGGATCAGAGTCAAAGTGTATATGTAAGGGATTTTTTGTATATGTGTGAGAAAATGTATGTATACACACATACATTGCAGATTAATTTCTTTTTGTTACCTACCTAAAAGACAACTCTCTATTTTCTGAATATTAGGGTCAGATCTAAAAGGAGGCAAACGGAGTTCTTGGCTTCACGGCATTTACTCTGAGGCATCTGTCTGTTGGATAGTACTTCTACTAACCCACATGCAGCATCGTGCCAAGCTGGCCATATATGACCCCCTGAAAAGAGCTGGCTGGTGGGATGAGTGGGAAGAAGTTGTTCGTCCATCCATGTGGACATGCCCTTACTCATGCTGAGTGAATCACATTTTAAATAAAAAAACGAATTCCTAGATGAGAACATCCAGTTCTTTGGAATTTATGATACTATAGTCTGAAGTTAGATCCAAAATTCATGGCTGACTTTTCCCTCCAATAATCCAAGCCAAAATTATGGACAGGAATAAATATCCTGGGACTCTTGGAAAGTTTGAGATCCAGACCAAACTTCAACTTGCATTCATCTCCAAGGGATTGCAAGGTATTTTTTAATTCAGTGGTTGTTCTTCAATAACCGAAGGTTCAGAATTTGCCCTTTCACCTCCAGCTCCATTTTGTCACTCACAAGCAATCCATACTAACACGTCCAGGTCAGGCATCCAAGGTTTATAAACCCAGATTTGCACAACTCTCTCTCTTTCCTTGTCTCAACTTAAAATAAGAATAAAAGCTCTGTTTGTTAGTAAAGTGCACACGAGATTTGTTGATTTTTTTTTTTCAGTGAAGAATGAAAAAGATAAAATTCCTAGGGCTTGTATCTGTTAAGGTCTGATTGGACACCATCAGCAAGAAAGGGGACAAGCATGAGTGATTAGGGGACCAGCACTGTGACTTTCTCCCTAGACCTCTTCTGATTAATTGCGCAGATATTCTCTTGCAGTCTTAGGTCTGAATCCTCCCAAAATAAACTTGATATATGAGGAAATCTGCAGAGTCAGAACCCCAATGAACATGGCATAGACTGGGAGAAGTACAGTGAGGGAGCAACTTGCTCATGGTCAAAATCAACTGGGAATAGCATCAGAAACAAAATCCTGTTCGCCTTAACATCAGTCCACCAAACTCCCAGAGGTGTCTCCTTCAATGAAGAAGTGTTGCTGTCCTCTCTGGAGGACACCTTGTAATACTGCTACAGGTGGTTTTTCACCTGGAAATGTGCAAATACAAGCTCAGGAGTGGCACAGGCAGATAAAGAATATCCAGAGTTCGAGAGAGACCACAGTTGAAACAAGAAAGCCAGAAAGCTGCCCTCTTGCTTCTCCAGAGGAAAACCATACAAGACCAGTCAGAGTCCCCTAATTCTATAACACCTGGCAAAGGATTAAGCACTACAAAGGCTCCAGCCTAACAGCCACACTCATTTTTAGCAGTTAGGAGCTCTCTGGCCCATTCTTCACACTTTAGGAGGCCCCTCTCAAAGCAAATATACGTCGATAGTTTAGAGGCAGAAACTATCAAATCATGCTGTGTTACTCAGAAACAGAGAGAAGAAACTGGTATAATGGGAAAAAGAAATGATCTCACCTGCCTGGTGGTAGAGAGGCATTTCTCACAACATTTAATCTAAGAGCTACTCTTAGCCGCTGGCCATATCTGTCATTCATCATGACTTAATGAGAGAGGAATTGTCTCACATTGGGTGCAGAGCTGTGCAACAGCAACAACAACAAACATTTTTGCACTTATAGAGGAATTCTCTTACCTTTCTTTTCTTTCCTTTCTTTTTTTTCTGTTTTTTTCTTTTGACATATTCAGCACCATGCAGCAGGGAATAATTTGGCTTTACAGAGAGCTGTACACTGACTGTGTGCTTTGCAAAGTAATGGATTGGTATAGTAGCAGCAATAGGATGTGCTGTTTGGACTGCCAGCTCAGCAAGGACTCACTGGTAGATGTGGAGCCTATGGAGATGAACTTCTGGTCAGGGCATCTGAGAAACCTTCTGAGAAAATCTTCAAGATTTTCTGTGGTAATTTACCTGCAGGATAACAGCAAGAGTTGCAAAAATCCCATAGAACCTTTGCAATCCTTTGACTTTGAATGCTGTTCCTGACACTGTGGTGCAATGAACAGGCAACTGGTTTTCCAACAGGCTGGTTCAGATACTGGATTTAGTTTAGCTGGAGTAACATCAGGGTCCACAGAGACCCATAGCCACCTGCCTCTCCATTACAGTCCTGTGGCACAGTATGTGTCGGTGAAATATCCTGGTATCTCTGCTGCCTTACTTGGGATATGAGGTGTCATCTTTTGGTCAGTTCTTGTTTTCCCTGGGCCTCCTGCTCGTAACGGGTGAACATAGAGGTGTCACTTTGTGTCTGAGTGTGCTTGCAATAAGTAGTGTGCCTTCCAAAATTTTCTCTCTGTCCAGCCATGATATGGTATAGGACAATGTATATTCATGGCCAAACCAACTGATGTCAAAATCTGATACAGGAAAGGCAACACTGGCTGAGTTACCACAAAAGTATATTGAAAAAAGTATCCCACTGCTGTCCAGACAACAAAGAGCTATCAAAATATGTTTTTAGTTATGTTAGTGATTTCAAACCCAGTTCTCTAGAGATTTTGTTTCTGGTAGGCAAGTGGAGTCAGAGGAATGACAGCCTCAGGTTTTGGTAGAAAAACACCTGGAAAAATAGTGGGAAGGTGAGTTCTTCTTAAAACACACAGCTCGTGCTGGGAAGGGAAGGAGATTCAGAGGACTCACAGGCTCTTTAGGAAGATGGCCTTACTTGCCACATAGCCTTTTCTGTCCCTCCAGGGCATGAGTATCACAGTGTTTGCCAGCTCTGGGATTCACCTAGACCAGAATACAAACTGGCAGTTAAATGAACAAAGTGTGAAGTAAAAAAATATTTTTTCTCTCCCAAAATCTACATTGCTCTAGATAGACATTGGAATGGTGTATCAAGAAACAGTAGTACACTGAAAAATGACAAGCAATTATGGAGTGTAAAAGATGTTATCAAAAATGCCACCCTTCCTCCCAAATGTCAAGTCTCTGATCCTGAGGAAAGGAGTGATAAGGATTCTTGGGGGAAAAAAGGATACTGATATTTAGTATTAGTAAGCTGGACTTTCCCCCTCTCTTTTTCTCCAGGAGTGTTCTTAGAACAGTCTGGACTGTTTTTGATTAGATTGAAAAGAATCAACCTGAGGCAAACACTCAATATGGAAAACCTTTTCTTATACCACCAAAAGCTTTTCAGAATTATAAGAAATGGAAAGCAGAAAATTTTAGTTAAAAGAATTGGTTTAGATTAATAATAAGCAGTGTGAGCTTCTGTAACAATGATATTGCTTATCCATGGATGACATTACACATGACCACATTTTTAAGAACAAATTATGGCATGTACATATGAGTTGCTCCAAAACCCCTTGAAGTCTGTGCAAGTCTTTCCACCAATTTCACTGGATTTTCACTTGGATCAAGACCAAGGGCCTTAATTTGTTAAAACAACTTAAGACAGGAGGCTGTTACTTTGAGCTAAAATTTGCAAGCTAATTATAAAAATAGTTGGCCGTTGAAGTAATGTACAGGGAAACCACTGTTTGTTAATGAGAATAGCAATGGGCTTAATATGTCTACCTAGAGGTAATAAACAAATCAGTCTCAGATTTGAAGTCTGGGTAGTTACCTGAAGCCAGGGTGAAAGAAGCTCTAATATTCTTACATATGCTGTATAATAGGGGCTGAATCTGATGAGGATTTTGGAGATTTGTCTAGAGACAATGGAGCTTTAATAGTCAAGTGCTTTAGTATAAACCTTCTTACACTAGTGTTACTTGAATATATTACTGGATTACAGTCATAGACAAATTTGTGAACAAAATGTTGGATTTAAAAAAAGGACTTATGTCAAGATTCTGGTCTCACCTTGCTTGACACAAAGCATCAAAACTCAGATCTTTGCATGTCCCCGTCCTATATGTCTCATATATATAATTGTTTTGAACTTTTAGGTGATTTTGATCCAATTCAAACAGCTTGCTTCCTTCATCCTATAAATTTCAATCTGTTTGATCACACTAGTGGAATAGTATAGGTTTCATCCAGCAGATAAAACAACTCCTTTAAATTCTTGTGGGTGTTAAATGTCTACTACCCCTGGTGCTAGTTTTTATAAAAAACTAATTCCAAGCTATGTTCCCCCTTGAAATGCTTTCATTGGAAATTTCTTCAAGTCTTTTTACAGTGAGCAGGTTATTTAGAGGTTTTTCCTTTTCACTGTTGTATAAATTCATAGACTGTGCATCTAATTCCTGTCTGAAGGCAAGTACAGGTCTTACACTGAAGGTGTCTGGAACTGATTCTTTAGAGCATTAGCAAAGTCTTGCTTTGCTTGTAATGGGGTTGCCAGGGGTAGTTTTGCACCACAACCAATGCAGCGTCTGATTCCTGCTGTACATTTTTGTGTCTCTTGGCAAAAATAGAGTTAAGTAGTAGCCAAAATATTGAGCAGATCTGGGTAACAGTTCAGTGCACTGTGTGGTCACAGACACTGGTGAGAACCTGATCTGCAGGTGTGGGTTAAGCTTCATGAGTGCTGGGTGGAGAACAGAGGTCCATAGTATGTGTTGGTGTGTCTGGTGTGGCCAGTCAGGTGGATGGAGCACCCAGGGCATCCCCATCTATCTCTTTACCTGCCAGGCATAGCTGAAGAGAGTCTTCCTAGAACATCTCACCATTACAAGCTTGGTTGGGATTTACAGGCCACTGGTTCTTTGTGAGGACAAGCAAGACTGCTTGGAGCTAAGGCAGAGGACAGAAGGGACTTGGGACAGCCTGTCTTTCTGGAAAGCCAAGGGGAACTCTGTGTATCCAACAGATGCTGCAGCCCTTGTCATGAACAGGAGATTAATTGAGGTCTGCCTGCCCTCAGCTGAACCTGAAAGCAACCCTTCTTCCTTCTCTTCAGTCAGTCTTGGCCCAAAACCAGTGGAGTACTTGTGTCTTAGAGTTGTCCTTTCCATTTGTGAGCCCTACACACACTCCCACAGGCAGAAACACAGAGACTACTAAATCAGGAATGTTCTCTCTTTGTAGGTGGGAGAAAGAAACGGGAAGGAAGAAGATGTACCTGGAGACAGGGTGGGGAAAAGCTACAGGGCTAATTTAGGAAAGATGGCTTACTTAGCACAACATACAAACACTCAAAGGGACAGTGTGCAGAAACACCCACCATCCTGGGGTGGAAGAGAGAACACATCCAAAAGAGCATTTCCAGAGCAGGACTGTGAGTGGGGACATAAAGATGTCCTCCTTCCTCTGTACCTAGAGTAGTTCCCTCACAGTCATCTTCCACCTTCTCCCCCACTGGGTTCTTTTAAGGACAACAGTTGAGTCAGGAAAAAAAATAGACATCACAGTTAAAATGGCCCAGGCAGACAAGATATGCTTTCCCTCCTTCTCCTCTTCAAAGCGGTGAGTCAACAGTGAGAGGGGTTGAGGTTGATGGTGGAAAAGAATGATCCTTCTGCATCTGCCCCAAGCCAGGGAGATGGGACATAAGAATTCTTGGGAGAACTCTTTAGGCAGTTTGGGGCACAACTAATGACAGGTGAAATAGAATTTACTAGTAGTAGGGATGGCAGCAGGGCAGGTGAGGTCTGGCTGCTGGGCAAGGAGACAGGCAGAGCTGTGGGCACACAGAAGAATGTAAGGGGTGGGCTTTCCAGGGCTTTCCAGATGACCCTGAAGGTACGTGTATTAGGAAGACTTGCTTATTAGAGGTGGCAGACTGAGCTTTGCAACTTGGTCACTCTTTCCCATCCAAACTGGTCCACCCCACTGCACATATACGATGTTTGAAAGGAAATAAGTAAAATCCACAGCTGTTGAGGGGCACTTGGCACAGCATGGTGAGCAGCACAGCCACAGCAAGGGCAGCCTTGAAGTTTGTTATGATCTTTCTTCCAAGGAAGAGTGCTGCTACTGAAACATCTGCAGCCTCTCAGATGGGCAGAGTTGTTGGGAAAACAGCAAGGAAGTGGTTGACTCAGACATTTGAAGCAATAGAAGTCAGGAGAAAGACATCATAGGAAGATGGGTCTGATCTGAATATCACTGAGCACGTGAAGTTCAGAGGCACCAGCAAAAACAGAACATCTTTGAACACCCAGCTTTCCCCTTTCTCTTCCAAGCTACATGGTCATGGTTCACATGTGGAGAGAGGAAGCCCTTCCAGCTGTCTGCCTGGTGCAGTCAGACTAAAACAGAAATCATTTTGGTTTTCAATTAATAGCAAACACTAAGACTTGTTACAAAAAAAAAAAAAAAACAAAAAACCAAACCCCACCTTTTTTTAGCTGAGAAATGTGGGAACAAACTCTGAAACTCTCTGTTGTTTGAATTGTCTTTATTAACAAGTAAAAATACTGATGGTCTAAATGCATTTGTCATAGGGGTGACCAGTGTCATCCTGCCCCATCATCTCACTGATGCTAAAAGGACACAATAAGGGACAGTGACGCAATACTGCATCCAGCATACTCTGGTATTATTAATATTGCATTGTGAAAGGCCTTTATCAGCTAGATGACAGCAGCAATGGCAATAACACCAGGAAATGCCTGTGCATTATCAGTACAATAATAATTATATAACTGTGCCCCAGAACTATGCTGTCATTAAAGAGGGCTCGGAGATATAAAAAAATCCGGTGTCTGAATTCAGAAGAAATTAATTTGACCAAAGTCCCTTTCATCATAACCTATTTTTCTGACTATTGAGAAAAGAGGCTGATGATCTTATTGCTCTGCTTGTTTAAAGATCACCTCCAAAATAATGCCCTTTATGAAAAATTTCAATCAGGTTTCAGACCTTATCATATTGCGGAGGCAGCTCTTCTCAGGGTCAGCAACGATTTACATATGTATAGTTTGCTGATGGCAACTTACTGTCAGCTGTTTTATTTTTGGATTTCTCATCTACTTTTCACAGGACAGACCACACAGTCTTGAGCTCAGCTTGGGGGAAAGCGACTGTGAGATTTCCAGCATGGCTTTCGGTGAGTTCAGTCCTTACGTTACCACATCCACCAACTGATTTAGCAAACAAGATGGCATTTTTATTTATTTTTTTTTTTTAATCCTCCCACAGCTTTGCCTACCAGTTTCCTGAAAATCAGAGCTCTGGGTTCATGCTCTAGCAGACATAACACCTTATGTATTGGTAATTAAGCAGCAGTAGGACTGAGCTGTGTGTGAAGTTCAGCTCTGTGTCCCAGACCACTGACACCAGGGCTAATGTATCACTGAAAACCTCACCAACACAAAGCAACATATTCCCTGAATCTTCCACATAACAGCACAGAAATGGGTCTGAATTTTCCTCTTTGCTTCAACACTTTTTTATTGCTTCTCTCTTTTTCCTCCTTTTACACTATTCAGCTCAAAAAATAGAATCATATCACTGAAGCTTGGGTTTGTGTTCAGGAATTCATCGTGTGTTTTTGCAAAATACTATTAAAAATCAAGTGCATAACCAGGAGTGAAAGCATACCTTGCCCCTGCCTGAGTATCCTAAGCGTGCTGCAGAACAAGAATTTCTTTTGGACTCATGAAACTTATATTTCTGAAATGGCCAATTTCAAGCCATTTACCTGAGGTATGTGGACTCATATTCAAGCACCCCAAGTAAGGAAGGAATGTGGCTCCCATTTAGGGCCTTAACCCATTGCTGCCACTGAGACAGAATACTTATAAACTGCCTTATTTTTGAAAATCTGGGTCTTATTAATCTGAATTAGGAGTACTTGGACCTATGAACCAGAGCCAGGTAGGTACCCAACAGTATGTACAGAGCAGTGCTTGTTGGCATGAGTGGGGTTGGGACAGACATCTGCTATTAAAATGTCTTTTCTGAGTCTGGGCTTCACTTTTATTTGCCTCATTTGAACTTCTTAAAAGGGAGATAATGACTGTGAAAGGTACTTCACGGTCTGAGCAAGTCACAAGCAATTATTTTTCCTCTTCACTGTAACGAAAAGAAACCTGATGGAGAGTGGAAATATTTTCCCTCAGAAAGCCTCATCTTTGTGATACTTTACAGTGATATCAAGCAAGACATGCCTTGTATTTCCCAGCATACACAACCTCTGATTAATCCCATTAACTTCAGGATCCTGCTCACGTGCTTAAATCTAACCACGTGTCTAAGTATTGTGCTAAACTGAGATCATGGTGCTCTGCTTCTCTACTCATGAAGACAAATTGGTTTAATGGAAAGTTCACTTGAGCTTCTTGAATCCATTTGGAAAACAACAGCCTAATCTGGTGTACTTTGCTTTGAGTTACCTATCTTGGAGCTGGGTAAGGGTACAGGCAGTAGAGAACTGGTGTCCACACAGCATCCAAACACAATGCAGAATCACAGAATCACATTAGAGGCTTTAACCATGTAATTCAACCATGAATCCAGCTTTTCTGACTTTTAATTTTCCCTTGTTAAACCCCACTTTTCCTCCTGTTTCTTCTTCTGTCTCATGACAGCACCTCAGGGCTGTGTTCACGACAGATGTCTCTCCTGCTTATACAAATGCTGAGAGAGGATTCCTGTCTTGAAGAGATTGTGACCTAATAGAAGATGATGCAGCAAAGAAAGAAGGAAAGGGAAAGAAAACATACTGAGAGGATGAGGAGGACACAGGGTGACTTAGCTGGACAATTAGATGTTTTAGAAAGGCCATAACCTGTAAGTATAAGTAGTGTAAGAGCTAATAGATCTGTCACAGCTTTTCCTTTTCTTTCAATATTTGTTCCCTTACTTTAAAACGTGTTGAAGCCAGGTTTGGAGGATGTAATAGACTGAGTTTTTTAATTTTTTGAAGAGCAGGATGTTGTTCTCTTTTTTTTTTTTTTTAGCCCTTCATCTTTTTAGCACCCTTCCATGTGTCTAGAATTTCTGAAAAAAAAATGAGTCAGTAGGACAGCAAATTCATCAGTAAAGCTCCCTTTGATCTCCTCAGAATGGATGTCTGCAGATATTCCCTCAAGTCCCCTGTCCACTTCTTATTGACAGATTTGACTGCAACTAAACAGTAGGAGGCCAGAAACAATCTGTCAAAATTCCTTTTTTTTTTTTTTTTTTACTGTTTCAGTAAACACAGCTCTTTAGGGATAACATCTGCTTCCTGAAGAAGACTTCCACTTTGGAAGAAAAGCACTGGCATTTACACATAAATTACCTTTCCCTTCACTTTTCCTCCCTTGCTCTGTCTTGCCTTCTCTTTCCTTTATGAATTTTTCTCTTAGTAGCCTCATAAAGTTAATGTTGTTGCCTATTACCTATCAAGGCAGGGTTGGATGGGTCCTTGAGCAACCTGGTCTAGTGAAAGGTGTCCCTGCTCACGGCAGGGAGGTTGAAACTGGATGATCTTTAAGGTCCCTTCCAACCCAAACCACTCTCCTATTGTACAATTCTGTAACTCCATCCTTACGCAAGAGTTATTTGCCAAGTGAAGCAATTCAGAGGTGGGTACAGTTCCAGCTGCTCTGACTTTACAGTGTAATAAAAGGGAGTGGGAGGATGAGGTTGGCTCTGATGCAGTCCCTCAAGTAGATATATAAGCAAAGTTTTGGGTCTATGATTCTTCCCTTTTTTAAAAAATTGGTAAAACTTGCATTTAGTATGTTTTTAAGGTAGGCTATTGTACCTTGCGTACATCTGACTAATTGCCTCAACCTCATCTGGTCACCCTCAGCTCTCTCTGCAGTCAGGGGAGGTCTAGCCCAGGGAGCCAATGATTCATTTCATTCTAAATTAGACACTTAAAATGGATGAGAGAATCGTGCCTCAGGTGCTTGTTTGTCTCCACTGACTATGAGGGAATGACTGTCCGAGTGACTAACTCACCTGCGACATCTACTTACGGCATCTGAAGGTTGCTAAGGCAGGCTCTGCCTTCTCAGACTGATTCCTGAAGTTTAATTTCAGTCTGTCTGGTTTTGTGCCACTTCATTCATTCTTTGTTAGCTAATGAACCCAAATTCCATCTTCAGATGCTGCGAGATGGGCCCGGGAGGATTGGATTTAATTACCACAAAAGTTGCAAATATTTACATTTCTGCTGTTGTACACTGGCAGGTGTGCCTTTTCTTGTGGAAATACATCGCTGCATTTGTGATACAGACATCAAAAAATCTGTTTCGTATCCAAGTGTGTTTATTTATACCAACTATCGAGAAAACAATCATTTACCAGAGAAATAGTTTCTATTAATATTCATTATCATATGCCTTGAAAACCCATACACAAAATGTAATCACAGCCTGTATTAGTTTTGTAATTTGTGCACCTGATAAACAGTTATTTGAGAACCACACTGGTAGTACTTTTGACAGAAACTCTCTACTTGGAGAGTTCCACAGTATCCAGATGGGAAAGTAAAAAATGGTGGAAAGATATGGGATATTTCAGTGGTAGTGTGAGAGACCCAGCCAGGTTGAGCTCCCTGTAATAATGGAGAGTTTTAAAAACTTTAAATAGAAATTAGAGGAGGAAAAAGGTCCTAAAACACTGCTGAGGCACGTATATAGTGAAGGGCCTCACTGAAACTGAGGAAGATTTTGAGCTTGACTTCAGTTTGGAAATGGAATTTGAAAAATAAACCCCCAAAATGTTTTTATGGCAGTTCATTCGGAGACGGAGGAAAAGCAAAGTAAAAGCTAACTCGAGCAGCTGATTTAGTGCTATAACATGTTGGAAACTTAGCAGCAGACACAAAAAAGAGGAAAAAGACTTAGGGGTGAGATTCATCTCTCCTAACTTCAGGGATAGGATCCTTCTCACTGAAATGTGGGCGTATAGCAAGTGATTCACTGACCAAATGTAGGAGTCTGCTCTGCAGTGAGACAAATCGCTTCCTAGGCTCCACCGACCACGTTAACCAGATCCCCAGTGCTGGCAGTGGGAGTGCAGACTTCCAGCTCACATGTAGACTCTTGCATTACACCATCCTACATTACCTCCTACCCAGGCTGGCTTTAGGGATGGGATTTACTTTGTCTAATTTCAGACATCTCCACAGCACACATCTACATCAAGCTGGTCACCCTGGGCTCCCTGCACAGTCAATGGAGAGACGCAGGTATTTTTAGGGAATGAGTCATGGCAATGCAGATCTGTCCCTCTCAAGTGCTGGACTACAAAGCCAAAGCCCCTCTTGCTTGATCCTGTGATTCCTGCGCACTCGCCCATATCTAAAAGAAGGAAAAGAAGAGGCTGTCACCCCAGACGTGCTGTAACCTGAAGAACAGGGAGCTGCTGGTTCAGTTTTGCAGAAGGCTTGGAAGACAGGTTTTCTCCCAGCTCCCTTTTCCCATCTGCATGTGCTCTTCAGCTCAGTCCCTGTGCCTACAGGCAGCTCCAGACATACAGGCCAGAGGGTGACATTACTGTCACCTTGCCCATTGCCCCGATTTAGACACCAACACCTACAGCCCAGTGCAATTCCAGACCTCCTTCTGTGGTGCCCCATCCTGTGTGCTCAGAGCTTGACATGCCTCCAGGCTCTACCTAAGTGATGCTGAAGCCCAGCTCTGCCCTGTGGCTTCCACACCATGGCCAGGTATCCAGGGATATGTCACCGTGCACCTCAGACCTGGGCATGCATGTTCTCTCTGGGACTCAGAGCCCATCTGGGTCACAGCCTTGCTGAGACTATTATTTCAGCAAGATATTTGCCAGAGGAAAATGGTTATGGAAAACTTCACTGGATTTTGGTTTTATTTTCATAGAGTTCTTAACTTGGGGAAACTGCTTTGCCTGTTCTGGCCTTCTTAAGCTGACTGTGCTCCCGGTTGCAAGACCAATAAAAAACAAAACAAACCCCATCACTTTCATATTGCTTCCCTCCTTTTCCCCAGTTCCTAAGGTCCCAAGGTGCCTTGCAAACTGCATATACATATGCACAAAGGAGACTTGCAGCCATGATTCAAAGTCAGTGAGTATCCAGCAGCCAGCTGGGCTGTTAAGCTGCTGTTTTGGACAAGAAGGGAAGAAAACTGCTAAATGCCAGGGGAAACTGAGGAAGAAATTTAGATAAGTGGAAATAATTACCTGAACTGGGACAGAGTCAGGACACTGAAGCAAAATATCTTCATTGTTTGGGTTTGTCATGCCAGCAAATATTCACGGATCAGGCCTTTGGTCTTTTACTGTGTATGAAAGGGGTCAGTTCTCCCTGAGCGATGGCACTGCTGGTGGGCTACAGTCTAAGCCAACAGGTCCAAAATGTTTCTTTGTTGGACTTTGTTCCTGCCACCTCCAAGTTTGCTTAGCTCTAAGAGATGTCCAGAATCGCTTCTTTTGAATAGCAACTGTTGATTTAGCATCGAGCCACAGTTTTTCCAAGTGCAAAACACAAAGTATAACAAGCTGCACATCTGCCTCTGCATGGAGAGCTACAGTCCAAATCCACTGAAGGCAGGAAGAGCTAATTCAGCACTCTAACTGAGCTCCAGTAATCCACATATTTAATACAAACACAACATTAGAACTAATTCAGGCTCTGATGTAGAAAGCAGATGTAAAGAGTGCATGTGTGTCAGAAAATCCAGCTTTTCAGATTACCCATCATTTGTGGTTTGGATGTTAATGTGGTAGTCAAACCTCTTAGGATTATCTACCTGTCAAGAAGAGAAAAGTAGTAGTATTTTCTGTTAGGCAAATATTAAACCACATAAATGAAGTTAGTCCATTGCCAGCTGCCTTAGAGGATTGTCTTAGAATCCACTGTTGTTATCCTGTTTCAGAACTAAAACTTGCTTATTTAGCTAAGTGAATTTAATTATTTGGATTATGTATGGAGGGCAAGATCATCAAGGAGGACTCCATTTTCTGTGTTTCAATGTCTGGGTGCTCAGCAAGGTTATACCAGAGGCCAAAATTTGGAGACTCTGCAGCACACCCAGGAGCTCTGCCCTGCTGACCACTCTACATCTCAAATGCTCATAACGAGTATCCAAAAAGAAAAAAAAAAAGATCCCTTTCCTGAGCTGAAGACATGCAGAAATGTGTAGGGCAGAGACAAGCGGTTAACACCTATAAATTTCCTTCCCATCCTTGAGGACCTGAACTCTTGAATTCCCTTTGTGTCTCACCTGACAGGTACTCACTGCAACAGATTCTAGTTTGCCCTTGAAGAACCATGAGTGACAGCAAGGGGGAAGGGAAGTCTCTGCTGGGGGCAAAGCTGGTGCTGGTACAAGCAGCAGTCAAGAGGAGACGGGATGAAAAGTATTTAAAGGTGGCCACTGCACGGTTTCCTGAAAAGTCAGTGGAAAAGGTTTCCCTTCCCCTAGCCAAAATCTATGCAACCCTCCTCGTGCAGAGGCAGCTGCCAGCACAGAGCCCGGCTGGGGCAGTGGATGAGTCCCTGTGCTCCTCACCATGGGCCTCTGCTCCTGGGAAAGGCAGGGAAAACAAAGAGCAACATTACCATAAGGTAAAAACTCTTCGGTGGGGGAGGGATATTTAGTGCTGGTTCTTGTGATCTTTACCATCTGTAGAACAGATGGAGCTTCATTATGAGGAAGGGAACACCTTGAGAAGCATTATAATCTCACACCGGCCCAGAGAGAAGCAAAACCTGACTGTAGCCGAGATCTCTCTCAGGGAGGATTTCAGCTTATGTTTATGAAGGTTTAGGGAGCAGGGAAAAGAAGCTAATGAATGATTGGCTCAAAAAAATTTCTGCCATTAATTTTTTTAGCTTGTGAGATGAGAAGAGCAGGAGTGGCTTTATATAGTTCTCTGTCTGAAATAGCAGAGTGTATATTTTTTAATCCTGGGAAACAAGCCTCACGCTTGCACCTCAGAGCTGAAGTTAGCTGGGTGGTTTTTGCTTGCAGGGTTTGGTGCAAATGCTTTTAGTTTTGCTCCTTTAACCTTTGTGCCTTCACCCTCTGTCTGCCCTTTGGAGCATCTCTGAATCCGGCATTCTTGCAAACCCCAAACTCTCAGCAGCAAATCTCAGCCTTACCCGCTGTGTTTGTTATGCATTGGCATGCAAATACAGGAAACAGTGAGATTCATGTAGTTTAGGAGAGGTGAATGCAGCACAAATCCCCAGGAGGCTGTGCAGGCATTCCTGCTGGCAGGAATTCATTCACATGTCCGGGAGAGACCCGGCTGCAGCAAGCCCTGGACTGGGGGCCAGGCAGACCTGAACCCCCTGGCAGGTCTGCACCTGGCTCCTGCACCTCGGAGCCATAAATCAGCACCAGCAACCCCTGGGCTTCACCACCCTCCTGACAAAACACAGCTGAGCTTCAAACGTGAAATGAAATCCAGGTGAGTTGGAGGGACAGCAGAAACAACACCATGAAACTTCAAATCCCTGAGGGTGAAATAGTACAGCTTTGGGAGAACAGCCTTTGCTCTTGATCATGTCCTAAAATTCCCCTCTGCTAGTTCCCGTGGTTAGATACTCCTGATCTCAAAAACTATAGCCATTAAGACAACCTGGCATATTCTTGCCACCCTTGCAATGACTGTGATGTTTCCCTGTCAGAGGTCTGAGGAGCTTTTTGATGAAACAGTGGTCCACTGGATACAGGGCAGAGGATTGGGCAGCAAAACCCCAGCTACAGTCTTTCTCCAGCTTCTCCATACAGCTTCTTTTCCTTACCCTTCCTTAGCTGCCTTGTCTTTTCCCCATGTTTATGCAGTGCCTGGCACTACAGGGCTGGGGGCTCCGCTTGCCTCCAGCAAGGAGCCCTATCATACAATAAAGACATGCTCCTTTAGAAACTCTACCACCTTCCTTGAATAGCTGCAAGTTTGGTTCTGATCCAAGCAACCTTATCCAC
The DNA here is from genome assembly GCF_001715985.3 of Manacus vitellinus. Classification (NCBI taxonomy): domain Eukaryota; kingdom Metazoa; phylum Chordata; class Aves; order Passeriformes; family Pipridae; genus Manacus; species Manacus vitellinus. The sequence continues at coordinate 896,292 of NW_021938949.1, forward strand.
AAAGTACAGAGAGAACCTGTCATGGTGTGAAATACTGAACTCTGCCTCTATTTGGAGGAAAGCCACGATTTATCAAGCTGAACACCACAAGGAGCGGATCCGTCTGCCTACCTAAATCTTCCTTGCTAGTTAACAGCTAGGCAGGGAGTTTTGTCTCAGACATATTTTTTCACTTTATTTTTTTTAAAACTCAGAACATCATTTATTCAAAGTGTAATGACGGCAGTAGATGGGACTCATAACAGATTCAAAATCAACATAATGATATTTGATAATAATCATAACATTTCATAATATTGATTGCCGGAGATAACTGACAGCAAAAGAATGTACCAGCTGTCTGTACGTGTAACATCTTCCAGCTTTTTTAACTTTTTGTCTCCTGATGGAAAGTATAGAATGGAAGCTTCATTTATTTATTTATTGGGGCTTGGTCATTCAGAGAGAGGGAACAGAGAGACAGTAGAAATATGAGAAAGAAGAAGAAGTCCTAAAATCCATGATCTGGGTCCAGGTGTATTTTCTGACCTCACAACCTCTTGCTTGGATATGCTTGAGCATTTCAGAAGAGAATGCCTTGATCCAGCACCTCTAGATGCCCACTGGGACCATTGGGCTCTAAAAGTCTGTGACCAAGCCCGTGGATGGCAGCTGTGTCTGAAGTTACAAAAAGGGACTGTTCCCTGCCCTGAAGCCAAGAGCAGTGGCACATCTTAATCCTGTATCCCTAAACCCTTTCTCCCTCTTTCCTCCTTCCAGCCTCGGCATGGCTGTGTCCAAACTGCCTCCTGCCCATGGCTGGATACAAGAACCCATTACAGCTACAGGGACAAAGAGCATAAACCAAAAAACACCCCTGGGACTGTGTGGGTCACTGCAGGCCAGCCCAGTTAGTGAGGCTGTGATTTTATTTATAGGTACACATGGAGCCTGGTTGTTTCACAGGTCCTAATTCAATGGCACATTTAATCCTCTGCTGGACAGAGCTGCTGTGGTGGTGATGTGGCATTTACAGTGCCAAGGTGCTCTGAATTTCTTCACTTTTACCCTAGTGGATCCCTGCAGGTGCCAGGCAGGGATATAACTTTCCAGGTGCTTAGCAGTCTCTGAAAATCTACGTATGTCAAGAGGAACATTCAAAATCACTAGTCACATCAGCCAGCATTGTCTGGGAAAGTGAAGTGTTTCCTGAGAATATGCAAGTTTGAAGAAGAGAAATCAGCCTACCTCTCTCAATCCTTATTCTAGCTCTTTAATTATAAAATCTTACAGTTGCTGAGCTTCTTTTGACCACTCGAAGGAGAATGAATTGCTAAATTTGTACTGTGGGGAATTTGTATTGCGGCAAATTATTATCACTTCTACCACAACTTTAAGGTACGAGTGTTTCTCTGTGCTAAGAAAGAGCTCAGAGGGGCTGTGCACAGGGATGTACTTGTATCAGAGCATTCTTGAGCTGCCAGACCCCTGCTTTAACTCCTCTCCTGCATTATGGGATAAGTTATAATGCAACCCTTGAAATTTGTGGTGAGGAATTTGTTATGCACATTCAATAAAATGAAGTTGAGGCAACATCTGTGGCTGGCATTTTCCATCATGCCTTAGAGTTTAACAGCGAAATCAGGGCAGAGGAGCATTATCTGAGAGAGTGGGGGGAAAGAAACGAGGGAGAGAGAGTCTGTTGACTTAAGAATCCCTCCAAAGAGCATGGGATAAGAAAATAAGGACACTGGTGGAACAGTCAGTCCTTGTTTGGCTGGCTGACTGCAGATTGAACAGATCAAATATTTACTGGTGCTCCCAGTGCAGAAGAATAGCTGAATCTCTGGCTGATTGGAAGCAAAGTGATACTGAGCTCTGTTAAAATATCATAATGCTTAATGCATAATGCAGTTTTTCAGCCTGTACTCTGGTATTCAGCTATACCCATGCTTGGGAAATCTGTTCATCACCGCAGTAATTTTCTCCTTGGAGAAAGGTGAGCTGGGGAAGAAAATATACATTAGGATTGGGGAAATGAGTGATTTGGGGGGTGGGGGGGCAGGAAGCCACTGATGTGAGTGGAAAGAAACCCTTCCAGAGAAAAGTTCATCTATCACTGGCTATGCAGTAGACAGGAAGGGATGGACAGACCCATCCTCTCACTGGTCCTTGATACAACGCCAGCAGCTCCAGTGCTGATCCCTCTCTGCTCACCCGCTTTTGGCAGAAGGTACTGAAGAGCTTTGACTGGCTGTCATGGATGATCTATCCAAATGAAAATGAAGGGTTCATGGATGAGAGTACACCCCAAACAATTGCACTTGTTTCGGGGACACCTGGTTTAGGATGGCAGCAGTGCCAAGGTGCCGGTCTGGGTGCTGTGAGAAGTGCATGATGCAGCAAATGTTACAAGTCTGAAGATCCCCTTTATAGTAGTCAGGGAAGCAAAAGGAAGTAAGACATACCCTGAACTTCAGAGTTGCTGAGGTCCTTCAGTCTAATGACTTCAGCTGGATTTACAAACACTTGGCACCTCTACAGATTCATGCTTTGCTTCTTGGAATGGTGGATGTAAAGCCAGGGTGACTGCAATAAGCGTGGTAGGTAAAAGGAGAATGAGACTCAAAAGACACATGTGCTTTAGCTTGGTGCTCTCCAGCCTTTTAAAGCCTCAGTGAAATCCTGAAGCTTTTACCCAATGTTGATTCATCCTTGCTCAAAGAAAACATTCTCTTGTTGCAGTAGATAAGTCGCCAGAGGAAATCCTTAAGAATTTGTCTGATAATGAAAAGATGATCGGAATGGTGAGTAAAAAGCATAAAATGGTGAGAAAGAAGCAGCAGAGTACTTTGAGAATAAGACATTCACTTCTCTGTGTGTACAGCTCCACTGAATCTTTTGTGTAAATTCTCAGAATTCCTGGAAAAGAAGAATATTAACCAAAAGTGGCATTTTCCAGGAAACTCTTTGAAAAGAATCATCCTTATATTCATTCACTGGAGAATGTCAATACATTTGTGTGTGAAATTTTAAAGCCTTTTGAGTGAGCAGTTGAATTAAAGTTTGCAGTTGTTGGTTTGTGAGACAGAGGATTTCCCCAAATACACTGTGCTATAATCCTCTCCTCCCTTTCTTTCCTGTTGGTCAAAAAGGTGGTCATTTTGAGTAATTGGTTTGCCAAATACAGTTTCTTCTAGAAACAAGAGTTGAACTAATTCCTAAACATAAAAAGGAAAATTTTGGAGCAGAAGTGCTGAAAATGTTCAGAAATCGTATATCAATGTTTAATGCAGTGATTCTTTCAGGTACCAAAAGATGGAAATCAGTATGTTAAACATTTCCTATGGTTATTTTTATGTGGATCCAATAACCCAATAATTGATTTGATGGTGGTAGAACATGAAAACGAAGGATTTGTGAATGAGATTGAGGAGACAGAGGCCAACTCTGTAACAAACAAACATGCTTAAATTCCTGCAGCAAGTCATCTAGTCACGGTCGCTGCTAATGAGCTACAGCCCACAGTTTTTCATCCAGTGTGCTTTTAATTCCAATATGTTTCACTTCTCTGGAGGGACTACAGAAGAGCCAGGTGAGAAGTTCTACTGCTGTTCAGTCTGCACACAGCTGCAGACTTCAGTCTGAACTGGCCCATGCAGGAGACACTGATTTATTGAGGGGGATTGAACACATTAGAGATGGTCTGCTGGAGAGGTGAGAATACATTGAAAACTGAGAAACTTCAGGGCCAACCAGATTCAAAATGGAAATCACAGCTGGTATTAATTCATAAACTACTGGAAGAGTGGTAGGGGGCAAGATGATTTTTGTTCTTGCCAAGCATGTTAACTTATTGGTAGGATGGTCAAAGTACCTTAGAGGTTCTCCATAAATGCAGAGAAAAAAATGCACCTGTTGGGGAAAAATTTGGTGTGTGTGAGATCTTAATGCCTTGTTGGAGAGTCCTGACTTCCTCCGTTACAGAAGGAGCCCGAGGAGATTAAGTTTCCACTTAGATTCCCTAATGAGATGCCCATTGAGGAATCCTGAAAAATTGCCACATCCCAGAGCTGTTTCCTGGGGAGGGTGAATTCAGATCACTGTTTTTCCATGCAGTGAAGGATGGCTCTGTGGGAGAAGGAGGAGAAAGGCTAAAACCATGCCGAGGAAAGGAAGGTTTAGAGCTCCTGAATGCACCCTCGTCTCTGCTTCTCATGCTAAGAAGCAATTGAAATATTAAAGGTAATAAAACATGATTTAGTTCATGCTGTGAACTTCAGTTATTTACTTCAGTTCACGCTTTGCATTTTATCTGCTGGGCCTCAGATTTTCTATGTTGATATATCACCGTGTTCCAAGTACAGAAGGGGAAAGAACACTTTATTTCATAACTGTTCAGTTATGAAAGCAGGGGAGGAGGAAAAAATGCATGGATCAATATCACTTTTTCCAGAGTTATCAATATGTCTAGTGTCATCATTATTTTACCCTTATCCCCCTGTTAAGGACAAGAATAGTGACTTGTACAAGAAGCCAGAGGTCTCCAGCTATGGTTAACTTTTTCCATTTTCCAAAACTGAGGAGTAACACAGTGATTGAAAAACAACCCCTCCACCCCAGGGAGCCTCTGTACCCAAATTCTCCCTGCTGACACCACAAGTTGCACTCTCAGTTTGTAGCATGTGGAGGTTGTCAACAGTGATGCTCAGAGAGGAACTGTTGTTGCATCTTTAGGGGCCTACACTTAAAATGACGGATTGTGACACTAATTGACAGAGTCTCTGATAATTAAATGGAAGATTGAAAGTGATTTCCTTTTTTTGTTTCTCTTTGCATTTCAATCCTTTTGCCTCTCCCAACAAAGGACAAAATGTCAGTCACAACGTCAGCCCAGCAGAGCTTTGTCACTTTATCTCTGTTTTAAATGTTATTTGAATGTTAGCTCTTTACATTAGCTTTTCTTTACTTGATAAAAAAGACAAACTGATCATAATAGGCATAAAACCATCACGAGAAGGTCATAAAATGCATATTGTTCACTGAAATGAACAGGGCATCTCCCATCCTATCTATCTGGTAAATAAATACTGAAGGAAGTTTCTCTATCTTGCTGTTGTTTATACATTTTAAGGGTACTCTGAGCTGGTATATAGTGCCAGATTGACAACTCTGCTTGTTGCCAGAATGGTGACAGCATAGACTGCAGGCAGGGTGAGACACCATCATGATAATATGTTTCAAGACTGTTTTGGACCAGACTGGGATGAAAGAAAATGTATGGAGTGAAAGATCCATTGTGTGGCCGATATAATCTTTTGTGTCGATGGCCTGACATAGATGGTGGCTTTATGGGCCTTACTACAGAGGGGAAAAAAAAAAGAAAAAAAAGACCACATTAAAATAATTGCTAAGCAAAGACTTGGCCAAGATTTACAAACACAATGATTTCAGTGGGGCTGGATACCATTATTTCTGGGTGTGCACGTTAAAACACCTTAGAGAGATGATTTTCAGAAATCATAGAGCACTCCTGTGTGAAAACTCTGCTCCTAACAGCACACCTCTCCCTCAAAACCTAAATAATACTTCTGAGAATCCAGCTGACATATAAACAGGACATGAAAATGCCAATAGCCTGTGGCAAGTATAAAGTTTCTCTCTGTAAATTGCCTTTGGCTTCCACCCAACCAAACGTTCATTAAAAAGGAAAGAAATCCCTAGATCCACAGGTTGCTAGGAAGTCCTTTTGAAATGTGAATAATCACCTGGGACATGACAGTATTCCCAGCCCATGAGTCAAACAGGTAGCTTAGGTGCTTTTCCTGATGCTCCTGGTTTTGTCAAAGTAGAGGGGATTTAAAACTGTCCAGACACTCATCAGTTCTCGCTGATCCAGTGTGTAACACTGACACAAAAATCAGGTCAAGTCCAACCTTCAGCTTCAGCAGGTTGCACAGCAAATTCCATGTATGCACCTATGAAATATATGCATCTACACATTATAGCTACCAGTGAAAACAGGACAAAGAGGAATTTCCTTAGCCTCCATGCTCAGTTTGGGAGGAAAAAGGACAAAAAGCACTTTCTTAACCAGAGAGGTACAGCACTTATAGGAAAATTATTATTTAGAGGTTTGATGAGGATATCCTCTCTAAATAGATGATGTGGTAAGATAAACCAATACTTCCATGTTTTAACCTGCAGGTGGCACATCTGATAGACAAAGCACCATCCTGGGTGTTTTTCACCTTGGCAAGGCAGCAGTTCAGGGGCCAGGAGACGTCATATCAACTTTTGGGAGAGTTTCATGATAAACTCCAATCTGTGGCTGGAAAACCTGCAATCCCTTTATTTGCCTCCATTTATTGCCTCCCTAAGAGCTGCTGTCAGGGCAGAAACACATCAGCAGAGGTGGGTGTGTGCCCAGGGGCTGGTGCTGGTGTGCTCCTGTGAGGTCTGTACACACCAACACAGCCATGGGAAGGAGAACCCAACTGTGTTGCTTCATCAGCTCTTGCAATTAGTTGTATTTAATGTCAAGACCAAACAGTAGCGATTGATGAATTAATGAGTTGGCAAGAGATAATCAAGAGAACATAATGTGGCTTTCAGAGCCTTATGACTGACGTTGTGATGTGAAAAGGGAAGAAAAGCAAGAAAGAACAAATGTTTCCACCCACCCATCTTACCTTCCTGTCTTCAGGAATGGGAAAGGTTTGCGAGCAGAGAGCTTCTGCAAGAGCTAAGAAACATCATAGGAAACAAACCCTGCACTGAAGAACCTGAGGTAGATAAAGAAGCAGACATGGATGGGACAGAGAGGATAGAGAAGTGCGGTATCATTTTGCCCATAGCTCCCTGAAACCTCAGTTGGATGCATGAATTTGGACTTCATTATGCAGGAGACACGTTGCAGAGCTTTGAACCGATCCCACAGTTCCGCTTTTAGGACAACTTTTAGACATGTGTTTAACTTTACACATGGGCTGAAGTTCCCTTCAAATGCTCAAGAGCTCTCCAAGAACTCAGAAACAGTAAATATATTTCTCTGCCTTTTTAAATGGTCACATCTCTTTCAGAAACTGGTTTCAAGCCATTTTCAGCCCACTGGGCACTTTGTTTAAGTCTGTTCTTGGCCACTGGATGCTTTTATATCAAGAATGCTGTCCAGCTTACCCCAGACAGCAACACTGCCCTGAGTTGAGACCATGTGATCTTGATCATAAAATCTGATTAATGTTTGTCCTTTTCTTTTATATATGATTCCTATTTCCCTTGAGCTTACACTGCTGGGAAGCACTGTGGGCTGGGACACTGAACACATTCATATGATGCTATACATCTCCTTCCCTTTTGTGATGGAAGGAGTCGGGGAAATCTGTGTCCGTGAGTGAGCCTGAAGTGAAAAACAATCTACTGCCACTTCAGTTTGGAAGAGGAGCTGTAGACAAAATTCTACCTTTTGAAAAGCTATGAGCTTTTGAGGCCCCACAACTCTTTCCATCTTACAAACCACATGCTCTTTGGGGAGAGAAAAGTTTTGGTGCCTTTCCTGGCACGTATCTGAGTGATTCCTGTTCAGATCTTGTGTCTGTACCCACTGGACCCTTAGCCAGTTTCAGCAAGCCAAGGAAGTGCTTGGCTGAGCAAAAGAGTTATTTGGGGCTTGAGTCATGGGTGGAAACGAGCCTCCCTGAACCTTGAGGCCCCAACCAGGATTGTGAAATCACTGTGTGTCTGGAGATGTCTCCTCTTCCGTAAATAACAACTTTGCTCAGTTGACTTTTGGAATCCATCTCTTCGGTCCTAATACTTCTACAACAACATCTTGGGGGAATTTATCTTAATCCACAACATGCTTATGTTTTTGTTCGTCATAGTCTAAATTTAGGCAAAGAGAAAACTACAGTCCACTTACTCTCCCTGCTGAAAAACAGACTAAGAGGAAGCTTTTACTATTTGCACAAGCTAATGGAGATACATACCCTAATTCCTCCTTTGCTTCACAGATTTGAAGCTGCTTCTTGCTTGCTGTTAGGGCTGGTAACTAATAATAAAGGTAGCAATTATTTTTACATTGCAGGATGCTCAGTACAGAGGCTATGCAGGAGCCTCATTACTAAACACTGTTCGATATTTATTCATGTATGTAAATTCCACTGGTCGAAATCTTGACACATTCACAGCATCACATATTTCATTCAGTTTATCCTCTGTAATTGTTCCCAACTGCTCAACAGCTCTGAACGATGAGTCCCATTGAGAGCAGGAGGTACAATGAGTGTAGTGGCTGTTGCTTCATAAATAATCCTGGAAGCCTGAGGACTGCAAATGACCTTGTTGCATTTGAGATTGGAGCAAGGAGTGCACTGTTTAAAAGCCGTTTGGTGGTTTTGACTTTTACACTCTGAGTTCACATACGTGCTTCCTCACTTTGTCTTCTTGAGGAGAAAGTGGGTGGCACAAAGGGGTATACAGAACACAGGGTGTTAAGAGGTGTGTAAGGGTAATTGCTGTAAACAAATTTGATATTATTATTCTGGTTTGAATTTTTTTTTTTTAGTATCTATTATACAGAATCAGTTGTCAGGCTCAGATCTAGTAAATTAGAAGCTTTTAGGGAACAAAAATTGTAAAGTTGATACATATAAAAAGGGTGGAGGTTGAAGAGCAATAGATTAACATGTTATAGTTTAAAATTTTTCTCCTGATTCTTTGTCTCTGTCTGGAAACCATTTTGACATGACTCTGATTACATTCATGAGGATTAGTTCAGTGCAACTTCAAGATCTGGTTAGTTCAGAGCCTAAGGTGGTGGGCATAGCAGCACCCAGATTTTTTCTTAAAACAGTGTTCACACTGATGGCCCTGGAATCATTGGGAATGCTTGGTAACTATTCCCAAGCTGCCTGGCATTTTTACTTCAGAGCTAGTAGTGCTTTGCAGTGGTCCAGCCAAAGATAACCTCAAGAAAATGGAGTTCACACATGTTATTTGGGGAATGTTTTGTTTACTTACTTAGATATATCACTGTTGAAATTTCACTCTGTCCTCGCTGCCATGCCCCAGGGTGCTGCCTGCCTATGAAAGCATCAGCTAGTTCAGCTGAGGGAGAGACCCCTCTGAGAGATCTGAGCATTCATAAGACACAGATTATACCTTTCACCTTCACACAGGGCAATTTGGAAGACACTGCTAAACATGTTGAAAGACAAAATCAAGAGACGAATATTTTCACAAGGCAAATCAACACCACCACAAGGAAAGGAGGAGAACAAAACACTCAAGATTTTTTAACATATCTGCAAGTTGTTTGTTGCTTTAAGCAAGACTTGAGCATTGACATGAAGCCCGGAGAGGAGGTGGAAGGATACTAACATTATTATTACTATGTGTAAATATGAATGTTTTTGAAGGAAGACTTGCCACAAGTAATCACAGACTAGAAACTTGCACTGGGGAACCAGAAGTGAATAGCTGGAGTCCCAAGCCCAGACGAGTGAAAGGTAATCAGCAGGCTTGATCTTGCAGAAGGAAAATAGTGAGGAGACTTGCACTCCCATTTAAAAACAAACAAAACTGATCTTGGCACAAAACTGATCTTGGCCCTATTATTACTGCCTAAAGTTTAAGAACTGCCTGGTAGTGATTATCATCATGGAAGGAGAGGGAAACTGCTCCAGGCTCTGGCTGAAATTACAGCATCTTGTCTTCCACGTACCACTCCACTGCAGCTCCCAGATCACTGCCTATGTGACAAGAGGCTGTCACTGAAACCTTGGCACAGCCACTGCCTGCTACAGACAAGACACACTTGCTGAGCTGATATTCGTGGTCCTTTGACATTTGTCCTTTTTTATTGTTCTCTTTGAACTAGGTGATGTTAGACTGAAAGCATATGTTGGCTGCTTGTACAAAGAAAATCATGACCAACCCGTGCATATAAATTACAGCTGGTCTTGTTGCTTATTAGCAAGAACAAATTTGAGAGGATGTGGTTTGTCCTCACCCTGACAAGGTTCTTACATCGTGTCTGTCTCCAGAGCAGGTATTGGAGCTAAAGAATTTAGTATTTCTGCTCGCCCATGATGTAACCTGGCCCATCCACCGAGTTCACGCTGCGTCACAAGCTTAGCAGGAGTTACTATGGAGAGAGGAGAGTATGAATGATGAAAAGGAGCCTCGACCAGATAAGCTGTGAAGGCATTCACAAAAAAAAAAGTCTATGTTGCTGTCACAGTAATTAATGCTGAAGAGCATTTTGGTGCCATGAATATTATACTTTAGGAATTATATCAGCCTGTTAAAAAATGCATCATGAGAGGGCACATTTCATTTGACATAGTTTCAAAAAGGAACAACTAATAATACAATGACATAAAATCATACCAGCGGGCAAAATCGTCCTCTCTTCTCTTAGATTGCTGTAACCAGACTCTTTCAATTACAGAGATCCTAAGAATGTGTACATTTGTTAAACTTAAGCTTTTCAAGACTCCAGGAATACTGTCCAGTGTTGCCAAATACTTATCAGGTGTCTCAGATGGGTGGTCTTGACAGAAAAATGAAACCTTTCCAAAAACTGAACCGAAGGTGTTTGATCAGGTCTTTTGCACAGTGTGCAGCTCTGGTCCTCCAACCCCTCCATCTCGAGAAAGATCCATTAGAACTACAAACAAATGGTGCTATAAAGGTGAGAAATTTGCTTACAAATATAAGAAGGCTTTACTGCAAGGGGGTACATCTATGCTAGTAAATTAAATGGTCTGGGACCCTGAGGACAAGTAGCCCAGCAGAGCTTTCTTGTGCATAGTAAACGTTTCTTCTGCAACAGGGTCTGCTCCCTCCTGGCAATCACTGCTTGAATCTGTGCTGAGGAAGGCGTAGCAACTTCATGGCTAGAGAGTTTGGAGGTTAAAAAAACAGGTTAAAAAACAACAGGAATAGTTAAACTCTACCTGAACCTGCCTTGGTACTGGGACTAGGTATCTTTCTTCCAGCCCTGGTGCTTTCAGTTCTGTTAGTTTATAAATATAACACTTTTTGCCCTAAGACATGTTACAGTTTTTGTAGGCACTTTTCAAGTCTTACCTTTAACTCACTTCTGAAGTGGCTGCAGGAGGTGGTGAAGTAATCTTTGTTCATAACAGTCTTTGTATTGTATGTCTGCACACAGTGTCCCTTGGGATCCAGCCCCGGTATTGGATGTGTACTAGACGTGACTATTTTAGCTATCACCTTTCTATTTAAGCTGTAGGATGCTGCTCTGCTCTTCCTTTCATTTGATGGCGTCATCTGTCCTATTCTTCTTCCAGCTTTTTTGTTTGTTTTGTGTTTGAGGAAAGTTCCTTGATTCTGAACTGAATAGAGAGGTCACTAGTGGAAACCCTGAATCTGAAACACTGGGAAGTGAGAGAAAACTCTGCCCAGCTTTGAGGGACAACTTTGGGTTGTTAGGATGTGTTATGAAACTGGCCTTCATTTTTGTGCCTGTGACAAGGGAGACTACCCTGGAAGCACAGGTACAGAGTCTGCTCTGTGTACATCAGCTTTCTGGCTTCATCTCCCAATGACCTGTACCCTGAGCAGTTATTTGCACCAGGGTGTACTGGTGTTTTACATCCACCCTGTGAAGCTATTGATCTTCACAGGGCAAAGAGCAGCAGGGAGATGGGAGGAGAGGGTGAGTGATACCAGGGGACAAAGCTGCCATCTGGGGACTGAAGTCCTGAGAGAATAAATGTTCCAACTGAGCTTTGTGCTCTTCCCCACTAAGTGTTAGATGTCAAGTCTGATTAATTCAGCCTTCTCTTGCTTTGTCATCGAAACCTTCGACGTGGTCTAAATTCGTGGAAAACATGTTTCTTTTACCAACAAATTGATTTGATTTTCTTTGATAAATTATGAGTTATCATAAAAGAAGCAGTGCTTTGTGTGCCTGGTGACAACTTCCTTTGAGGTAGAGCATATTAATCTACATCCTGCATTTGCTTTGAAGTGAGAACAAAATCCTGAATCGTGATGTGTGTGCATGAAAAAGAGATAGACAGCAAGCTCAGTTCTGTTCTGCTGATCTGTGTAAATCCAGATCAATGCCAAGGCTGCAACAAGGATAAGGATCGGTCCCCGTATGTTATCTCCATGTATATCCCATGCTTGGTAGGAAGCAAGAGACAGGAAAGGGAGAAATGAAAACTCCCCATTTTACCTGAATGTCATCTCGCCAGTGAATGATGTGTTGACCGGAGTATGATCTGGCACATTACAGGTAATATTGTGTATCTGTATAGAACAGCTTGAAGTAAACTAGAAATAAAAAAAAACAGTCAAAGGAAGCAGTTATGGTGGTAAATATCGGGGTGACACAGACAAAATAAGTCAAAATGTTTTTTTACTGACACAGTGTCAGGAAGATATAGAGCCTGTTTCTTCACTCGTACCAGTTTTATAGCCACATAACTCACTGGATGGCAACAAAGTAATCCTTGATTTGTGCTAGTTCAAGAGGGGCAAGCAATTACCCAAATTCTTAGTCCAGCCCTCTCGTTTCCTTTTGCCATAATATAATCTCTTCCTTCCCAAATCTGCCATTACACAGCGTGGAGGTGTCCTACTCTGACACCTTCAGCGCTGAGGGACTGGCAGTCTGCAGGAAGGTCCTCCTGCACTGTGTCAGCACCCATAAGAAAGGAGTCAGACCCTGTGTGTGGTTGTCAGCACCCCATTTGCAAAAATCTTTTTCAAAGGCAGTATGTATAATGCTGAATGCAATGCTGCAGTCCATGGAAATCTAAGTGAAGAAAGTATTACAGTGGAAGGGAGATCTCTTACATTTTTTTCACCATTCATCACTTCCTTTGCTCTGATCTCCTTTTACTCCTACTCTTTTGGCCCAAGTATGGACCTAACAATCACTCTTGAGTTTGGATATATAATAATGTGGCTTAAGATTTTTACTTCCTAGGTATCTCTAGGCATCTTCCAAGATATCTCCTCTCCACCTTAGGAAAGGAAAGCTACTGGGTAGGAAGAGGTTAATACAGGGAGGGTAAGGGATCAGGAAAAGAAATCACAGTCCTCTGTGCTCAGATAACATGGGAAAACCACTGAATAAAATAAAGAGGTGGTGAAATCATTGGAAAGGACTGGTTTTATTATCATCATTGTTGGAGCCCGTACCACAGTCTGTAACACCCAAAACCACAGAAGCAGCTGGTCCACTTTTAGTGAGGGAGATCCCTGCATTCAGTGTGGTGGAGATGTGCCCTGCAAGGGATGGGGACAGTGGACCCCCACTCTGCACAGGGTCACTGAGGTACTGAGATTGGAGGCTGCCTTTGGTCCCCTACTCCGACCACCCAGCTCAGAGTAGGATTGGCAAAAGCAGGTTGCCCAAGACCTATTTTAACTGGGTTTTTTATTATGCCACTCCCTCTCTGGCAACCTGTTTCAGTGTTTGACCACCACCACTGTAAAAAAGGCTTTTATTTAATTTAAATGGAATTGCATGTATTTCAGTTTACGTCCATTGCCTCTTGTCCTGTCACTGGACAGCATTGAGAAGAGTCTGGTTCCATCTTCTTTACACTCCTATGAGGTATTTATCCACTACCAATTACCTTCTTGTTCTTCATGTGTTTGGAAAAGACTTCATCATCCCAAGGATCAAGCCAAGGCTGACTGTACTGTCTTAAAGACCCTAGTGACATTTGCTTTCTTCCAGTGCTCAGGAACCACTCCCAGTTGCCACGATCTATCAAAAATAATTTGGAGTGACTTCATAGTGCCATTGGCCCTCTCCTTCAGCACTCATGGGTGCACCAGGTTCCAGGGACTTCTGTATATTCAGATATTTTAAGTGTTTTCTAACCTGATCCTACTGTACTGAGGGGAAGTCTCCTTGCTCCATATTTTGATACAGGTCTCAGGGTTCTGGGATTCCTGATGGCAAGACTTATCCATGAAGTAAAAACCAGCACAACATCCATCCAGAAAAAACAAGGCTGCCTCCCATCTTTATTTTCCTCGTAAATAATTGCAAGAAATGGTGTTTAAACTGAGATGAAACAACATGGAATGTAGAGGCCAATCTGAAGAAGACACTAATGCAGCACAGTCCTCCCTAGTGTTCATGTGATTGCCAAATAAATGATTTTTTACTAGAATAGCAACCTCTTTGACCTATCGAGAATGTTACAACCACTAATGCCACAGTTTAGTCTTGTGCATTTTCCTTACGAGCCTATAAATACTGTTGAGTCTTGCTTATAAATACTGTCTTAATTACACAAAAGGCACCTGGGGGTCTTCAAATGGCTTCCCTTTAAACACACCTCACTGTAGAATCTGAGGTGCTTCTCAGCGGGTGATAGTGAGTGAAACAACCAGAAAGGAAATGATGCAATCTGGATGGTGTTAGATCTATTTCAACAATTATTTTGGCGTGTGCTATATGTAAGAGATCATTTGCATCTGCATCATCTTTGGCTTTTCTTTAAAAAAAAAGCTTTTTTTTTTTTTTTGTGGAGGCAGGGTGAGAGGGGAAAGAATTGTTTCTGAATCTTATCAAGAAATAAAATAACATAAAGGACATCTTACGAAAGAAGAGGCACACTGTGCCTTTTTTTCCACTGGCCTACTGCCTAAGGGAAACATTCACTGGCAAATCTAAAACTTGTTCAAAACCCTTTGGAGAAGCAGACTATTATTAAATTATTTATTTTATCTTTGAAGTGTTTCCATTTTTATACTGTTAAAGGTTTCTCTGTAAAAGCCGGGGTGCCTGAGAATATTTGGCCTGTAGTGATCTTTGAAACATAAGCCTCTTTTTTTTTTCCTCTCTGTCTTTTCTTTTCCCCCACTCTCTCCGTCCCAGTTTCTTCCCAAAATGAATGAGGATCTGTCTATTGCAGAGAGGCTGCACTCATTGGGGAAATTTAAGGAGATCTTAGTAGCTGGAAACAACTAGACCCTAGTTTGCACTGTTTGCTCAATTTTTTTTTCTTAAGAGAAATAAACCTGGCAGAATCAGAAAGGGTGGGAGACATATTCAAATGCTCTCGAGCGCTTATTAAAATGTTACGTAATTAAATGTTAAGATCATGCCTGTAGCAGTGTCTTTTGAAATAACTGTACTAGCTGGGCCTCCTGAAAACAGTACAGGAAAGTAATTCATTTAAAAGGTTATTGGCCATTGAGGCATATGCCTTGGGGACCTAATTTAATGGGAGAACTCCCATTGACTTGCGTGGGCTTGGAAGGGGCCTGAGGAGAGCCCTGCTGTTGTTTCCCAACATGATCCTTGCAGGCTTGGAGGACAAAGAAATTGTGTAACCATATGATAAGCACAGTGCTTCGTGTCAGGGTGAGGTGTTGGTGTGACCCTGAGGAGGGTAACAGCAGAGCCAGGGGGGCTGAGCCTCCACGGGTGGTGGGTACAGGGCTCGGGAAGGATGCTCTGCTGGATGCTGGATATGGTACTGCTGCCAGCAGGAGCTGCACTGCTTGGAGACACAGGGACCATCACTGTCTCTGCAGGATTTCTTACTGGATAGGAGAAAGAGGCAACACAATATACAGGCTGGAGTGTGAGCCTGGTAGAAATGTGCCTTTTAAAACAGCGTTACAGGGCTTCCATTTCCAGTGTTGGCTTCCCGGTTACTGCAAGGTGGGTAAGGCTGCTAAAGCTGCTTCAGGCTCAGGGACTAGAAAGGGTCTGAGTGCTGGGTGAAATGGATGCAAAGGTGCAGCCTGGGTGCCACGAGCACCTGTGTGTCAGCAGCTCCATCCCTTGGTGTGGGAGGTCCCACGCTGAGAGGGTGACTTATGCAGAGTTGCAGGTGTGGAAGACTTAGAAAGCAAAAAAGGACGTGTTCTCCCATCAGTGGGATGAGCACCATGTGTGTAAGGAAGCATTTCTATGCAGTGGGGCTAAAGCTGAGCTCAGCAGTGAGGAGTAGGGCAGGTTCCAGTGCAAAAGGGCTGATAAGGCTGTTGGTGCTGCTTCCTACAAAGGAAGGTAATGTCCCAGTGAGTACTAACCCATAATGCTCAATGATTATCATGGGGAATTCCTAGTTCCCAAGACTGCTGGTAGTGAGATGCTTTCCTTTTTAGCTCTCTGATTGAAAGGCACAGCTGAAATGTACTGAAAGCATGTACTCAATGCTCTGTTTATACTGCTGAACTTTATTCCACAAGGGAGGGCTTCTGTGCTGGTCTGTTTTGTCTTGTGCAACCTCTTCCTTGCTGTCTTAACTGTACATGATGATTAGGTAAATGAGTCTGTTCTCTCCAGTAAGTAATGGACATCTTCACTCTTCAGTGCAGTCTGGGTTGCAGTGGATCATCTCACACTTTTTCACACAGCATATTGCCTGTCATTAAAAATCTGCTCATCCTTCCTTCACTTCTAAGGCTGGTTAAGTGCACACGGCTGCAAATGCCTTCAGGTGCTGCCCCTGCTCCCACACCTCTCATTTTACAAAATATTTAAAACTCAACACGTTGAAAGGGGAAGGGGAACTCTGTGAAGGGGAACTCTGCTGCTACAAATTTAAAACCACACTTCCACAATCTCTAGTGTCAGGTGTCTGCAGATCAGACACCTCTACAGACCTGAGTTTGGGTAACCACATATCTTCCATGAACTGGCAGGAATGGGACAGGATAGCTGTGAGAAGACTAACCACTTGATCCGACAGAACAACTCCTATTCACAATCTGTGAATAGTTCTGAACAACTAGTAAGCCCCTACCAGGCCAATTCTCTGTGCCACGTGGTCTTTTAGATCTAGAACTTTTACCTCCAAGCTAGAAGTGGTGTGTCATCAATCCACGGCTTAAGCTTGCTACAGGATCCATATTATGATGGGAAATAATAAGTCTAGTGCCAACATGTTCACTTTATATATTTTGCAAAATAATTCAAGTGCAAATAATGATTGTGGGACCCAAAAGCAATATCAAAATATTAATAATTGAGAGGTTGGTGTTATTCTGGGTAGCCAGGACAACAGGCCAGCTTGTGGTTCCAGGAAAATCAGTGGAAGCCAGCAAAGACACATTTCAGCCCTCAAAAAGGCCAGGTTTGGAAAGGCTCCACTAAAATTAAAGGAATTGTGTGTGTTTGGGAGCGTCCCTGAGGCAACTGCTTCTGCTAGACTGAGGGATTTGCAGAACAGGGTGCAAGGAGAGAAGGAAAGACACTTTCCTTGTGTACAACAGAAAAATCATATCCAATAAACAACATTATTTTTATGTCCCCTGAACAACACTCAGGGCTTTTTTCAGTTTTTAACATTTTCATCTACTACTTGCAAAACCCTACACTCTGTCTCCCTCTTAGCAGATGGAAATTGGATGGGGAAAAAAAAAAAAAAAGGCTGCATGTGCTGGCATATCCATATGGCATTCAAGTGAGAAATCACTTGGAACATGGGGCCTCATGTGGGGTCACAGCCTCCATACGTTCTTTGATGGGTGCAAAGGGTCCTGAAACTTGTTGCTGCTATAACAGCAAGGGGATGGGGTTGGTATAGCACAGGCTGAAAATTCCTGACAGAGACTGAGGGGAAGGCAAGGGATATGAACAACCCCTAAGGTGTCTGGTTACCTATCTGCCCCCAAAATCTCAGGCACTATGGATAAGCCAGGCTTCTGAATGATTTGCAGCCTCTCGCTGTAAAACGATAATTGCACCAGAGCAAATATAGGCTGTTTTTATCACGCATAATAAGCTCCATCTGAGTGAAGCCCTCTCCAGCAGGGAGGATCTGCAAAGGATGCTGCATGCCATGTTGGGAGGGTTTAAGTGATGCAGGAGACTCGTGTGGGTTTTCTGCCTCACCAGAAGGACATGTGAGGACTGCACGTGCTGCGGCAGAGCACGGGCAGGTAAAAGAGGCATTCGTGCATTGTTCTGAGAGGCTGTGTCTGCTTGAGCCTTCTGAGCAGCTACTCTAATGCCAAAGACTGACTTTGAGCAGGGTCTTTTCCCTTATCCCTTCCATTATCTAAACCTGTTCTGGAGTCATCTGGTACATCCATCTTTGGGTTCTCATTGACTTCAGCAGGTTTGGCACCAGCCCTGTGTACTTGAGTGTCTGCCTGTAATTCTCCTCACTGTTTACATGTCTGTCTTATGTATTTATTTTCCCTAGTACCCACCACTGCAATATATAAGGCAGGAATCATCCTCCACAATGCCAATTTCTTTTGGCTTCTTTCCTGTGCATGTTTGGCTTTGCACTTTTCCTCTGAAGTTACGGCTGGGATTCTCAGTTGTTCTTCAGTGTCGCTCTGACTCTGCTCAGATGAAGGGTCTACCGCCAGCTTTGCTGAGAGCAGACTCAGAGCAGGGCTGAGTTTTCCTTGGTATCTTGCCTTAAATGTGCAAAAAACCAGCCTGGAGTTGCAGTGTATCCTCCAGCAAACAAAGGGTGGTTGACTGTGCCTTTACCAGAAAACCAGAAGGCCTTCAGCCGGTCTTTCCCACCTGTCCAGGCTTAAATATCAGTTGTTGCATCTCTAATAGGGAGTTAAAATAGAAGAGATGGAGATAGTTTTTGAGAACAGGATATCACATGCAAAAAGGAAACTAGCTGTATTCAAAACTTATTCAGAATCATATATATAGAAGTGGAATCAGATTCATATATATATATATATATACATGTATGTATATATATATATAAACCCATATAAATTCAGAATCAAGGCAATGTGTGCTTTCTCTCCAGAAAGCCAACCATAGCCTGGGCTGCACCAAGAGGAACATGGGCAGCAGGCTGGGGGAAGTGATTCTGCCCCTCTGTTCTGCTCTCATGAGATCCCACCTGGAGTGCTGCATCCAGCTCTTGGGACCTCAACATAAGGAGGACATGGACCTGTTGGAACCAGTCCAGAGGGTCTGCAAAGATTATCAGAGGGCTGGATATTCACCTCTCCTATGAAGACGGGCAGAGGGAGTTGGAGTTGTTCAACCTGGAGAGCAGAAGGCTCTGGGAAGGCCTTAGAGCACGTTCCAGTACCTGCAGGGGCTCCAAGAGAGCTGGAGAGGGACTTTTGACAAGGATATGGATTGATGGGACAAGGGGTGATGGCTTTAAACTGAAAGAGAGTAGGTTTAGATTAGATATTACGAAGAAATTCTTTCCTTTGGGTGGTGAGACACTGGAACAGGTTTCCCAGAGAACTTTTGGATGCCCTGCCTCTGGAGGTGTTCAAGGCCAGGTTGGATGGGGCTCTGAGCAACCTGGTTTAGTGGAAGGAGTCCCCTCCCATGTCAGAGAGGTTGGAACGAGATGATCTTTAAGGACCCTTCCAACCCAAACCAGTCTATGATTCCATGATTCTATGGTTCTACATCCACAGCCCAAAACTTCCATGTATACAAGTTATGGGAACAATCCACCTGTTCACATTCAGAGTGCCAAGAGGAGTCTGCAGAGAAGGCACAGGACTGCAGCACTTGTAGTCCTCAGAATCCTCCAAAACCTGCTCTGATTCAGCCTTTTGCCAGTTGGTTGCTGTGATCCTTCCCGAGCTCCTTTGCAGGGAAAACCAGACAACTGATGCTCCAAAACCCACTGAAGAGATGGGAAGTCTTGGGCTAAAATCCAACTCTGTGCAAGACTTGAATCCAACCAGTGTTAGTGATTCAGCTCTAGGCTAACAGATACATGTTAGATTTATGCCCCTTAGAACTCTTTTCCAAAAAATCTGCTTGTTTATGTGTCCTTATATTAAAGATTAATCTTAGTTACAACCTCTGAGATGGACCTCTCATTAATATCTACCTATGAACTTCAACTCTTTCAGGTCAAGTTGGTTTTTACTTCTACATTTTCAAAAGGAAGGAGCTTTTTAAAATACCACCCTTCTCATAATTTCTTTGATTGTGCCTGACTTGTCCTTGAAGGGCCTTACAAGAGGTGTGCACCTGTAAGGATGTGTTCTTGTAGTAATAAAACAAAAGATAACCAAATCTAAATGCGGCTAACACTTGTTAATCTATTTTGGACTACAAGTCCAAAAAGCCAGTCATTATGTATGGACAGTTTTATACCAGGCATGAGTATTGCTTGGCATGGGTCTTTCTTTAATTGCATTATACAAACATAACAGAAAATTGACCCAAAGGGGGAAAACAATTTTATCCTTAGAACACTCTTCTGACTAAGTACAGAGCTTTTAATTAAATTCCCTATACAAAGTGACTGCCTGTCTCTCATGTTGAGCCTAATTGATATCAAAGCCATCCTTAAAATCAATACTTTTTTCTGGAAAAAAAGAGCAAATACCCTCTCCACCCCAACAGAATTCAATAAATAATTTGATAGTACTTGACTCCTAACTGTAATCTTTGTCTCATTTGAGCAGAATATAAAGTGAAAATTTGTCCCCACCGCCCCCCAGCATTCCCATTGCATCACAAATCAGGCGCCACAAAATGTCACTATTCCTCCTCAGCAGGTCTGCTGTTTCCATTTATTTTGATGCACCATGCTGAGTAAGGGAGGAATTCAAAACCTTCAAGTGGCAACACATTTATGCAGCTTTTGTTACCTATTTTATATTTTTCACTTATTTATGATTATAGTTGCAATTGGATCCCATTAGAAGTCTTGGGAAGATCAAAGGCTTGTTAGAGGAGGCAGTAGGCAAACTCATACTCCTTCAAGGCTGCTGGGGAGGGTTTGCAGTGTTACCATACCCCTACTGCAAGCCCCTAAGCAGGTGCTTAACTCTACTCCTAGCGAAAAAGGTGTGTGGGTTCCTGCAAGACGTGACCCAGCTTTGAGGTGACAAACACCCAAATCAAAGACCAGGTCTTGTTTGTTACCTGTGCTTTCTAGTCTCCTTCATCTGTCCTTCTTGCTTTGTGCAGGTACCCCGTCAATCTATCTCGTCAGAGCTGGCAAGACAGTTGGTTCCCTTTGCCAGGAGCAGCTCATAAAACCGATGGAAAAGAGCAAGAACATTAACCTAAACGATAGGGCGGTTGGTTTTGGGGGTCTTTGTAGTTATCCAGCCAGATTAAGTGAAGTGATGAGCTGAAAGCCTAGCATTGATTATTGCTCCACCAAAAAGATGGTCTAACCATAAGTCAAACCAGAGTCACCATGAGCAGTCCTTTTGCAATGCCTGTTCCTGATAAAAGCTGGAATAATCCCTGCAGATACCATTGCCTAGCGAGGGAGCACAGACTTGAAAGCTCAGCCCTGATCTCCAGTTTCTCTCTGTAATGTCTCTCTGTTGATATTGGCCCTCGGGGACTCTTGCTACAAGCACAATTTTCTTTCAAGAGCGTATGCTAATCGTGGCATTAGGGGTGTATTTATGATCTCTAGTTGACTGTGGCAGGTAAGATTGGGAGGGAAGCGATACTGAGTCTGCAGACAGATCACGCTCATAAAGCATGATTTTGTGCTTCCCCTGCACTGTGACACCCTGAAGCACGAGGGATTAGCATAAAGAGAAACCCGCCTCGGTGTTATTGGAATAAAAATTCATCCACAATTTAGGCAGCTGAGCCGGCTCCATGGACCTCACAGCATCTTCTGCGTCTGAATAACGACCCGAGAGCTGGTTTTCACAGGCAAACAGCAAAGCAGCCTCCTCTCCTGGGTTTTGGAAAAGAAGAAAGGCTGGGGAAGGACTGGTGGCATGGAAAGATTATGTTATTTTACCACATTATGCCTGGTCCTTTATTCCAAAAAGCCTCATTCATTTAGTCCTGAAAATTATTTCGCTTCCAAAGCGGCCCCGTGCCCACACGCCTTCCTCTAGTCCAACTCAGAAGCAAAATCTGGTGGTTGCAGAAAGAGATAGAAACCAAATGGCCCTTCTGAAATGTCACCTTTCAGAGGGGGCAGTTCTCATTGGAATCTGCATCCCACAGTCCTTTTGAAGTTTCCTTACTGGCTTTGGCAGATGAATATGTTGGGATCACCGTGTGTTTGTGCACACTGGGAATTGTAGCTGGAGGCGGGGAGCACCGCCAGCACCCACTGCCCTGCACAGAAGGCCCTTGTAGATGCTGTGAGTTCAAATACATCCCCATTCCTCACCCAACATAAACTCGTTTCAGCTACACACAGTATAAATAAAATATTTAGCAGGGGCCGGCCGTACATCTGAATGCCAGAGAAGAGTGAGGAGGGCTGGAAATAAATATTGACGTGGAGGTGTCAAGGCTCGCGACAGCCAGGTGGATGTGTCACCGTTTCATAGGCTCTGCTACAGGATCAGAGCCTCACTCTGCTCCCAGCTGCAGTGGTATAAATCTGAAACTGCCCTGCTGATGTTCGGGTTGCACCACCTCAAAACTGATGCGTGTGAGCCTCTGCCCAGAGGGACTGAGCATTTTGACACTGTCAGGAAGATCCAGGACCTCCCCCCACCCATTAATATTTATGCAGTACTCCTTAGGCGTCTTCAGAAGAGCCACCATAAAATTTCTGTTGCTGTAGGAAGAGCCCTGAAAGAACAATTTACAGGCAGTTATCATCATTATTAGACATGGTAATTGAATTAGTAGTTATTTAATTATTACTATTAGTGTAATAAATAGTTCTTGCCCTCCTTGGTCCTTCAAAATGAAGCCTGAGGAAATCCCAGTAAGAGGAAAGAGCTGCATTTGGAGATAGCTATTAGGAAAACACTACAATGAAGGAAGAACCAGAGGAAATATCCACATCCACTCAGGAGGCAATTTCTACACACTCTAAAATATCCCAGAAGATGCCACTTCCAGAGGTGTGTTTTGGTTCAGGGAGAATTTTACACCGGGAGCTGAAATTGCTGATTTATATGTACATATATACATATTGGTTTTGCTTTGTTGAATACAGAGTATAGAGGCCCCCAGTGCAACTGGTTAACTTTTCCAGGGATCAGTTGCTTTGAGTCAGGAGAAATATTTATTTCCTGATGGAGTCTGTGTGGTGGCAACACAGCCTGTGAGGGAAAGCAGGTGGAAAGAAAGGTCCATCTTGGCCAGTCTTTAACACAAGCCCAAGAGATAAGTGTTTCCAATGCAGCATGCCAAAGTGGTGCAGGGAGATTTGTCTCCTACCCAGGCTAATGATGGAGCAATGTCACCATATGTGTGGTTAGTTTCCAGCAGCTCCTCACTTTTCCAGCACGAATGAAGGGTGACAGATTGTATATTAGACAAATTACTCTTCTCTCGAAAGCAGCAGTCTCAGTGATATCCAAGTGCCTTCTTCATTCTCCCTTCACTGAACAATTTCTGCACCATCATTCAAAGCTCTTTGCAATAAAAAGGTGGTTGGTAAGCAAGAATTACAGTGTGGCTCCTTAGCTCCCAGCCAGCACTTCCTGAGGCTATGCCTGTACCAGTGACCACAGCAGGCTGCCATCCATCCTCCGATCTTCCTGCCAACTGGCACGGCCATGCTGGCACCCACATGGGCAAACCCTCTTCTTCTGAAAAAAAAAAAAGGGAGGCCACATCCCAGCTGCCTGCTGAGAGCAGTCCTGCAGCCTCCAGGCAGGGAGGAGCTTGTGGGGACAGTGCCAACATCTCCTGGAAGGGGTTTTAAGCCAGGCTGTGGACGTGTGTCTACCCTGGGATGGGTGATGGGGGAGGTCTCCAGGCGTAGCAGGTTGGATTAAATCCCTGATCTTGTGGCTGCTCCCAGGAAAGTCTCCAAAGAAGCAGATCCATCAGCACTGTGGGAAGGTGATGGGGAATTGATGTCCTCAAGGGAAGCCTTAGTGGTTGCCTCAGACAACAAATTCAGCAGTTGCCTTGGGGCCAAAAACTGGAAGGCAAATAAGCTCCTTTAAAACATCATGTCCCTGGAAACACTTTGGTATAGATTAACTTCTTTTTACTTGTTTCAGCTTTCAGAGATAGATGATGATGATTGCTCTTGTAAGCTCCAATTTTTAAGGCCTTTCGGATATTAAAGACTCATCTCAGTTATCATTTGAACCCTGAGTTCCCACTGGTCATTGTGTATGGATACTGTGGGTAGGGTCACACAGCTGGTGATGACAACTGCTCTGTAGAGAAATTCCCTCTTGGTCTACCCTCCTCTGAGGACAAACCCCCAGATCCCACCAGCCAGATGTTGTGAGGGTCTGGTGTTACCCTCTTTTCATCCGTGTTTGCTTTTGGCTTACATTATCCAGCACATCTTCCAGGCACCACCCAAGCCACAGACCTAATTCTTGGCATTTATTTTTGGCTATCACTTCAGGCCTTCTTTTTGCCCCCTCCTGAAGCTCCTGCTGCTGCTCTCTCTCTACAGGGCATCACTGTGGATAGTGCATTGCCCTCTAATGGATAGATTTCAAACTGAGCTCTTCCATCCACCAGAACTTTTGGTAAGATCTTTAGACCAAATAATGAGGCAGGAGACTCGTTAACCATGTCCAGATATCTTTCTACTCCCTGCTTCCCTTGAATCAAAATAAAATAACTTTTTTTCTTTTTTTTTTTTTTAATAGCACAGGCATCGGACTGGATCTTGCAGCTATTTTTAAGAAGAGGCAGAGGAAATCTGTGCCAGTATAAACCCTGTTTCCTTCATGTCCATGAATGCTTTAATTGGCTTCAGAGTTAGGAATGCATTAACAAAGCTGATTTCTGTGATTCCACGCATCTGGATTTCAGGGTGTTTTTTTTTTTTTAGCTTGCCTAATCCTGCTTAAAGTCTTAAGATTTATTTGTATGTTTATAAGACACTGCTTTTCTCATTATATGTATGTTATAGTCACCATTAAAGTAATACAAACAAAGGGAAAAACAGAATGGACTTGCAAGCAGCTGATAATTAATTACGGAGGACTTTTGAAAGGGTGGCTTAGCATCTTAAGCAATTCCTTCTGCTGCCAGATACATGGGCTTGTGTTATAAACTACAATCAATCTGCCATTGGGGGGAAAACTGCAAAATGAACTTAGTCATCTGAGCTCATTTTCAGTTTCAAAAACTGAAAGGCTTTGGTGTATAAAGTACCCTCTTCTTTTAATGTCAGTAAATAAGTTGATTTGTTTATATGGTTTTCGATACAAGTAAACTGCTTGCCATTTAAACAAGTTCAATCAGCTGTGAAAATTGACATTTTTAACCATAAAATCAGACTTCATCCTACCATGATATTAAATATTAAGGAATCATTTAAAGGACAGTATACATTTCAGAAACCTGCCTGGAGAGATGAATGCCAATTTCTGCCATTCAGAAGTATGTACAAAAAAAAAAAAGCCCCCTTGGCTGGAGGCCTGCTGCTCTGTAAAAGCCACTTTACAGACTTATTCCAACATGGTAAATCATCACTGCTCTGAGAAGACATTCAGGCTTCACATTCAGCCCTGGCATGGCAAAAGCACATCCTCAAAGAGGACAGCTGAAAAAAAGGGCATTGTATGCTGATGCTCTCCCTGATGGTACGTCCGGGCCATGAGGGCAGGGCTCAGCATGCTCTGCTCCCCGGGGCCTGGGGTTTTGCAAGCCTGGAAGGCATTTGTCCAGCTGTGGAAGGGAGCAGTGGGATTTCCAGCTCCCCTTGCTCATCCATACGGCCGTGCTAGCAAGTGGCATTTGGAAATGGGACATTCCTACTACTATGGAAACTTCAGGAGGTCTGCACACACTACTCTGGCCCCTACATTCTTTTTTTTTTTTTTCCCTCTTTTCTTTCCCTTTTTTCCCCTGTTTCAATCAAATTTTGGGGACAAAAACACCTCGTGCTGGTTCTGACCAGGCTCACAACTGACACAGCTCTTCACAGCTCAACACCCCGATGCTCTGCCTGTGCCAAAGGGGTCTCATTGTGTAAGGGGTTTCTTTCTGAATAGGACAAAGCAAAACAGCAAAGCAGTGGGATTACTGGGCTGCTGAAGGGAGACAATGGGGAAACAAAACTCAGGCCGGAGAGACATTTATTTTTCGGAGGGGCATGGCTGCCCTTACACAATCCCTTGTAAAGCGCTGTGAAGTTTCTCTAACACAATCCAGTCCTGCAGCCAGGCAGAAATCCAGCGCGTTCAAAACCTTTTCATTCCATCTTTAATTTAAAAAATGTGAACCCATTTACTACTGCAAACTGCAAGAGTATTTAAGGTATAGGAAGTTCTAACAACAGGCTTTGGGGTGTCTCTGCCTGGGCACCTCTGGGCGTTTCGAGCACAGAATGATGATGACAGTCAGCTCTTTCCATGCTGACGAGTTCATGTGGGTGCAGGTTTTGGTGATCTGCTGCCTGCTGACTGAGCACATCTCTGTCATTCCCTGTCCTGTACTGGCTCACTTTTGGCTTCCCACCTAGATTTTAGCTCTAATTCCTCCTCCCCGCCCCTTCCTCGCCCCCAGATAGACTGAGGTTTTTCCACTTGGGGGCAAGGAGAAGGGGCAGCCTTCTCTTTGTGGCTGTGGTAGTGATTTATATCTGTGGTGGGGTGAGATCGAAAAGGGGATGTTAATTCTGGGGCGATGGGGCTTATATTGGGGTCTGGGTTTGCTTCTTGTTGGGGATTCAGGCTGTGACCGTGTCTTTTGCTCTTGCAGAAATTTTCTGTGGGGCCCCCTCCAGCACTGGAAGTTGACCTTATACCCACACAGGAGCACTAAACACTGTCTCACTTGTCACAAGGGCTGGGTATGAGCCCCCCAGATGAGCCTGAGGGATTCATTTCCTCTTAGCTTCCTACATGCCAAGCTGCGACTCTCTCCCTGCCTTGGGCATAATGGGAAAAATGCTGGAGAGAGAGCACTAACGCATCCCGTGGGGCTGCTTGCTATAGGGCTGGCTCTTGGCACTCCTTTGTTCCCCTACAAAGGCATTTGGGAAGGGGGGAAGCCAGTCTCATCATAAGTAAACAAATGCGCTGAGTTAAATTTTTTAAATGGAGTCATAAATAAAGAACTATCATTGGAGAGGTCCCTAAAGACACCGTTTTTGCTGGGGTTTTTTCTTTTAATGTTGGCAGCTTCAGCAACTTTTACAGAGATGTCAGAGTAAATAGCCTGCGATCCTACAGCATCTTATAAAAGTCTTTAACAACAAGAAGATTTTCATGCTTTAATATTATATGTGTTCCTAATAGACATTCTGTTCGTGTCTCCTTATTTTATGTAGTGTAGAAAAAAAAATAATAATCCCTGTCTGCTGCATATTTTAAAATGTACATCTTTAGCAGTTTCTGACTTAAGGAAGAAAGAACTAGATGTCTTTTGGACAGAAGATGATCAGGGCTTTCTGGGATTTGAAACATCCCACAGCTTCTGCACCAGCCATAAAAGGGGAGGGAGGGGAAGAGGTGTTTATTCTGTTTAACTTAACAAACAGAAATTTAAGTGAGACTTAATCACACTGTGCAGGTAAATTTCCTGATACACTATTAGAAGGCTCTTTCATCTTGCAGATTAAAGGCTACCTGGGGAAGCTGTTGCACAGTGAGTTAAAGGGTGCATTAGCTCTTCTGCCTCAGTAGTACAAGGAGGGCCATTTTACTTTCAAAGTGAAGTAAATTTTCTCTCATGAGTAGAATTACTACCAGCAGCACTACTACAGTGTGCAATATATTTACAACTTACATTTGGGACAGGATTGCTTTCTCCCCACAGAAGAGATCAGAACCATGGTGAGATACAGCAGCTGAAAGCTGAATCTCTCAAAATTTAAACCAAAAATGAGCATAGGCGCTAACCATAGACATTTTTAGCTCCTGGAACAACTTACCTAAATTCCCCATCATCTGACAGCTTTAAATCAAGTCTGGATGTGTTCCTAGAAAATACACTCTAAATTAGTTGAAAGTAAAGAGCCTGATTCGTGATTCCCACAGGGAGGGTCTACAGCCTACATTATGAGGGAGGTGAGACCAAATGGGCAGAATGGTCTTAGAGATGCTGAAACCAATGATCACCATGTTCCACACAGCTCTCAACCAACTGCATCTGCCTGTAGAGTGAGTGGTTCCAACAAATCACATTTATTTCCTTTCTGTATCAATCCCTTGGTTTGGAACTGAGTTCCCTCACCAAGCCTGGCAAGAAACTTTAGGTTTCAAGGTAAGTACAGGTTATCTGCAACTGCTGATCCCATTCTCTGCACAGGTGCAGGTTGAGGTCTGGGTGCTGAGACCTGCCAAGAGGTGCCCACTTCTCAGGACTTCAGTTCATGTAATTTCAGGATCTGTGCTGGCTGCGTATATGGACAACTCAAGCCTTACTTGTAGAGCCAGCTACCACCAGTCCTCTCTGAAAATGGTCTTTTCCTTTCCCTCACCAGAAGCTCAGTGTTTCCTTTAATGCTGTAAATAGTCAGACTGCTACTTCTGTGACTGTGTTTGGCCTGTATACTTTTAAATATTTCTTTCATGGATCTCTATTCTCTTTATTTCAGGCTATTATCAAATCCATTAAACTCAAAATGGAGATTGTTACAACACTTTTCAATGAGGTGGGAATCTCACCTTGAATACTGTGTACAGTTTTCTTCACCATAATATGAGAAAAATATTAAGCCATTAGAGAGTGTCCAAAGGAGGGCAGTGAAGATGATGAAGGGCCTTGAGAGGAAGCCATGTGAGGAGCATCTGAGGGCATTTGGTGTGTTCAGGTGGAGAAGAGGAGGCTGAGGGGAGACCTCATTGCAGTTACAACTTCCTCATGAGGGCAAGAGGAGGGGGCAGACACTGATCTCTGCTCTGTGGGGACCAGGGACAGGACCTGAGGGAATGGCCTGAAGTTGTGTCAGGGGAGGTGTAGGTTGGATATTAGAAAGGGAGTGGTTGGGCACTGGAACAGGCTCCCCACGGAAGTAGTCACAGCACCAAGGCTGACAGAGTTCAGGAAGCATTTGGATGATACTCTCAGGCATATGGTGTGACTCTTGGGGATGGTCCTGTGCAGGGATAAGAACTGGACTCAATGATCCTTGTGGGTCCCTTCCAACTCAGTACATTCTGTGATTCTGTGAATCATTCCAGCTACAATTAAACCTGTTTTTTTCTGCAAAGGCATGTCCTTTCAATGGATTGTCCCTATGCTGATAGCCTTGGAGACTTTGTATAGACACAGTAGAAGTTTGGAAAGTGTGTCTGTACCAGATCTGGAGAAGTGACTGCAACTGAGATGGAGGCCTGGATTGCTTGGGTAGATCATCATGCTCCTGTGGGTACTGTAGGCTTGATTAAAGCTAGTGCACCCATGTGGTGCTTCACAGTGCTGTATAGTCAAGCCAGACCATTCAGAAGTAGGCTGGGCATCTCACATGACCCCATATGTCCATACTACACGGTTCATAAGATTCTGTAAAGAGAGCCAAGACTGGACCAAAGGAATGCCATCCTAGAAATAGAGATAATTTCTTAACAAGTCAATCTCTTATAGTATAAAATGATTTCCAGTGGCAGCTCTATTGCTTGGGACATTTAAATCTAGATCTGGAAACCATATTTTTCAGCAATAGGATACGACTATTCAAAAGGCAACCTCCAGCTTCACTTACACTGAAACCATGAATGGAAAAGTGGTAATGGATTTGCCATCCTGAGTACTTCTGAGGCCATTCCTGGCAGATTCCACTGGACCTCATCTGTAAGACTCCACCCAGACACCACTCTTCCTACTTCACTACCTTATGACTGCTTACCAGCTACTTGGCAAGACGTATTTCTCAAGGAAGATGAACAAAATTCTTCAAGTCTTCTACTGAGCCACAAGGAAGCCATTGTTCTACCAGGATGTAAAAAGGGGTGGTTTAGATTATCCTGTTTGTATCCACGCTGGCTCTGCTAGTTTGGCATCCCAGGGCATATAAGCATTAGGAGGGTTTTTTCTGCAATCAGAAGGGTGATAGACAGGTTTTATTAAGTGCTTCTAAAATCTCTGCAGACAAATTTACTTTAGTGCACAGAGCTTCAAGAATTATCTTGGTGGTTATTGTGTCTTTGAAGTGCAGAACAGCCCGGATACCAAAGGCAGAAGGCAAGTAGCAACTGGAAGAAGGTTTGCTTAGTTGTGTGGAGATATGAAGTGAGGCCAGGTTCAGACAAGGACCTTCTTGTTGGATTGTGGTTTTCTTGTTTACACTGTTCTGCATTAGCTCTTCCTGATCCAGCAAATCTGTTGTAGCTGAGCCACATGTGCTCCTGCTCATAATGATTGTTAAAAACAGAATTGAGAGAGTTCATCAGGAAATGAAGGCGCTGGTATCCCTTGATCACTCCTAGAACTGGGGAATATGCAGTTGGAGCAATAAAATGGGGACCCACCTTATGTTCCCTGAACAAAGCAAATTTTGTGTTTTGTAGTTCCAAAAGTTACAGTCAGTAGGTCATGGAAAACTCCAGCTCATCTATAAAAATCACAAACCTTCTTAAAGTGCCTTTGAAGAAAGCAGAAACAAATAGGCTGAATACGGGTTGACTTCCTGATTTGTCTCCCTTCTGTTTATCATGACCCACGCCCTGTCTCATTCTCTTTATGCTCTTTATACATCAAATAGCTGAATAGCTGCTGTGAGCAAATCTGTCATTATGACCTTACTTACCTTTTAGACCAACTTTCCTGTTGGGCACAACTTGTGGGATCCTAACTTTATGGGCTTGTGTTGATATGAACAGAAGCTTGTGTGTTTTGAAATGTTACAATCAAATAATCCCCTCTGTACTTGGGAGTCTGTAGCAGACTGACTTATTTTTCACAATAATTCTGGAACATTTTTGGTAGAAGACATTTTGATTGAGCTAAACCTTAGTCCCCTTGTCTTTCGACTCTCTTGCAAGATGAGATTTGTAAACCCAGTGGAAAACTCTGCATTTTGCTTTTTTCATAATCTCTAGGGAGACTGACCACTTAGTGACAGCATCTCCTACTGTCTTCAAAATATCTCCAATCTTCTATACTTCAAAATCCCTGTTAGCTTCCAGGGTGACAGGAAGGTATTTTTATTTCTAGCTCTTCCCTGGCTTTTAGGCATTTCATTTATTCTGTTGAGTACAGGAAGACCCAGAGAAGATTTCTGTCATCTTCCAATTTAAGCTTTGCCCAAACTCCTGATTATGAAATACAGTGTTACCTGCTTTCTTCCTGTACAGCATACACAATGAAATCTTCATCAACATGATGGGATACAATGGAATCTTCATCAGTGTGAACAATTAAGATTAAATTTCCCTGCTGCTTATTTGTACTGTATGTTGAAAGTATAGCCCAAGATTGTTTTTGCAAACTGGATTTCCAAGGATCTGGGTTTGAGGTCTGAATACAGGTTAATGAGAGTTTTCTAAATGCCAGTCCTCTCCTCCTGCCACTGGTGAGGCTTGCTTACTATTTCTGAAAAATCAGATCCATTGCTAAAATGTGCTGCCAGACAGAATTTGATATCTATTGTTAAAGTTCATTAGACTGAAGCCAAAAAAAATCCCCGTCTGGTTTGGTGCAAAGCTCTTTTTCCCCTGAGTGCCTTTGGCTATGAATTCTGCATATTCTAATTTTAAAGTATCATTCATTTTCTATTTGGTGATAAATGCTTTCCTGTGTAAGAGTCTTTTGATTGCTCTGCTAATTAAAGTGGATAGTTTCCTTTTATGTTAGGTGACTGGGCTTCTGGGTAACTGCAGTTTTAAGGGAACAACCAAGGTTACATGGCAGTGTTTATTACCTTCACTCTCATCACCAATGGGTACATGTTCTGCAGCTCCAAATTCTCAGTAAGGAAACGAAGAACAAAAATGAGAAATTTGTCATTTTGGAAGCTTTTTGGTCTTCCTTTTCTAGAAATGGCTTTTTATCCATTGGCTCTCCCAGCTCCATTACACTGTGAGAAAAATTTGATGAGTTAGATGGCACAGAGACAGAAGTAGGAATGGAACTTCCATCTTGTCCCTTTTTTTCCCCCTCTGAGTCTATTTTGGTCAGCATAGATATTTGTGACAGTGGCACATGGAAGTATGCTTGGAAGCTCACTCTTTTTGTGGATGCTGTTTTAGTCGCCAGATGACACTGTGCCTTTGCTTCTGCACAAATGGCTGTCTCTTGATCTGAATTGCTCTGGCAAGTGCAGGGGACTTGATCTGAAATATTAGAGAAAACACAGGAGTACACCCTGAACAGGACAGAAAGTGAAGATCTATGGCCAGTCAGGGCAATCTGTTCCGAGTAAAGTCGTCTCTGCACATGAACCACCAAAAGGACTGTTGTTCTTCCAGGCTGGACTTCTCCTGTGATGGAGGGGGACTCGAAATACCTCAAGTGGGTATCTGACAAAGGGCACTACTACAAGAAAAGAGAACTATTATGTAAGCAAAACTCCAGTGAATGGGACTTATTGAAAGATCAAGGGGAAGATGTGGAAGTTTTGGGGTCTTTATGGAAGGATGTTACTCAGATTTTGAGGATGCTCCTGTCTGTAGGTGCATGCTTCTGCAGGACTGTAACTGTCATGGTCTGTATGTGTCAAAGATGCACATTTTTTGGAGTGCTATTAAAACCTGTCATTGGGATCATCAGCTGTTTTCACGCTGTCAAGCTGACCAGGAGTTTTGCTGAGGGTATGCAAGTGTTTTTGGTGAGAGTGAAGGTTCCTGTTGTTTCTAAAGTCTGTGGAAGCTGGTCCTCAGAACTCATATGGAGCAGCAAGGAGTACAAGCCTTGAAGGCCGCCTCCAGAGCCAGTAGCTAAAAGGATCTCAGACTCAACAGTATAAAAGCTAATGGACCAAAGTTTGGTTTTAATCTTACTTTATGATGAGAGTTCTTAGGGAAGCTCTGCCAATTGTCTTCAAGAGAAATTTAGAGATACCTAGAGACCTCAACTGACTGCTCTTCTCTGAATGATAATTATCCCTTTCAGACCCCAGTTTCCCCTGTCCTGAGTAGTGGCAGAAATCATCAGCCTTGCAGGTCACATCAGCGAGGGAAAGCCACCATGGATGCAGCATCTGTGTATAGGGCAGCTTGTTTCAGACAGACCCCTGATGCAGCAGGAGCCATAAACTGAAAACCCTGTGACAGCACAATGTTCAGACTGCACAGGAATAGAGGAAACTCAAGCTGAAACTCTTCAGGCTTGAATGCTTTGATCCTCACAGGCCTTTACACAACCTGAGCTGTGAACGATTAAATCCCCCTCCCAAACTGAACAGGCTTCTGAGATTAAGAGTCTGAAGGTGACGTGTGCTGATACCCCCACAACCATGTCTCCTGGGTATCTTGTGAGGGAAAAAAAATTAATATAAAAAAAAATTTTGCCCTGTTATTGGAGATGTAATTCCCTGCCTGCCCAGGTTAAGATGTTGGGGTGTAAGGTGAGATCAGTCCTACCCCACATGCAACATTCCCCTTTGTACCTCCAGCTGCAGACTGCATGGCACACTGCATTAGATACAAAGCTACACTGTGCACACTTCTTTGACTCGTCTACAGTAACCAGGATTTTCCTTTTATAGCCCAGACAGTACATATTGTCTATATAATTTCCCCAGAACCATTTCTCCTCTTGTCCCTGAGGCACAGCCACTGTGTGAATCACCAGCAGAATCAAAGAAACTGCTACAGTCTTCATGTTCTTCCTTGCCACAGATGTGTCCCTTCCTTAGGAACAGAAACGAAGAGGCCAGGCCTCAGAAACCTGCACAACGCAGCCTCCAGATCTCATTTCTGCAGCATTTCCCATTTCTAGGAGCTGGTGACCTCAAAGCAAGCCATCACCTCCACCTGCAGAGATGCCAGCACACTTAAACAGGAGGGATCATGACTCTTGTTCCATATTTTGCATCTGTATTTGCAGTGACAGATGAGCATTACCACGTCTTTAAAGCCAGGATGTTCTCAGGTGGGTGCCTTTGAAACTCCCCTCCTTACACACTGGGGGCTGGAGCCCAGGATTTTGCCTTTAGACTATCCCTGCCCACCAGTTGCTATCACTGAACAGTGACTCTGACTTCTGCTACCCTGTTCTGAAACCTCCTTTAAAACCTGGAGGGACCCAGGGGAAAAAAAAGACACTGCAACAGACAGGAGTCCAACACCAAGCCACCCTGGCTGTAATGGCTGTAACAAGCTGTCATTCATTACCAGGCAGTCTTACATGGGAAACAAATGTTCACTTTCCAGATATCCTCTTGTGGGTATGATGCTGTTTGCCCTGTGGAGGTTAATTTGCTATTTAGAAGTGCCACTTCAGGGTAATATGCTGCTAATATGTAGCCAGCAAGTCCTGAAAATAAATATTCAGCCGAATAACTCTAGAAAGCAGAATTTCTCTGGGTATTATGGGCTCTCCATGAATCCTCCTAATAATGTGTTTTAAGCCCGGCTGCACTGGTTCACTGCAGTTGTAATTCCAGAGCCCCTGTAGAGCTGATGTGGATCGAGGGAGTGGTTTAACAAATGGTTTTGTTCAGAGGCTGGATAAGAAGAGCTGCCTGTTAGGCACAGGGCAAGCACCTGTGTGAAGATTTTTTGAGTGTTTAGGTAGCCTTCCAACTCAGCACATCTCCCTCTGAGGCAGCAAAGTTAGACATGGGAGAAGAGTCTTGGGCCAAAACTCTGCCAGATGTAGATGAGAGGTTGTTACAGACTCTGGGGAGAGTGCTGCTCTCCCAAATCTCAGTCAGGGTGAGAAGTCCCTTTCTGTGATTTCCAGATCTTATTACGGGGTGACTCCCGTAAAGTCTAGCAGAACATTGTACTATTCCCTATTTCTTTTTAGTATAGCTGAGATCTGCAGCCTGGTATGTTTATTCTGAATGACTTGAATCCCAAGGTCATTGAGGAGAGCCATTACAATCATCTGCACTTCTACTGAAGTCAGAAAAGTTGGACTTGCAGAAACCAGGTTCAAGATTTCCTGGTCTTGTAGTGACTGAGAACAGGGGTCCCCATGGGAATTGCATCATCCATCACTGAGATTTTCAGCAGAGGCTACAACAAGATTTTTGGTCTATTCCTGCCTATAGAAAGGTTTGGGTTAGAAGGGGCCTTAAACATCATTTAGTTCCAAAACCCCTGTCATGGGCAGGGACACCTTCCATTACACTGGGTTGCTCAGACCCTCATCCAATCTGTCCTTGAACACTTCCTGGGATGGGACATCCATAGCTTCTCTGAGCAACCTGTGCCAGAGCCTCACCAGCCTCACAATAAAGAAGTCAAGGAGTTGAACTTACTTTCATACAGATGTGCCTTTATCTCCCTCAGTTCTTGTAACCACAAGTCACTGGCAATGAAAAGTCTTGTGCCATGGTGGGGGTTTTGCCTTCCCTGTAAGAAGATAAACTCATGGTAAGACCCACAGCTCTGTGTTTGTGATCAAGGGGAAAGAGTTCTCAACTTTGATGGACACTGATTTGTGTTTCCTCCCATGCAGGTAAAAAGCAAGTTCTGGGAGAAGTCAAGTTTGCTGATCATATTATACCAGTAATTGCTCATGATTGGCATGCAGAACAAAGTGAGCTGGGTGCCTCACCTTGATGTGGGCACTTTTCCTATATCATGCTTGGTGACATCTCTGTCAAAGGCCAGATAGACCCCTAAAATCCATTGCTAATTCTACAAACAGTACCATGAGGAGTAGGTAAGTTTGCTGTACCAGGAGTGCAACTGTAAAGAAATTCAAATCAATATAGGTCTAATCTAAGTTGAACTGAGCTTTAGGGATTAATTAAATCTTAATTACAGATCAAACCACACAGCCACAGTTATTTCTAAATTCAGAGGATGAGCATTCATGCGAGTGCTAGAAACTAAATATCACCTTTTTGCATTACTGTTATTAAATATTACACATTCATAACCTTTTCAGTCGTAAATTATTGATGTGTGTAGTTATACTTTTAATTAAGACAAACTCTTAGGGAAGATTCTACTACTGTTATTTATCTTGGGCCTTTTTCCATCAGGAGTTTGCTGAACATCAGTGGGCTGGTTCTTGTTATAAGGTACTATTAATTTATATTTATTTTTGGAAAAGTGCATAGCGTGTTAGACCATATATTCAGCAAGGGAACATTCAAGTCCAAAGCAACTTGAAATCTAAGACTTACAGGCAAGAAGACCCACACTAATAGAGAAGAAAGTGAGACAGAGAAAGGATGGGAAAGCAAGGTGGTAAAATTTATAGCTAACATCACTCCTGTGTCCACAATAGGTGATAAAGAATTTCTGAAGGTCATAACTGAAACAGGCGAGTGGACAGCATGAAGGGACCTGACAAGTCAGTATTAGCAGTAGTCTTGTTTTGTGGGCTTAGCTGTGGATCAAGGTCTTACTTTGTTAGGCGCCATATAAACCCACATCAAGGTGAGAGTCCTTGCCCTGTTATCCTTCAGTTAAACCATTGCTGCTGAAGGTAAAATAATCCATATAGAAGGAGTAGCAGGGAATATGAGAGCATTTATCAGATGCAGATGCAGCGCTAGCGTAAGAACGCTGCACTGATAAATGGCAGGGGGTCTCAGGGTAATTTAAAGGGACTTCAAAAGGTTTACAAAAATCTTCTATTAATTACAACGATATTAATTAGGGAAAAAAAGCCCTGAGTTACGCTGACTTACATTGGCTCAATACCAGTCCTCTGTGGGGGCTAGTGAGTGTTTATCTCTGCAGTCACTAATTACAGGTGCCTCCTCCACCCTGGAGGACCTGAATTGCTGTCAGCAATGAGAGGTAGTTAGGAGCTCCCTGTTTGGAGTATTGCACTGGAAATATAAGCTCAAAAGGGGAGCGCACTGGCAGAAAGCTTTAGAAACAATGAATTACCTTAAGAACAGCACTGACCAAGAGAAAATACCTCTGAATCATTATTTCACCCCTCTCACTTAAGTTTTCAGCACAGGTACAGCTTCTGTCAAACAGGCAAACAAAAGGTTAGGATGTGTAAGAAATGGGATGAAGTAAATTTCAGTGTGCTATAAAACCAAGGCTTCTCTCTCATCTGGAATGCTATATGTCACTGCCAAGGGAATTAAAGGATGTTCAGATAAGGATGACAAGAATAATTTGAGACCTGGGGAAAAAAAAATCTTATATGGAGAGAGATTGAAAAGATAAGTGGTGTTTACGGTGGAAGGGAGCTAAATAGAAGGGCTCTGATAAAAGCTCATGCTGTCAGGCCTGTGGCAAGGGAAAGAGGGGAAATGGTGAGAGGAACCCATGAGGTCTGAAAGTGCCTGAGCCTATGGGCAAAGGTGCTGCTGAGCCCACTTGGGAGGACACCAGGCAGGATGATGGGAGAGCTGCGAGCATCAGGAAGGAGCCAGAATTCCTGTTGAGGATGTGACCTGGGCTCCAAAGGGAAGGGATACAGGCTGGTTGTCAGAACCTCCAGTTCTAACTTCATGCACTGTCAGAAACAGTGAAAAGGAGACTGGCTCAGTACTTTTTTTTTCCTGTCTCCCAACACGAGGTGCAAACTAAAAGAGTGGAAGTCAGGGAATTCAAGATTAGTAAGAAATGTCACCAAGGAAAATGTGATGGGTTTGTGATGCTCAGTTCACTGAATGCTGTAGTGGTTGAGGACTTAAGGAGATTGAAAGAGGGACTGACCATTCATGTGAGGAATTAAAACCCAGTTTGGCCATAGTGAGCATGAACAGACTATTTGGAGTAAACAGGCATCCTCCAGCTCCAAGAGTCACACCATCTCCTAGCTTTTAGGAGCTGAGGCCTTCATGCAGAATGTGGTGTCCAGAGGGTTTCCTTGCACCACAGCCCAACTCAGGCTGAGACAAGGCCCAGGGCAGGATGGAGGCAGGTTGGTTTTGCTGTGGTCAGCTCCATGTTCCCGAGACACTGAGAGGGAATGCCCTCCAAGAAAGTCAGCGCTCATGCAATTGTAGTTTTCTCCACGGCTCGGGAAAAGTGAAGTGGCTTGACACTGCAGCTCTGAAAGAAGATGAGGAGCCCTGGGCTGTGCTCACTGCAGGTTCTTTGGGTGCTCTTCTCCACACTATGGCTTCCTCACATGAGAAGTGGCATCAGTGACACTGACCACACTCGAATCTTTACTATTAAAAGGTGCCTCACAGGTACTAATAACCTATTTTTTTTTTTGGAGGCACATTATGTGCTTAGCTCCATAGTAAGAATTTGTTCCCAGTAAGAAACTTCAGCTGCCATTGGTGCAACCACCCTTGGTCCAAACAGGAGTTGAGCATTTCCACTCCATCACCTAATTCGGGAAACCATTTCAGCAGGAGGCTAAATTAAGTTTATCCAAAAGCATTTAATTTAACTTCACTAAGACAGTTATCCTATGTTAGATTAATACTCATTTGATTTTAAGAACACATTTATTTGAAGATTAACTACAAGGCAGAGTTGTTTATCCAGTGGGGCAATAGGATTAATGAGGTGAAAACTGAAGCATCTATCCTATTTTTCTATAACTGATGACCTGGTTTTGATACTTCTATGTTTTGATTTATTCTAAGTCACTTTGCCTCGTGCTTCTCTTGCTGTCCAAGTAAATCTGCTGATCAGTCCAGCTTCAGAAAAGGGAATTCAGTTAAAAATGGGTCAGTAGGGTCAATAATATTAAAAGTCTTTGGGACCCAATCTGGAGTCTTTGTTCTCCTTCTTGCCCTGCTCCCAGGACCCATCTCTTCTGATTTTTGTGTGCTACAGGCCCTCTCCAGACCTCAAAACTTTATTCCTCAGCTTATTCCAGAACTTTGTTTTACAGTAGGTCTGTATTCATTTGTCCAGTCATATTCCTCCAAAGCAAATTATGTCCATCAGCCAAAAGAAACGAGTGATTCATGGCTGCACTGGGCATACCTCAGTTACACGAAGATAAGTGTCTAGTGCCATCTGAAATGGTCCAACTTCTCCCACTTGCTGCTGCAGAGAAGCACAAGCAGATTTTATGTAATATTGACTTGCCCCCAAAATACTGGATATCCCTACATCCATTTACCACATACATAGTTTTTTACAACCTAATCATGCATTTTTGTGCTTAATTAGATGCCTCCTCCTTCATTTTGGGATATGAAAAGTAGAATTCATGATGTGAAAGCATTATGGCTGCGAATTTAGACTTTCAAAGCAAAGGATCAAACTGTCAGCTCCTGTTGATTTTTCAGCATACTCCCTGAATTTGTTTGAAAATACCAGCCATGTTCCTTGCAGGGCCACAGGTAGCAGCACTATCCAGAGCATCAATGGCATCCCAAACTAGCCACGATAGGCTTGCCTCAACCAGTCTCAAGGACCTGTTTTAATCACAAACCCAGCAAAAAAGTTCATGTCCAAATCAGTGATAAGGAAATCCAAATCTCCCATCTACTTCTAATCAGGGATATATGAGGGGTTTTGTTGCTGTCTTCACAGAAAAGACAACTGGTATTCCAGACCAGAGATGTGCAACAGACTAGTCCTTGCGGGCATTGGTAAAATGGATCTAACTCCAAACTTGGTGCTAGTTTGACTGGAGCTTTGATCAGGGGGCTTCCATCATTCTCCATCAATCTAAACCTCTCATTTTGTTTTTCATGCAATGACACATGGAAAAAAATGATTTGGAGAAAACAAGAATGAGCAATAGACTATGAGAAGGGCAAGGAATTAGCTTGAGAAGATACGACTCAGTTGTGTTGAGCAGTGACTTCTTCTGGGGGGCAAAAGATACAGATGGATCCCAGTCCCAAGGGTGGAAGGAAGGGAAAGAAAATGCCCTGGTGACATCAAGCTGAGATGCATTATGAGTACTGAAGGGGCTCCAGATACCCAATAGGAATGTCTGAGTGACCTCACAGACTAAAATAGCTGAGAGGGGATGAAACTGTAAATCCTGAATGCACTTTGCATTAATTCCTGACATAATCAAAGGTTCTGTGGATTTGCTGGGATAGCAGAGAAAGACACAGATGTATTGGTTAATCATGAGATGTCTGAGCTACCAACATCATGTCACGTCATGTCAGACTAGTGCAACCCTGTGATGCATCCAGAGACACATTTCTAGCAAAGATACAGCTGTATTAATGTATTAATGTCATCATACACGTGGCTGATGAGGCCTCTTCTGGAACAGCATGTACAGTTTCCATCACTGGTGCTCAAAACTGATGAATTCAGACTGAAACAGGAAGGACCACTGATCAGGGGAATGTCAAACTGCTCTGCAAGAGGAGATTGCAAATGTGACTCCTTCTGCCTGGGAAAGACAAATGTGTGCAATGACGGCTTATAAACTTATCAGGGAGGCAAACACTAAGGGGGGCTAGACCTATTGGCCTGAAGGACAGTGTTCTCAGAAGAATAAACAAGAATGAATTGTCCATAAATTTA
The DNA here is from genome assembly GCF_001715985.3 of Manacus vitellinus. NCBI lineage: Eukaryota > Metazoa > Chordata > Aves > Passeriformes > Pipridae > Manacus > Manacus vitellinus. The sequence goes on from NW_021938949.1 coordinate 936,555, forward strand.
AGCTAGTAAGGAAAAAGAAGTGTGCAAGCAACAGGAGAAGTGAGTCTGTAGCAGCATCTTCTCTGAACCATGGAGGGGAAACACCTGGTTAGGTATAAGCTGGGGAGACTGATAATTTCTGAAGGGGAAAATATGGAATATCTGCTGCTGTAGGGACTTCTTAAAGAAACAAACAACCCCCTCCCCCCAAAAAAACACCAAACCAAATGAAACTAACAACAAAAAAACCCAATCCAAAAGTCCCAAAGAAACCCAATAAAACAAAACAGATGCACCCTTTAACCTGAAATAACTTTTTTTTTTTTTAAGTCCACCGCCCACAGTAATGTTTCATGGATATGAAAGGGGGGGATATTCAGAATGCCTTCTAAGTAGAACTTCGTTATCCACACTAAAAGTAAGTCCTCACTGACATGGAGTGTTGCTATTGCTTAACTGTTCTTCATACACTGAACCCAAGAGACCCATTTCTCCAGGCATTCTGCAAGTCCATAAATGCAGTCCCTGCCCTAAAAGCTCACAAACTAAGGCAGGACTTTTTGTTTTGTTAAAAATGTTTTATGGTGTCTCAGGGTACTTTCCAAATGGGGCCAAACCACTGAAATAAATTCAAAATATGCTTTTAGTGTTCAACTGATATATTAAACTGGATTATAGAGATGTATCATAGGAAATTATACTTGTGCTTTAGTTCCATTAGCCTACTTTAAACATTGGTATTAAAAGTGGATACTGACTTAAATACCAAACTGTGCCTGGGTTATAATCTGTTTCTCTGATATCATAGATCATTTGCAAGCCACAAAGCCCCTTTGATCTTGCAGAATGCTCAACTGAACTTAAAAGGAAATTAAATGCAGAGCTCAATTTTTCATTAAATTGTCACCCACTGTTTTAGAGTTATGACTCTTCAGATCTGTTTCTTCTAACAGGTGGACAAACAGAATGTTAATACCGTGGTATCTGTGGAGTTATAAAATCTGCACTGGGTAAGAGATTTTCTAATTATTATCGCTTCTTTATTAGCAAGGCTAAAACCTCATTTTTCAAAACAGTCTCAGGACACCCTAAAACACGACTGAAAAATCAGGTCTTTAAAAAACTGGGGACAATTCTGCGACCTCTGATGTTTTAAGGCAGAAGGAGCTGAACACATTTTACAAAATTGGAGCTACAAAGACCAGGGCTTATGTGCAATAAAGAAGCCTTTAATGGGTGTTTTGCCTTTACAAAAAGCAGTAACTACTCTTTAAGACCTGCAATACAGTCGTAGACTTTGATTATAAACCCAAAACTGCTGCATGAATTCTTACCGGTGCTTTTGGCCAGGGACAAAAGCAGGTGAAGAACCAATGTCCCTGCGAAATTCCCAGCTGGCTGCGTCTCACTGGGCAGGAAAACAGAAGTTGTTTTGCACCCTAGAACTGCATCTTCAGCTCCCCAAAATGCCACTGGGGGGCTGAACTGGGAAGCTGGGTGATACAAGCCATAGGCGTGTGTTGCATGACCCTCTTGCTATCTGATGCTCAGAGAAAAGATCTATCACAGCTCCATCCAGACAGCCTTTGGTGTCTTTAATTCAAACTGTGGCAGCTCCCCATTTTAGGCTTGAAAGCCTCCAGGTTTGGCAAAAATTGTGGTTGTAATAGATAGGCTTATCAAGCTGCCTATTAAGGCCACAGTCAGATGCTGCAGATACAGAGAAGACTGGCTGGAGGGGAAGAAGGAGATTAGAAAGCTGCCTGTTGAATGCAGCCATTAGTAACATTCGTTCTTTTGGATGGGGGTTGGGGTCAAGATGTGCTAAGAGCAAAGCAGAATTAAAAGCTGACTTGGATCTGTGAATTACCTGTGCTCCAAACTCCAATTTTTACATCCCAGAAAGGTGCTGGTGAAAGGGAATGGCTGCAGTGAACGAGGCTGCTCTCTGCTTGCAGCACTTTGAATTGGGCACACACTTATCTGCTTTTCATTTCTTTGTTTGTAGTTGGACTTTGCTTACAACTGAGATTTATATTTTTTCTTATTACTTTTTTAATTCCAGCAGTCATTAAATTGGAGGAATTTTGGGTGGATTCTGTCAGGTCCAACAGGTCATGTTCCTGGAAATCTGGAGTTTTTATGACAAGGTTTTGGATAAATCGCACTCTGAGATTTCAGAAAACTTTCTGTTTTGAGAACTTGGCTGAGCTTTTGTTTGTTCACACAGTCATCCCTCTCTCCCAGGAAATGTGTTCGGCTCTAACGTCTTCATCTGTGCACAGCCTGGTTGGCTCATGGGCTGTTAGGAACAGTGTCCTAGTCATGTTTACTGATCTTATAACAGAGCCATTAGGAAAGGAAGGGCAGAAGATATTTTCAAACTGTGCAAGGAAAGAAATGGTGAGGGTGTTGGGGCCTAGGTAGGGTGAGAGACACCCCTTTTCATCCTGAATTTCAATGATACAGTGAAAGTACAGCTGTTATTTCCCAGAAGAAGAGTTTGGAAAGAGCAGGCAGATACTTTTATTATAGTAATACAGTAAATGCTAGTACAATAAAAATTAAAGGCAACTGCTTCCTCTGAGCCAGGGAGAGAGAAGACACTCTTTGTGTGTCCTCTTTACACAAAGAGTTCTGGAAGGAGCAGTATTTTAGGATGCTTTGGAAAAATTAAGGTAAAAGTGTATGAATTTCCATGTCCGAGACCTATTGTGAAGCACTGTTAGTGAGTATCACAAAAGATTGCAACTGAAGACTGTCAGTCCAGGCTGTTTTTAGCTGAACCCTGGAGAAACTAGAGGCTTCAACTGTAGCCTAATGGAAAAAAAGCTGAAAGTGTTGCCTTTTTCGGGTATATATATCTGCAAGATTTTAGCTGTCCTGGAAAAAAAAACCCTAACCAAAGAGTTGTAAGTGGATTCCCTCTGAGAAATCTCCTCTCCACACTCTTGTCTTTGACAGGACTAGAGGAGATAGCCTCAAGCTGTGCCAGAGGAGATTCAGATTGGACATTAGGAGGAATTTTTTCATGGAAGGAGTTGTTAAACGTTTGAATGGACTCCCCAGGGAGGTGGTGGAGTCACCATCCCTGGAGGTGTTCAAGAAGTGACTGGATGGGGCACTGAGTGCCATGGTCTGGTTGACAAGGTGGTGGTCAGTCAGAGGTTGGACTCCATGGTCTCAGAGATTTTTTTCAACCTAATTGATTCTGTGATTCTGTGAACCCTGAGTGAGAGCAATTCTTCTGACATAGACTTGGTTCATCCTGATCGATTTCTTTTTCTGGTTGGCTTGAAAATCTTTCCTCAATTAGTAAATCAGCGTTGAAGGAATAGCTCCAAACTCCTTTAGAGATTGCTACGGCTTGGATTAGGCTCCCAGCGGCTGGGAGATGTCACTGGGAGATCTTTACCTTCTCCAGCAATGGTAAAGATGTAGCAAGACTAAGAGTTTCTGTTGAGGTCTTGCTTGTAGACCACCCATTGAGCCGCATCACGCCACGCACATGCACACACACAAAGAGAACATCCCTGGCTAGAAGGAAACTATAGAAGGAGGCTACAAAAACAACAGATGGGTGCAAACACAGCGGAAGAGCATGAGGTAACAGCAAGATGGTTAAAACTGGCTTGAAAATACCTTGGACCTCTTGACCCCTGCCCGGTTCCCACTGTGGTGGTTTAGCTATTGTGTGCAAACAAAGGGCAGGGAGGAACAGCTTTAAACGTGGCACTGCAGTCAAAAGAACTTTTAAAAAATTCTTTATGCTTAGCCTCCATTAGTCTTGTAATGTTAATTAGGTCTCCTGGGAAGTAAATGTTCTTCCAGGACAGCCTTTTGCTGGGAGGCAGAGTATGGATTGGAGGGAAGATGATCATTCTTTGGGAACAGAAGGCTCAGAAATCCCCTCTGATAATTGACAGGTCTGGTTTACTTGCAGATTCCCCGGGATAATACCTGTCTATCTGGGTGGGAGAACCAAAACCCAGGAAATCCAATAGAGAGCGTTAAGTCTTCCTTTGTGTGGGCATAATTTTTTAACTTCAAGAAATGATGGCCCCTTACAAACCAACCCTCTTGAGGCTGGAGGACTCTTTAGGGCTCTGACCAACATCAGTGATGTGTTTGATATGTTTAATGCTTAGATTCAACTAGCTAACTACCAATAATTAGCCCTTAACCAGCAATACATGGCCTCTGAAAGTGAGAGGAGACACACATTACACAGGGATGCTGCAAGCTTCCAAGTGTGTCTCTGTCTAGGTGCTTCAAAACCTGGGACAGCAGGAAAGGCTTCGCCCAAGGGGATCATCATTTGCATCATGGTGCTTAGAGGGTCTTGATCCATTTAAGCATTTCCAAGGAACAGTTTACCAACAAGCAAAACAACTTCACCCCATTTTCCAGGCTCAGGAGAGCAAAGCTACCAGTACATTATATAACTACATCACATAACCTCCAGACAGAATATGTTATTAGGATTTATTAGGTTATAATCCTTTTTTGATTAAAAATTATAAATCAGCTCGTGTTTGATGTTAACCCATAAATGCATAGCACATGTCAAGCAAAGCACAGTGTACGTGGCCCCTGGGCATGCATGGAGGAGCCCACCCTGCTGCTCCCATGGCTGTGCAGAAAATAATGGACCCGATCAAAGGAGTGTGGCCCTCTCTGTGTCGGGGACATGGCTTTCAAGAGGTTAACTCTCAGAGATGGAGCATGCTAAGCTGTTGCGTTTGATTTATTGTCCCTCCTTTGTTCTTGTTTCTCCTTGAAACATAAAAGCTTGCAGCCCACAGACTCTTGACATTTCTTTTAAATGCTCTTGTCATTCAGAAATTGCCACAGTCATCTCCTGTAACTTTGCACTTAGTGTTCCCAGCCTGTTTGGGGTTACTTGCAGAAGTTGAAAAGGAAATGCGAATAGATTACAGGGCTCAATCCTGCAAGGTGGAGAGTCTTCTAGTTCTGAACCAATAACACACTTAACCATTTACTTAACTTCCAGCGTGGGAGTAGTCTGACAGAACTGTGTGACCACTAACTGAATTACAATATTGAGAATGAGAGGGTGAAGATGTCTGCAAAATAAACAGCCACTCCAGATACCGAGGGCAGGTGACACTGTGTGGGATTTTTACAGGATCTTGTTGATTTATGAGCACGATTATGGCTTGCACTGGAATCTGCCACTTCAATGCTTTTCTCAAAATCTACCTCTCTGTGATCTGGGTTTAGGTCCCAGGGCACTTTGAATTCTCTTCTGCACACCATGGCTGTTTTTCTGCTCATCCTGACCATAACATGTAGCTCTCCCTCTCTCTGATGCAAGCTCATGAAGGATGGGGTGTCTTTCAACATGCAAGACAGTTCAAGAGGCTTGGAACTTATTATCCCAGACCCAAACAACCTCATGGGAAACTCAGCCTCTGGCCTTCGTAGCCATCTAGGGTTAGAATAAAAGCCGAGAGCTAAGAATAACAGTTAAGAAAATCCTGGACCTTTAGGTCACCTTTATTGACCTAAAGACAATGCAGGAATGCCAGGTGGAGCTTTATGAGCCATTGAACTAACAGCACATTTTTTAGCACTATTAGCTGAGTATATGAGCAGGGATAGTGATAATCAGCTTGTAAATGGTGCTACACTCAATATGAAAACAAGCATAATATCACCTTCAACATTGTCTTCTGAAAGGCAGCCAAACAGAGGGAAGACACTGATCAGGACCTTCACCTATCTCTGATTGATAGGAAAGGTCCTACAATCCTGACCTGGGTGGTGCTGTTGATCCTAGATAGTGTTTGGGTTTGGTTTATTATCTGTTGTGAACCTTATCCTCCAACCAGTGCTCATCTCTGGGAAAAATTCTCTGTGATCTAATCCCTGTAAACACTTTGTTTTTTCTTGTGTTGGACATTTTCTTCGTTTATCCTTTTTGGTGAAATTTATGTTTTTGTCACTTATGCTTCCAAAACACTTTTCTTTCAGCCCTGAGCTCTGGGGAACCTGAACACTAGCCAGTTCTTCCAAGGACACGTGGAACTCGTATTTCCTAGCTGAATCCTGACAGTTCGCTGGGAAAGAAAGCTTTTTTTTGTCTCACACACGCTGTAAATTGGAATAAAAACCTTAACTTTTTCAAGTTGTTTGTGGCTGAATGTAGAAGTTGTTTCAATGAAAAGATGCAAGAAAAGCAAGACAGAGTGGTGCCAGATGGGGGTTTCAGACCTCATCAGTCAGAGGAAAGGAATGGACCCAAGTTCTCAATTTCTTGAGTAAGTGCTTGAAGACAAGGTATCCATGGAAAATGTGGTCCTTTCTCTTTTCACTGTAGCCTGTCAAATGCAGCATTGCTGGAGTCCAGAGAGCACCTTGCCTTCTGGCTAGGGCATCCCAGGCATTTCAGGCAGGTACCAGAGTGTGGATATGGGAGCTGGATGGGCTTAGTGAAGCCAAGGACATCCCCAGGCACGAGGGACAGGAACACTTCAGAGAGTCTCCTCAGAAGATTTTGTCAGGGAAATGGAGACACTTACAACTTTGCAGGCACCCAAGTGGGATGGTATTATTTTTTTCACAGATCTCTCAGTTCAGCTGAGGTGTCTATATTTTGTGCAACTGCTGTTTTAAATGTTGCCCTTTGGGATTTGCAAGATGAGACCTCAGGTGGCTTCAGGAAGCTGTGCTGCTCTGAAGAGGCACAGCTTTCTCTCAGAAATCCTGGGTAAGATACAACAAGTGACATGAAAGGTGTGTTTTGCATGATGTACGTGGAAAAGCCAATTACATGTAATTAATGTTGGTTAAATTCTTTGAAGATGAAAAGCTTTTATATAAGTGTGATTAACATCTATTCTGTCAAAATGATTGTCTTTGTAATGTTTTTAGAAGCTTAATAGCATGCTTCAGCTTTTCAGTGTTTATCTCTGAGATGTGATGACCCCATGGAAAGCATTCACGGGAAAATTATATAAGAAAGGCCTTCAGTGGGAGTTGATGTTGGCCAAAAACCAGGAGTAAAGACAGAGACACTGTGGGACATAGATGATTCACCTGTCAACAGCTCAGTCTCTTACAAAGGGTCCTAATCAGCAAACCAATTGAGTGATGCTAAAGTATTGTCTTAATTGTGAGTACTTACTGCAGAGGGGCTTGTGGAGCCCATGAAAAGACAGTTTGTGCATGCTGGACCTAGGTTTAGAAGGTGCACAGTAAGGTGTACCAGCTTACACTTAGCAGGAGCCCAGGATCTGGCACGGGACTAAACAGACACCTCCAAATGGGAATTTTGCCACCGATTTCAATGAACGCAAGAAATGTCTACATTTTAGCAGGCACAAAAACAAGCTGTTATTGACTGAAGACTTATAGTCAATTGTCTTGCTCCGACATATTTTGCTTTCCACTGTAAATAAAGTGGATTTGATTGTAAACCACTCACAGGAGATGAGAAACAATAAGGGTCGGACACAGAACAATAGGCGTTCTGAGAAAATAGTGAGTTCATATATTTGGCAGTTGTTGTTATTTTCTGAAAATGAGTGCAGATGTTTTACTATGCAGAAATCACTCCAGACTTTTATGGTAGAAAGAGGCCATGGAGTAAATAAACTGGTGACAGGTATAATGAAAGGCATTCCGTTTATTTGCCTGTTCAGTTATTTTATTCAAGAGAGCCCTGTTTTGCCTACCACAGGCAAATCCTCAAGACCATCTTGAAGGAACATCTCCCTGGAAAAAAGAATAGAGCATGATCATGTAGCAAGCCCAGGCCTTCTGGATGACAATCAAATAGATTACTTAATTCTTTGTAAGCAATTCCTAGAAAGCACTGGTTCCCAGAAGAGACACATATGAAGGTTCTGCTCTTTATGTGCTGGTGGGGAAACGGAAGGGCTGTGCCTCCAGTAGTGAAGTGAATGCCATTTGAATCACTCTTGGTGCTGTTGCCAAGAAAAGTGTCCAGAAATCACTGTAAATCAGCCTGATAAGAGTCAGGGAGGTTTTCAGGGCTTAGGAATGGGCAGAGAACATAATATTTTCCTCCATCAGTCATCTTCCTATATGAGCTGATCCACTTGGGTTAGAATCAGTCCCTGTAGCTTTTTCCTGTTCAGTGGAGGTTGCAAGATAGCTCTAAGTTTCTGGGATCAACTTTTCCTCCACAGTTCAGCCAACCTGGCAAAACTCTTCCCTGCATTGCCCTCCTGGCAATAGTGGGTGAGTGGGTGCTGGGGTCAGTACTGGGATCAATTGCAGCTACATTTGCTCTCGAGCACTGTGACAGTGTCATTCTGAGCTGTTGTCCTTCAGGACAACTCTCTTGAGGTTCATCACATCCCTCAGCAGTACCATTAATGGGGGGAGTGGGGGCATTCAGGACTCACAGGTGCCACCTTTACCCAGCCTCAAGGTCTGTGCTTACCTTGTCAGTCTACACATGGCAAACCAGGTGAGACAACTTCAGCTTCACTTGGACCTGCTAACACACGGGGAAGATACATGAGGTCCTCAGGGCTTATCTCTGTCAGTTCACATTTATTAATACTTTGTCTGCTTTGCCTTCACTGGGATTTTACCTCAGGTTAATTACTCTGTATTTGCTATTGCCATGTAGGAACGTGCATTTTTTTTTCCCACTGGTGAAGAGAAGCTGGATCCAGAGAAGAGCTCACCTCTACTGCAGCTTTCTGGAGCACTGGCAGCTTCATCTTTCAAAAATGCAATTGGTAAAAATGTCAAACCGTTCCCATGAGGCTGTTGCTGTAGGTGGGGATTCACACCCTCTCCCATCAGGCACCAAGGAATGATGCTGGAAACTGGTGTTGTACCTCTCCCTGGCATTTATTGTCTATTGTGTTTTCAAGTCCGTCACCTTCCATAAACACTAAATGCCCAGAAAAAGAGGTTTAGAGGTAGAACTGCAAGATAACCAACCTTTCCCTCAAAGAGAGGCATATGATAACTTCAGCTTTTGTTCTTGTGACCTGCCCTTGCAAGACTGAAAAGAGCTTTGAGCACACACCCAGGAGAGCAGGAAATCTCTCCTACGGATCACTTGTAAAATGGCCCGGTTTGAAAAACATGCTGCAGAAAGAATGAAGCCTGACTGCAAAGGAGAGTGGGGTTTTTTTTTCACCCGTGAATAGGATTTCAAACTAGCAGCCAAAGTGAATCATTATACATCCTTGCCATATGCCACTTTCAATCAATAAGGCCTTATGCTCTGCTAACAATCATCCTAAACTATACCTATTAACAAGAATGCACATTTTCATAGTAATATTCCATGCACGTCACCGCACACAGACTGCAAACAGTTGAGAGGGATCACAGCCGAAGGGAGATGGTTTCTGAAACGAGTGTGTGGACGTACACCACACTGTAGAGGCTGCCACTCTTACACGTGTAGGCTGGTTTCTGCTTTTTAATAGCATACGCTCCTACAGACTGGTGGTTTTTTTCTCTCTTTCAAGCGCAGGCTTTCTTGATGACCCAGACAGTTTCTTTCCTCATGACCCAAGACTTTCTCAGAAGTGGCTGATGCTCTGAGGATAAGGTACAGCAATAGCCACAGAGGGTGAGATATGGCTTCAACAGAACCCTTTCAGCTTGGAGGGAGGGAGATGACAGCAATCATCATGAACTAATCATCCATATGATGAGTTCACACCTGAACCAATCTTTCTGTGAAGACATGAAAACCTGCTATAAAAGAGACACAGCGTTTGAGGCATGTGGTGCAGGAAGCACAGACTTTATTTCCTACTGATCACAGGGAATTTCTGTTTCCCACCTGCTATTTCTTTCGTCCACTTGCATTGCAAACTCCTCCTGATGGGTGTCGCTTCTCCAAAAATACTCTGCTTGCCATAGAAGTTATTGACTGAAATGGCACAGTCTGGGCTGCTCAGGGCATCCAAGTCTTACAGTGTGGGCACGAAGCTCTCGGTAGGTTCACCCAACTAAAGCAGAAATCTGGACTTGAGGGAGTCACCCGTGGCTCCCTCACCAGTCAACAGAGAGCCTGTCAATACTGCCAATGGAGTCCACGGTGATTCATCTCTTCCTAAAGTAGATGGTTAAAACAGAGCAGATGAATTGAATAAGAAACCAACTTATTTCTTCTTGCTGCCTTGAAAGCCCAGTGTGACAGCTGGCATTTAGAAATCTACTCGGTAAATACCCGAAAAGAGGGGATTCTAATCCCACCACTACCCTCACGACCTTCCCTTGCCCTAATTCTCTCTGTGCGTCTAAGGCACTTGGTGGTGCAACTCGCTCCGTGCCCTGCAGTGCACACAGAGTTACAGCTGGGCTGGGGGATGCCAGAGCAGAGTGGCAGCCCCAAATTCAGGCAGCTAAAACATCCCACTCCTGACCAACAGCTCAGAGCCCCTGTGTGCCTCTAGGCCCCAGGTCCCCAGTCCCATACATGAGTCAGAGCCACTGTAGTGTGTGAACTGTGCACTGGGATTGCATCAGCCCTGGGTGTCTGGCAGCACAGTGCTCAGGCCAGACTATACAAAGTTCTGATGTCTATGGATCCTGGATTAGTAGAGCATGTACAGTATGGCAAGTCCTGATCCAATGGCCTTCAGATGCTACCACATCAAAAACCCTTCTATCTTTCTCTCAAAGAGTGAATTTAAGCTTTGCTTATTTCTGTTTTATAACTAAAGGCTGTTTCTGCAACCGTTGTGTAGATAATTACACATGGTCCATGTGACACTCTTCCTGAGTAATCCTTGTGTATTTTGCAAGGTTCAACATAAAAATTCTTTGCTAATCAAAAGGCATTACTGCTTGGATGTTTCTGTGTTGCAAAATAACCTCCAGTCAATCAAAACTCCTTCAAACAACCCCTGTCAATGCTTTTTGCTTTGGAACCTTGTTTCCCGTGGGTGAATGTGTGAAAGGAGAATGTGCTTACCTTTGAGCACAAAGCTGTGTGGCTCTCAGTGTCAGTGATACCACCAAAACACAGCTGAGGTGCCGCAGTGCCCTTTTGCTGGCTTTCTGTGCAAGTACACATCCATAATAGCATCATTTGCTGCAAAGATTTCACTCAGTTTCTTCCTTTCTGGCAGACCATGCACTCATTGGACCTAGAAGTCCTTATTCCTCAGATGATTCCTCTTGCCTTTGAGGAAGATTTGTAATCCTGGAAGGGTTGTGCAAAATTTATACCACTAATTTTTCATATTTGGAGATATTAATGATGTACAAGCTACTGGATTCGGCACAAAAGAACTGGCCAAACTGCTGCAGTCTATTTCAGATGTGAAGTAAATATAAGTGATCAAAGGATTACTTCTGCTTGAAAAGGCATTAATACCACTAGTATCAGCTGAAGTAATTAAACCATGTGTATTTGTTTAAACACTTACTGTAGGTGTTGACCCTATGGAATCCTCTCCCTTCTTTTTAACATCCATAGACATTTTGACATTGTTGGGATCCTTAGTAACGAGGGCAGTAAAGCTGGGCAGAAAACTACTTTTGCCGACAAGAATGCTCAAAGTCATGAAATAAACACACTCTTATTCCAAATTGGGATGGAAGCTCAAAATCACAGCCCCAGAGTCCAATCCTGGCAATGACAAAACCACATGGTCCCACCTAGTTTCACATCTGGAAAAATATAGTTAAACACCTCCTAACACTTTTGGCTGCTGTTTCTGGCTGACACAAGATGCACCTGTTCCCAAAGCAACCCTGCATCCCTGAGGATCCTGTGAAGGCACACAAAGGCAATGCGGGTCGTCCCTTGCAGTGGCTACTTGGGGTGAAGTCAAAAGATGGCTTTCCCTGGGGCTGAGCAAACGAGGTGGTAGGCATTTGATATAAAAACATGCCTTTTACATTACTTTAAAGGTCTGTGGCTGGTAGAAAGACAGAGTGGCACCTGCCCATGGTGATTCCTTCCTGTGGTGTCCCCAGGCATGGTTTGGGACACTGGGCTGCTTTATCACACATGTACTCTCTAATTTTGTAGGAAGGATGTCAACTGTCAAGATAATAACTTCATTACCCCATACTACACCCTGAAACACAGTTCAATCTCATGCTTTATTCTGTTGTTTCAGACACAGCCAGTGGGGCTGGCTCTGCATGGACATGTTGGGCTGAACTCGAAGCAAACTCAACTTCCCAAGCTACAGCTAATTAGAAGGTGCTTCCAGTGGGTGAGAGAAGAGCTTTAGCCATGGCCAACTGTGATTTCCAGCCAGTTTCAAATCCAAACCCCCAGTAACAGCAGAATTGTGTTTCCTACCCTGAGCAGACAACATTTATTAATATTTGTGTGTTGTCAGTTTTTTCATCCCTCATTTCCCTTTACATAGTTTTATTTTTCCCAGTCAATAAGAATGATTTTATTCTTCTTAATTAGATTTTTTTTTTTAGGTTTCCCATAGTAATTAATGCACTTTTCTTCAGCAGTATAACCTATTACAGTGGTTAAAATATTAAATCATGACTGGTGCCAGATCTAAGGGAACAACAAACATAGAGTTTTCAATAGCCACTTTGTCTTCATCTTTTGAATTAGTTTGCAGTCTGCTTTACATTTTTGGGTAAGTAATAAGATTTGTTGATTTGAATGAAGAACGATATAAAAATAAATTGCATTGTACTTTTAATTACATAGTCTTAATTTTTTTGTGGTGACACTCCAGGCTCTCATATAATGTTGTTTAATGTTTACATCTCTTTACTGATTTCATAATTTAAATACAGAAATGTGGTTTAATTTGCAAATTTCTACATTAATTGTTGGGGTGCTGTGCTCATTAAGGAATCGGGGGAATTCTGTGTTTTCCCCTATCTCCTTCACGCAGAAACAGCCACGTATGTTCCATATTGGCTTTTTCTTAGGCAGCAAATCTCAGCTACAGAGATGCTTTTCTCCTCCACCATTGTGAGACCGTGATTCTCCCCATGCTTCACATTTTTTTCCAGAGGACTTGGTGTGAAATGGGCTGCTGCTCCAGGGAGCCCTTGTTTTTTGGGGACTCCTTGGAGGTGGTTGAAGGCAGTGGTGGGTAGGTGGACATGCTAGCCTTGGTGGGTTTTTAATTCACCTGGGAAATCAAACACCTTCACAGCACTCAGAGGGGTTTGAGTACACCCACCCCTCTGCAGAGGACATGGTGGAAGCAGGTCTTGCAGAAGTCCACAGAAAAATGTAGGATGAGCCCAGTGGGATTCCCTTGGTTCAGAGCGAGGATGATGCCCTACTGCTCTCCAGGTGTCATTCAGAAATAGCTATGAGAATGCAACCAACCAACAGCAAACCTTCAAACCTTCCTTCCTCCATCAAACCAGCATCTCTTACCTACCTCATCCACTCACCTCAGCTCTCTTGGAGAGCAGCCATGGACATCCTCCACCACTCCCCAGGCAATGTTAACCACTTGGCTAAATCCCACTTTTACGAGCTGTTTTTGAAGTGTTGGTGTTTTAGTTTTAGAGCTCCAGACACATTTCAGAGTTTCTGGAAGTTTAGCAAAATTAAACTTTTCTTTCAAAAATCCATCACCACAAAACTGTTTTCCCCTCCTCTTCATTAATGATTTACTTTCTCTGGAATAAATGCACCAACTGAGGACAGAATCATTATTAAAATCTCAGTTAACAACACAATATTACTTTGTTCCTTTCATTTCCTCCACTATTATAAAATTCAAGATTCATTTCATCTATTAATATTAGCGATCTATTTTTTTTTAATTTTGACCAGGCACAAATTAAAAGGGGAATGATATTATGGAAACGGCATGAGAACTTATTCCTTTTTTTTCTTTTTTTTTTGTAAAATCTATTTTTTCCCCTTCCATCAGTTCTTTTTTTTGCATCTAATATTGTCTTCTGTTGCACTGATATTCCCAGTGACTTCATTTGATACCTGGCATTACTCCCTTGGAAGTCAACTGGAAGAGGCCAACAGAATTTCTTGGTAGGTGATTAAAACTAAGGGTCAATGAAGAGAAAGGCTGGCACACGGGTATGGGAGCAAGGGAGCTGGATTTTGATCCAAGCCCTGTCACAAAATTGCTCTGTGACTCTGAGCAAGTCATTTTATTACTCTGTACTGCAGTTTCCATGTGTTTAAAATAGGACCAGGAGTGTTTGCTGCTCATTGTTCGAGTCTCCCAGCAAATAAAATATGATGCATCAGAGCTAGTTGGGCAAGCAGGCACAGATCCTTCTCTCAAGAAATCTGTGTCCTAGAGTAGCAGCAGACTGAGGACAGGGCAAAACAGAGATGCACTGTTTTTCCACGAGCTCACAAATCGCTCCTATTCCCTTTTCAACAGATCACTGTCAGTGGGTTCTAATGAGATTTCCTTTGTGCCTCTGTAACACTAAATATAACCTGCGATATTTCTCACGTGCAGCATCTCCTTGTCAAAGAAAAGCTGGATTTTCAGTGCTCCAGAATAACCAACTTCCACAGTTACGGCACACATATTTCTTAGCTTGTTTCTGTGCACCATCAATCCTGGGATCTGCACATCAGCTAAATATGCATGTGATTGCTTTGCAATCCTCTTGATTACAAACAGGCAGGTGCTATTGTGGCAGGTCTTCCCAAATGCTGCAGTGCTGAATTCCAGTGATTCAGTGGCAACTGGAGAAAATAAAAAAAAAAACCACAACAGTTGGATAAACCTCTCTAAGGGGCTCCCAGTACAATCAACAATACCTCAACCACTCCTGCAAGAGCTTTGGCTAACAACCTCCTGTAGTGCCAATTCCACAACAGCCATAGCACCAGAGAATTTTACCTTTTACCTGTGTTGTTCCTGCTGGAGTTGAAGCCCATTACTCACCCTACTTGTAGAAGGTAAAAGGACACATTGTGCCACTCCTCTTTGCATCACTCTTGCATGTATTTGACAATTTGTTTTGTCTCAGCTCAGTCCCCTGTTCAGACCACACACTTCTCTCTCTCCGCTTTACCTCAAAGGCAGGTTTCCTACACCTCCAGTCACTTTTTATGCACCTCTTTGGGCCTTCCCCAGCTGAGTTATATGTTTTCTGAGGTGTGGAAATTGTTCTTGAGCCAAGACCCTGCCATTGCCAAGCAGAATGGAAAGACTGACCCATGCCAACGTGCCCCTCGCAACCGACATCCCAGGAGCACTGCTGGATTTTTGCAGCACTGGGTTTCTGCTGCACTCCCAAGCATCACAGTCCCAGATCTTTTTCCACATGGCAGCAGCCTGGCCAATTGCTCTTCATCTTGTATTAGAGAAATTGATTTTAACTCTGCTGCCAGGGAGTGCAACATTTTAATTACTTCTGTGGATAAAGTCCGTTGTTCCTATTCTGATCCGGACTTAAGAGATAAGTAAAGCAAAGCCTATCGGAGATCCTGCAGAAGCTTGAGCTGGAACCCAGGCCACCAGAATACCCCCAACCAGTACCTCTGCCATATATCCTTCACCCTTCTCATGCCATCCTCGTTTTTTTAAAATCTTTCTTCTCCCTCCACTATTACTGAATTTTTTTCACATCTGATGTCAGTAGGCTTTTGCAAGCATTTAAACTATTGTAGGTGAATAATTAACAGTAATAATTATTGTGGGTGCATCATCCCACAGCAGGATAGGTCACAAGAAAAGAGAAACAGATTGGTTGCTTGCTGGAATATTGATAATTTCCCTGCTGCTGGAACCTGCTTCTCAATATAAATGAGTGGCATTTGGTAGCAAAAATAAAGGACAAGATCAGTGGCCTTCAGGAGCAAGAGAAGGTTGGGTGGATATGGGGCCAGGAAAGTCAAGACATAAAGTGCAGTCTTCCTGCCAAAGGACCTAATCCCTATTTAGGGGACACCAAGACACCTACAAATAGATAAAAACTCGAGGCTGACTATAAAAATATTTCTGTTTCATTCGTCTGAAATCCACAGACAGGCACTGCTGATGCCAAGAACCCACAATACCCTGGCATCACAACCTGCAGGGCTGTCTGCTCTCACTTGTGAATACATCTATCACTGATAATATGCCAAAATGTCCAAGAGTTGAATACTGGGGAGCTCTGGGAAGGAGAGCAGGTTCTCACAGGCATGACTGAGTGCAGCAGAACATTATCTGCATCTGTCCTGGTGCTGTGTCACTCCCATCTCCGTACAAAACTGATGGACCAGTGACTGGATTCTTAACAGCATAGTTTTTATACTTAGTATTTGTCACATGTGCTATGTCCTATGCCATGAGGCTGAAGAAATAGTCTGAGAAAGTGCATTAGGGCAGCTGGGCAAGAAGCAGTTGGTAGGAAGGTAAGGAGGCAAGACCGAGATGGAAGAAAATTAAAGCCAGAAATTGCTTGGATGGGTCCATCAGGCAGCTCTTCAACATCCCAAAGACCTTCAAAACAACTGGGAGGGCTGAATCCAGAGAATTTCCCCAGAGCCGGGGAGTAGATGCCAGAGATATTGGCATGAGGAGTCCAGGACTTCAGCAAAGGAATTTAGCCCCTGAGATATGGCTAAGCAGTCCAAGGGATGGAGTGAGTGTCATGCTGCTCAACTAGAAATGTCAGGAAGGGACAAATGAAGTGTTTTGGCTTTGGCAGGCTGAGGAGAGATGATCTTCCAGTAGGTAAAAGCTGAAGAAGAGAGAAAAAGAGGAATCATTCCCCCATATACTCAGTAAGGACCAAACTACATCAGGAAAGGCTGAGGTTACACAGGAGGGAAGAAGTTCTGCAGGCTAAACTCATCATGCCTGTGAGCCTGGAGCACTGCAGGAAGAGGTAGGATGAGCATTTATCAGGAATGCCATAGGTCAATTAAACACTGCCAAAGGGAGGAGAATGGATGGGATGACACCTGAAGATCCCTTCCAACATTAGCTCCCCACTTGCACATTGCCAGCTGCCAGCATGTGGGATGAGCTTCCTCCAGGTGGTTTACATCAGCATTTTCCCATGATGAGCAGCAAAGGCAGACACTTTATGGTGTAAAAACAAACTCTGGTCCCAATAAGACAAAAGGAAAACTACCTTGTTAGTAATGTCCAATTCATTACTCAATACCACGTAACACAATAATGTTGCACTTTAA
Source organism: Manacus vitellinus (assembly GCF_001715985.3). NCBI lineage: Eukaryota > Metazoa > Chordata > Aves > Passeriformes > Pipridae > Manacus > Manacus vitellinus. The sequence goes on from NW_021938949.1 coordinate 953,623, forward strand.
AGCTTAGTGCATCTGCCTCACTCTATTTAAACTGTGGTCTTGAGTGTTTATCATCTCCTGCTAATGGCAGTAGAGTATATGCCACAAAAACTTAATTATTTGCCTTCTCTGAGAGGGTATTTTTCCTGATTAAAGCCTTCCTGAGAGCAATGCAGGAAGCACTCAGCCCCACCGGGCATTCTTATACCCTAACCACTGAAATCTGGGACAAAGGCCAGTAATCTGGGACAAACTCTAAAAATACACCAAACACTCCAGGACATGTTTTATTGGTCCTTCCATACATGCCTTGAGTGTGTCAGGAGGCACAAGGCCACAGGTAACAGTGAAACTTAACCCTGCAGAGCAGTCCAGCTGGCTTCAGGAGGGATACAGATGCTTTTCTTCAAGAAGCCATTTCAAAGGGACACAGCACCTCCCTGAGAACCTTCCCGTTGTTAAAGCTTAATTGCAACCAGTTTAAAACCTCTGAGTTTAAACTGAGTCTAGGTTTTTAAATAAAATACCAGAATTTGAAAGATGTCCTTCTGCCAACTAAACACCTGGGGAGAGAGGAAGGCAAGGGAGCTGGAGAGATGACAGGCTTTGGCTCTAGGCTGCTGTAGCCACCATATGTGCTTTAAAAGACCTGCATTGCATTTCCAGGTAAAACATCAACAGCTGAAGACAATGTGAGTAAATAATTACTATCTTCTTTTACACAGGATGGTAACTTAAGCAGACAAGGTTGGAAAACAGTCTAAGGGCTCTTCTCACTCTGCAAACTCAAGAGCTGTTGTATTCCCAGGCTCTTTTTTAGGTGTTACAAAACCCCACAGGATCTGCTGGCAGCCACCCAAAGGCGTGCAGCACTTAAGGCTGGCCTGACCTGGTCCAAAAACACTCCAAGCTCAGAGCAAGTTTAACACCTTGCCCTTCCCCCAGACAGTGTCAGCAACACTGGCTGTTGTGCACAGCAAAGCAGAATGACCAGGGCAGCTCTGCAGCTCCCGAGCCCCAGGCTCACAGTGTCACACCTTGGCTGGCCTTATGCCAAGGATGGAAAGATCTTCTTTTGCCCTTCTGCTTGTCCACCTCAAGTAGAGGCTTTGTGGATAACCTGAATGCAAGCAAAACGATCTCATGATGGGACCTGTATTTACTTACCTTCAGCTTTTAACGGAAGGAGGACAGAATGCTTTATAGGCACAGAGCAAGAGATTAATAGATTGACACTACTGGAGGCTGTCAGTCCACAGAGTTGTCACCAAAAAGCAATTCCAGTGTGGCTACACCAACTCAGGAACACATTTTCCTGACAGGCAACCAGGCAGTCTTAAATAGAAGGAATTTTGCTGCTGTGGCTCTCGGTAAACTCTTTGAATGGTTAACTAAAATCAGCTGGTAGAAACACCTTCCTTCCACCAAATTTAAGATGCATTGACTTCAACTGGCTGCAACACACTCTCTTGGAAGTTAGAGAGTATTTATTTTTTTATGAGCTAAGCATCAACAACGCTGCATTTATATGTTACAGGGAATCTGAAGCAGAGAGCATAAAAGCAGGACATGTCTAAAGTTTAGGACCATAGTCTGCTTTTACATACATACATACATATATATACATATATATATTCTGTGCTTTTCTGACTTCTGGCCACTGGCTTTTGCAACAGTCAGAGCTTTTGTACCTGTGGTTGAGGGAAGGCCCTCTGTGGGCTGCAAAAGCAGCACAGCCTGGTGTTTCAGGGGAATTTGAATGCTGGTTTCTTATGACTAAAAGGCATAGTAGTGCTTGAGGGCATAAGACAAAGCTGGCAACCATGGTAGCTTTAAATACAGTGAATCTCAATGAAGAAAATACCTGAAAGGAACCTCAAACGTCAGCCAGACTTTTGACACTGTGACCTGGGTTTAAAAAGGATAGAAAACACAGTCCTTTACCAATTAAGCATATACCGTCATTGCAGAATTAGTCATATGATGTCCCTAATCCTCCTTGTCTGAACACAGGAGTCTCCAACTCGAGTGTGGGTGTGCTTTGGTACCCGGCAAGCTGGCACAACTTGGGGGTATGGATTAGAGCCTGGATTCTCCTTTTTGGGGGCGGGTAACATGCCCATGGTACAACTACCACCCAGCGTCAACCGTCCTCCAGAGACTTCTTGCAATTAAGTTCCCCACTCCAAAGGCAAGAAGAGTTCTCCTGGATTTAAAAGGAAATAATTATCCAACGACTGCTGGTTACAGCTGTAAAAATAATGAGCTATGCCCCAGAAGTCCTAACAAAATCCATGGATAAGTAAAGTGTCACTAAAGCTCTGACCTGAAGAAAGCTTTGGCACATAGCTCTGATGTCGGCTGACATGTGCCAGTTGCTGGTATTTATGCTTTAATCAAAATACAACTGAAACCAAGGGAGAAGTTCAAATTCTGGAGGACAGCAAAACCGCTGGACTGTGGGCATTTCAGTAACAGATCCCTTTGCTCAGTATATTCCCCGCTAATCTGTCAACATCTGATGCCTTGCTCTTTAGTCTGGAGCTAAGAAAAGCTATCAAAAAATATAGTTTAGGGCCCATTCTGTCTGCTGCATCACTCGCTATTTTTACTGGCTGTGCTGAAGCCAGACTGCAAAGGGCAAATTTGTCAACATGGGTGGGCTTTTTTAGTGTGAAGCCCAGGGGCTCGTACAGACAGCAGCAGAGACTATCTGCATCCATGTCTGGAAGTCCAGGCTCTAATTTAGAGCTGCTTCAAATATAGAAATTCCAGCAAAGTTAATTGTAGCTGCATTATGAGGAGGTGACAGCAGCGGGTCCTTAGAAAGCTGGGGAAGGTCTAAATCTGCCTCAGGTCTCTTCCCTTTGGAGTTAGGCAAAGCCACTGGGAGCAGAGTCAAGCTAATACTGGGTATAAATCCTACTGGGAAATTCCACAGGTGAGATTTGATTTTGCTGATCACACAGCAATGGTATTTCTTGAAAATAAGGATAAAGCTCCTTAGCAGAACTACCTTTTCTGTACATGCTGAGAACTGCGTGACATTGCCCTGTTATATCAACTGGTCTGTGCTTTTAAAATCTTCCTAATTCTGCTCACAGCCTAGAACTTGCCTTACTGTTATATTAAGAAACAGCTTCATAGTGTGGGTTGGTTATTACTGGGAAGTGCTTAATTACAATAAAATGTGTAGTTAAAGTGACAGTTTATTTACTCAAGGTTATGAATATAAATTGGTTTTTCTTACCCATGCATTTTGAAACTGGAAGGCAGAGGCTGGGATCCCAGGAGTTCCTTCAGGCTGGGTGATTTCCTACAAGCAGCTTTAGGAACCAATATGGAAACTGCAGCCTGTGAACCAGTTTACTGCCTCAAGGCCACAGCACACATTTCCAACCTGTTGCAAGTAATGTGAATTTTGCTTAAGAAGGCTGAAAACGGGTCCCTGTAATTGCACCAGAGCTCTGTAACCTGCAATGAACCAACGCCGAGCTGAAAAATAAATCCCCGTTAGTGAACACTTGAAGAGATAAAGAAAACGTTGGGCCCCCTCCCCGTAGTATTTTCCATGTTTTATAACACCTCTGTCAGTATAAATTCCCATTCAATGAAGAAATTACGTTTCACGAGCACTACAATAGGATTTTAAGATAAATGACATGCGAGCACTGCAGTTTTGTACAGCCTTAAGTGATCCAAGCATCTTTATCACGTGCACGGTATCAAAATACATGAATTTGACTCGTTACAACAGTCACACGAGAAAGATTGAGTGTCATATGAGGCTGCAAAGCATAAAACCATCTTAGCTAAAATTTATTTTAGCACGGGAGGGTTTTTTTAACTGTTAAGTATAATTATTTAAAAGCGGTCTGAGCTGTGCTGCTCTAGTGATAACTGGAAACAGAAAACAGCTCTTGAAGACGCAGCTGGTAAGGGCACTTCTTGCAAGCACTGCCTGCTCTTAACACTTGCTACCTTCATTCATTGCTATTTCTGAAATTCTTGGAGGCTGATGAAGTTTTAAAGTGTCACGTTGCTAAGGCTGTAACATTATCTCCAGCGACAATACTCACTCCTGGGCTTTCCTGTTGCAAGTAGAGGGAACATTTTACTTTTTCAAACGGGTAAACACCTCCCTGTGAAACAATGTAAGCAAGACGGAATGAAATTCAGTAACTGAAAATTCAGTGTATCATTCCTCCCCGGGGTAAAAAGGCCCTGGGTCCAGCTCTCGTGGGTCAGTTTGCTCTGTGCAGCACTGCCTGTGCCACACAGCAGAAGCTGCCCTGGTGCAAAAGGCCACGTCGTGCCTGTCTCCTCGGGTGGCTTTAGGACAACATCCGCAGTGCCCTGGGCCTGTTTCCTCAAAAGCGATGACAGCTGCGTGATAAACACACTCCCGAGTCCCTGCCTGTAAGGCACCAATTCAGGTGCTGTGAAATGGGGCTTTTCATAGCACAGAGATTTAAAAATAGGAGCAGCCCCGGCCGGGGAGTGTTTGAGCCTGGGCAGGGAGGCGGCCCAAGTGACCGCTGTGTTGGTCACCCTGCCTGCTCCCGAGGGCTGATGTCCTCTTGGATCGAGTTAAATGTCTTGTTTTAGCTGATCATGGGGATCCTGGTACAGTGAAACACCGGGTCATATTTTATCACCCGACACCCTTCTCCATACTTCAGTCACTTGGTACCTGTTTAACAACTTATTCCTCAAATGAAATAAGCAGAAATATTGACCCGTTATTTGCTTTCAAATGAAATAAGCAGCTTTATAGGAAATATTGACCCATTATTTGTCACTTCTCTTGAGGCTCCAAATGCATCCTGAGCTGCTGCAGCCCACGGCCAGGACATTTACTTCTCCTTTGATGACTGTTCTGCGTTCCCTTTTGTATCCTCCGTGGCCTTCTCAGGGATATGTGTCACAAGCAGCAGTGACAAACATTTTGGTGATAAACATTTTGGTAACAAAATCAGGCCTTTCTGTCTCCAGACTGCAAAAAAACCCAAACAAATAAACCCTACTCGCTAGTGTTTGTTTCTGAATAAACAGTGATCACCCCTGACCCATCCCTTTGATAGACAGGTCTCCTTGTTTTCTGTCTTTGGTTTCACAAGCTGTGTGGCAATACTCACCTTACTTTCTCCCTGCCACAAACCTTTCTAGAACTACCTCTTTGTGTGCTTTTTTTCCCCCGATTTTTGATCTAAAAATTATTTTCTGAAGCCATTTTCATAGCTTTACCAGTTGCATTGCCCTTCAGCGCACGTGTTTGCTGTAACTTTCCCCCCAAGAGTATCGTGTTTAAAGTCACAACCACTGTATTCCTGCCAATGTATTCCTCTTTACTTACAGGAAACCTATGAATGAGGTATGATACCATGAATGATACTATTAATCACTTTATTGCAACTGCACCCAGGAATCTCATTCACAGTTAAGACCTTGTTACACAAGTGCTATACGTATATAAAAAGTGTCCAGCTTCAAAGTGGTTACAAGCCTTTGTAAAAGCCTCCTGAAGTTTCCTGGGAACTTGTTACTGTAAAAAGAAAAATTACATATTTCTTCTTGGAACAACACGCTTCTCAAACTTTTAGAAGAATGATTCATGTTTACTCTTATCTCCCTCCAGAGGAAAAAGAAAATGAGTTTAGAAATATTTTCAGCCTTACTCCTCATCGGACAAATTTGAGGGAGCTGACCTGCAGTTCATTGCCATGTGCAGGAGCTCTGCCCGTGCACAGCATCCATCCATGCCACAGCCCTTCCTCCAATGAGTCAGTGGACCTCGCAGACCCAAAGCCTTGGGAATGACCCAATTTCAGCATCTTTCCTCTTCCTTCCCCTCGAGATTCCTTTGGTGCTCCCTAATGCTGTATTATTTAATTATAACTAAAATAAATTGTGGAAAGAATGCAATTCCTGTAGTCCTGGCACTGGAGAAAACCTTATTAACACTGAAACGCCCTAAAAATGGATTCTGTTGAGGTGCCTCTTCAGTCCTGGCGACCCTGGACACTGTCCTGGAGCCATTGCCCTACCAGGTCTTGGGGTCAAGGGGCCGTTGTGGGTACAGAGAAATCTAGGACATTCTCACTGCTGGGAAGAGGATTTTTTTTTTCTACAAGGACACAGTTTATTCCTGTCCCCAGGGGGATCCACGCTGCTCTCTCCGCTGGGAAGGCGTGGGGAATTTACCCGAGAGGCTGAGGCGGCTTTGCCCTGTGCTACCCCATCCTCCATCCCCTGTCCCATCCCCAGCTCCCCCCAGCCACCTAAACACCCCCCAGCCATCCCCTACCTCTATTCTGCATTCCCCCCATGCCTTGCTCTTAATGCCCCTGCCAACACCTTCCCCTAAACCCACTCCTATGCAC